>NC_134784.1:31209637-31239637 GCF_046742065.1 Oratosquilla oratoria
ACTCTCGTGGGCGGGAGTTGGGGGTGTGTGTGCATGTAAGGTCACAGCATTACCCATAGATTTGTTACGGTGGATCAAGGGCTACCTCAGTAACCGGACCTCTCGTGTCTTCTTCAGCGGTGCCTACAGCTCCTCACAGGATTTTCATCTCGCCACTCTTCAAGGAGGGGTAGTAAGTCAATTTATTTTCAATATAGTGCACAGTCTCCTCACGTCTTTGTCTACTGTTCCTGAAGTCACAATTACTTGATATGCAGATGATTTGAGTGTTAACTCTACTTCCCCAACTCTTTCTTGCTTCTCTCTCCCAGGTTTCTGCCAATTGTGGCCTTGTTGCTTCCCCACAGAAGAGCAGAATTTTCTCCTACCGCCCTCCTACCACGCTACCAGAGTTCACGATTGGAAACTGCATCATCCCACTAAGCTCCCAGTACTGCTACCTTGGTGCTCCAGTTCGAATCTCAGAAGCTCTTCCTGCCCGGCGTCAGCCCCATCCCGTATTTCTTCATCTGCTTGATCGTCTCCAGCGTCATTTTTCTTTTTCTTTTTTTTTTTCTTTTTCAGTCTCGCCTGACCTGCCACCGCCTCCTGAGGGTTGGGTCGGCCGTCGGCTCCATGATCACTCCAGCTCCACGTTGTGCGAACTGTACGCCATTTTGGATGCTGTCAGTCTCGTTTGTCAAAGAGGAGTTAATGCTGTCATTATATGTGACTCTAAGCCTGCACTGCAGTCCCTCTCCGCTATTCATCCCACTCACCATTCTGTTGTACAACAAATCCTTTCCTTTCTATCCCTACTGACTATCCGTGGTCTCTGCATCAAATTTATTTGGATTCCCTCTCATGTAGGTTTACACCATAACACCAAAGTGGACCGCCTAGCGAAGGAAGCCTGCCGACTTCCCCGTCGTGGTGATGGACGTCCTCTCTCCCTGCCATGTTACCTCACCAGGGTCCGCTCCGCTGCTCTTCTACCCGAGCAGCGTCGTCGGGACACCGAGAGGCCCTTCAGTGTCACCATCACCCACTACGAATCCGTCTGCCGCCACAAATACACGTACCGCCGCAGGGGACTTATGGTTCGTCGCCACAATGTTGTCTCGGCCCGACTGCGGCTAGGCTACCGTCCACCGTGGCAGGTCGCCGGGGTGGAGGGCGAGCCTACATTCACAGAATGTCGCCTATGCCGCGCTCCACTGGCCAACACCATCGAACACTACTGCCTAGCGTGTCCCACTGTAAGACATCTACTGCCCCAGGGACTACCGTTGGATGCCATCTGTCGTCATCTCCTATCACCAAACATTCTAGACGAGATTCTTGTCCGTTACCCCACTTTGGTGGGTTTTCATAAAACCTGATGCCCTGCGTGGCATCGCTGACTTACTTCCCTTTTGAATGGATGTACAATACCCAGTGTCCTGTATTATGTTAATTACCTGCAATTCATGTGTGTGTGTGTGTGTGTGTGTGTGTGTGTGTGTGTGTGTGTGTGTGTGTGTGTGTGTGTGTGTGTATCCCAGTTGCCTTCATTCATTATGAAAACCTCCCCCCTACTGTATGACGCAGTTGCGTAAAAAGATAAATAAATAAATAACTAAATAAATAAATAAATAAATTTAGCGGACTCTGTTAATACGAGGTAATTCCATTACCTCTGGTTTTCCGTAATCTTCGACATTAGTTTTTTTTTCTTTTTAATATAGATTACACCATTCTAAGTGCACGTGTACATGCACGCGCACAGGTGTATACGTATGTGTAAATGTACAAGTACATGCACCTGTATACAGGAACATAGAACATAAGAATGAAGGAGACTGCAAGAGACCATAAGGCCTACACTAGGCAGTTACATGTCACCACCTGTCAATCCCATCCATAAAGTTGTCTAACCGTTTCTTAAAACAACCGATAGTTTCAGCGGTCACTACTACGTGGTGACTAAGTCTAATCCATTTGTTGACCACCCTATTAGTAAACTAGGGAAGGATAACACACTCGACTATCCACTTATATACGACGTGGTAGGGCGTGGTGATTCGAACCAGTTGTCTGAAGCAAGTGTCGACGCTCGCTTCAAAATAGCTGGCGAACCATGAGGGAAGTGAGGTAACTGTTGTTTATTTGTAGTGATGCGAAGAATACTTTCATGCGCTACTCATAGATGGCGCATGGGAGTTACCAGGACGATTTGTAGAAAGTGGGCGAGTTGACCAGTGATTATAACAATATGTATATGTATTAACACTTACTGAATGGTCCTTAGTACACATATATTTCGAATATGCTTCCATCTAGCTACATACTCCTGTTAGTCTCGATCGTGATGGCAAGGAACTAAAATGGAAACAAGTTAATGTGGAGGGTAAGATGGATGTATGTGTATATGTATATGTTCATGTTCCTTCTGCATGATCCTTTTCCTCTAAATGAATATTCGGTTTGAGCTCAGGTTTAAGCAAAAAAATTCGTTGGGCGCTACATCCAGGTTTTCCCCATATTCTTTCAACGCGCATAAAAGGGCTAATGTGCGTGAAATGAAAATATCACGCGTATACACAGACAGCTACTTTATCCTTTTACACGGCGATGTGCAATGTGCAGTGTGTGTGTGTGTGTGTGTGTGTGTGTGTGTGTGTGTGTGTGTGTGTGTGTGTGTGTGTGTGGAGAGACTTGCCCCTTTCGTACACAGCCATAAGGTACGTTTTGACCGATGCGATTATCGCTCAACGATGATCATTCATGGCTCAATGATGTTCGTCAAACGGCTGTCTAGACTTTTAAGTATTAATTCTTTGTTTTTGAATGGGGGTATTTTGCTCCGAGCTGTAAAGTACGAGGCTGGTCGTTTTAACCGAACCTATATCCAACGCGTTCACCCAAATATGATGCCAGTTAGTAGGAGGCGCGCTAATCATTAATGGCTGTACAGAACAAAATGTAACTCTGTGCCCGCGCGACTCAGTGCGGCGACGTTGGATGCGGCCAGATTATGGACAAAGTCCAATTAGCTGAATACATTCAGTTGGACATAGCTTTAACTAACGACCACTATAAGGGAGACTTTGCTGTAATAACCAAGAACAACAACAACAAGCGGCAACGGCGCCGCCGGACTGTGTGACAACGGCCCCAGGCAATAAACGAGATTATCCATTTGAAACTCAGAGCTCGGGATATTTTATATATCGCTTTGTTAACGGCTAATAGGACAGGCGGGGTCGACGATTAAGTGAAGCGGCCGGGCGGTGGGCGGGAGGCAGGGATAACCCGTCATCCACGAGGAGCTAAGATGGGAGAGGGGGGAAGAGGATAGTGGATGGTAGTGGAATGGGAGTGGAATGGGAATGGAATAGGTGGGAGTGGGTGCGTACCTTGACTTGGCTGTATAAAAAGTCAATTTACGTTATTCAGTCGTACTAATGTGGGCAGTCCCCAATTCGGTACGAGAAACAGAAAACCCAAGAGTCCCGTGCGTTCTCTTTACATAAGAACACAAGAATGGAGGAGACTCCAAGAGACCATAAGGCCTACACTAGGCAATTCCATGTCCCTTACCACCTGTCATCCCTATCCATAAATTGATCTAACCTTTTAAAACAACCAATTGCTTCAGCGCTCACGACAAGGTAACTTCGTCCATTCCATTCGTTAACCACTCTCTTGGTAAACCAGTTCTTACTCATTTCCTTTCTTAACCCATTAAACTCCGATGACAAGATGTCTTGTCATTTGGTCAAATAAAAAAAAAAATCATAAAACACCAAAATGTTTGATCAAACACCAGAAAAATATGACGTCAATCCTCGCTTCGCTCGCAGCGAAGCGAGGACTGACGTCATATTTTTCTGGTGTTTGATCAAACATTTTGGTGTTTTCTGATTTTTTATTTTATTTGACCAAATGACAAGACATCTTGTCATCGGAGTTTAATGGGTTAAACATAACCATTGCCCCATTTCTTCAGAAATGCAGGCACATTTATCTTCTCCCTTCCTTTCCCTTCCCTCTTCTCCTCTTCTCCCCTCTTTTCCATCTCTCTTCTCCCTTCCTTTCCATCCCCATTCTCCTCTTCTCACTTCCCTCTTCTTCTCTCTCCCTGCCTTTCCATCCCTCATCTCTCTCTCCCTTCTTTTCCATCCCTCTTTTCCTATCTCCCTTTCTTTCCATCCCTCATCCCCTCTCTCCCTGCCTTTCCATCCTTCTTCTCCTCTCTACCTTTCTTTCCATCTCTCTTCTCTTTTTTTCCTTCCTTTCCCTTCCCTCTTCTCCTCTCTTCCTTTCTCTTCCCTCCTCTCCTCTCTCCCCTCCTTTCCATCTCTCTTCTACTCTCTCCCCTCCTTTCCATCCCTCATCTCCTATCTCCCTTCCTTTCCATCCTTCATCTCTCTCCCTTCCTTTCCCTTCCCTCTTCTCCTCTCTCTCTCTTCCTTTCCCTTCCCTTTTCTCCTCTCTCCCCTCCTTTCCATCTCTCTTCTACTCTCTCTCCTTTTTTCCATCCTTCATCTCCTTTCTCCCTTCCTTTCCATCCCTCATCTCCTCTTTCCCTTCCTTTCCCTTCCCTCTTTTCCTCTCTCTCTCTTCCTTTCCCATCCCTTTTCTCTTCTCTTCCCTCCTTTCCATCCCTCTTCTCCTCTTTCCCATCTTTATCACCTTTTCCTTTCCTTTCCTTTCTTCGCGTCCTCTACAGGTAACGTAATCGTAAGCGTATTGGTCTCGAATTCGCTTAGCTGTGGGTTCGAATCCCGCACTCTTCTCCGATTCCCAGCAGTGGCCATTTGTTACCTGCCCCAACAGTCCACAAAGCACATAAGGCAAAGGTGAGAGCGTTGGCTGCAACAACACGCCTCATGGTCAAATGGATTATCACACTGGGATATTTTTCCTCCGACATCCTACCTATTGAATAACTAGAGTATGATTTCACTTACATATTTCTAGACTTAGAGAACATTTCAACGGTATGTCTAACATTCGTATAATCTCTTAGCTCATCATTCAGCTTTGCTATACATGACGGGAAGATAATTTGATATTTGGAAAATTGAATAAAATGAAACATTGTAACCAAAGTCGTTTGAATTAAAACGACCTCTCAACGGTCGGCGCTGGTGATGAACCCCAGTCTGATAACCCCTTTAAGCTCCTCACTTCCTTCCTCCTCCCACAAAATCCCCCCTCACTCTTCCCCTCCCATTTCCTTTCCTCTCTCTCACCTCCTCCCTCTTCCTCTCCCTACCTCTTCCTCGCCCTTTATATATTTTGTTCTGACTGAGGAAAATCGATTTTATTAATTTCAGGGGATGGATCCCTGAGTGGAAGTTGGCTTCGGTGGTCGAGACTCCCCATTGAGGTCGGGGTACAAGTCTTCAGATATATAGAAAATGGTCTCTTTTTTTTTTGGACAGAACAGAGTCTGCCGAGGGCGCCACCGCGTTGATGGGGCTGAAACTAGACCCGAGACCCAATTTCTAAGATCGGCCCTGAACGCAACCGCCCAATTAGAAAAGAAAAGAGAAAAAAAAAAAAAAATCATCATGGGAAAATTGGACCCCCCCCTGCTGAATCCAGGCAAGCATAAATCACTCGGAGGCCCTTTCTTCTTCTTCTTCTTCTACAAACTGCGACAACTATCTCGATTTCAATGAAGTTTGGGAAGAAAATTTTGGTGGTGAGGGACGGAGGAAGATGGGGAGGGGGAAGGGAAGGGGAGGGGAAGGGAGAACCTATCGTGCCACAGCGGTATAGTTAGCCATTTCCCCTCGTCCTTCCCCCTTCTTCACCCTCCGCATTCGCCACTGTCTGCCATGAAGGACACACACACACACACACACACACACACACACAAGCGCACACGCACACACAAGCACACACAAGCACACGTACATACACACGCATACACACACACACACACAAGCACACACACAAGCACACATACACACATACACACAAGCACACGTACACACACACAAGCACACGTACACACACACACATACACGCACACACACACACACACATAGACGCGCACACACACACACGTACATACACACGCACACACAAGCACACGTACACACACACACACACACACGTACACACACACACACACACATACACACACACACACAATTCTTCTCTTCTCCCCATATCTTTCCCCCCCCGTATCTCCCCCATTGGACCCATAATGGCTTTTCGATGTTGCCTCCCCCAACCTCTTCCTCTCTCCCCTCCCCATTCCCCTTCATCTGCCTCTCCCATCTTCTTCTTTGAAAGTTCCTCCTTCCAAGTCCCCCTCTATCGACATCTCTTTATTTTTCAATTACGTTGTTCCCGTCCCATCCTCTTCCTCCTCCTCCTCCTCATCTTACTCCTCCTCCTCTTACTCCTTTTCCTCTTCCTTCCATCCCTATTCCTCCTACTCCTCCACCTTCTCCTCTAAAATCTCCTCCTCCTCCTTCTCCCCTCCTCCTCCTCCTCCTCTTCCTTCCCTTCCTCCTCCTTCTCTTCATACAAATCCTCATGCTCCTTCTCCCCTCCTCTTTCAATTAATTCTCTCCTATTCCTTCTACTTCTCCCCTCCTGTTCCTCCCCATCCTCCTATTCTTCCCCCTCTTCCGCTCCTATTCCTCCTCCTCCTCCCTCATAATCCTCCTTCTGCTTCTCCACCTCCACCTCCCCCTCCTACTCCTTCTCCCTACTCCTCCAACTCCTCACCTTCTCCTCATCCATCTCCTGCTCCTCCTCCACCTCTTCTTACTCCTCCCTTCTGTACCTCCTCATCCTCCTCCTCCTACTACAACTCTTCCACCTTCTCCTGCTCCTCCTCCTCCCCCTCCTCTATTTCCTCGAAATCTCCACCACCTCCTTCTCCTCCTCCTCTCCGATTCCCTTGCCCATCCTCTAGTTTCTCCAGGATCTCGGACTCCCCTACAGCTACCTACCCTCCACCTCTCAAGTGGTTCCTTATCAGATGCTGCATCTCCGGCGGCTGAAAACAAGGGAGCTACTGTTTTGAACAAACCCCTGGGTCTTCTGACTTTCTTTTTTTTTCATATTTTTCGGCCACTTGATTATTCCTTGTTTCTTATACTCCCTCAGTCCTATTTTTTTCTTAATCGATTATTTTCTTTTTAACTCTCGTGGTAATGTATTCGAATAAGGCAAATTTAGGTTTAAGAAGGAAATAGGCAAGAACTGGTTGACCAACAGAGTGGCTAACGAGTGATATAGACTGAGCAACCGTAAAGTGAGCGCTAAAACAATTGTTTGTTTTCAGAGATACGATAACTTTGTGGATGGAGATGACAGGTGGTAAGGGACATGGAACTGCCTAGTGTAGGCATTATGGTTTCTTGCAGTCTCCTTCAGTCTTATCTTCTTAATTTTGATCAATTCTTCACCGGTCTACCCTCCCTTTGTCAGCCCCGTAAACCCAAACAGCTCCAAGCCCAAGCCGAAGAAAGGGTCTGTTCACACTAGCGGTTTCAACCGCATACCTTGCCTCAACACAGTACTTAGAACCAAGAACAAGGAATAACGCTTCATCTTCTCATACCAGACACGAACACGACTTCAATAACAAACGCAGGAGTAGTGGCGGAAGTAATAATAACGCTAATAACCACGAGTGATTGATTCCATAATTGTTACAACAGCAAAACGAATAAAAACTCCGGGCTGCCTCACAGACGTCGGTGTTTCTGGTCATAATTTACTTCATGGCTGTGGTATCTCAGTCGGTCCGACTCCTGGATGCTATTATACGCTTCAGGTTAGAGAATATTTTGTACTCTGAGTGAGTGGGTATGACTGTTAGTGTCCGGGACCCGCACCACGTGGTCCTCTCTTCGGAGTTCGCTCACAGCCGGGTTTCATGATTTGATTACATCACTGTCACGGGTGATTTATTCAATATATATGTATGTATATATATATATATATATATATATATCTATTGTGATTGCCAACAAGTGCGATGTGTTACACCACACTACCCATAGAACTGGGTTGGACAATGACATTCCCTACAGTGTTGGTACTAAAACACATGAACGCCATAACAGTTAGAAAGTGATGTGACACACCAAACTGACCATAGAACATTATTTAGAAAATGACACCCCCCACAGTGATAGTGTTAAACCATAAAAACCATAACATTTAGAAAGTGATTTCAACAGTGTTATCAAAGATATAGTGTAACCTTTCATATGATATTTAATATAACATGTAATCTGGTGAGACACAACGTTACACTTCTGAGACACAACATCGCTACCCTTAATTACAGTTCATGATCCCCCTTGGGACCTCAGATTCACTTCAACAACACCCCCCCCCCATCTTCACATTTTTAATCCCACAGGATTTTGTGTCTCTGAAATTTTTCTCGATGTATTACCCATATGAATACTTTTGTAAACCATGTAACCTAGGTGCCGGGAGCCACCTAACCCCAGGGGGAGAGCGATATGTATACATCTCATATACATGACGAGTAATATAACCCCAGTCATATAACCCACTTCCTCACTCACTGTCCACCACAAGCATCAAACGTCAATTCAGCATCACGAGGCCCAGTGGGATGCACAAGTCCCTGACACATCAATCCTTTGGCTTCGCGACAACACTGTCGACCACCAAACGACACACACACACAGACGAACACACGCGATCAATCTAGTAGCCACCCAGTACTGACATACGATATTACGTATACTGACGGTCCTCCCCTGGATATATAATTAACATGTATGATAGTAGACATCAATACGTAATTAATGCAGTTGCCCCACCCATGTGGGACAACAGACTAACAAGACAATATTATTAAGATCACGATTGAGGGCAACTCTAGAATTTGTCTACTCATCACTTCCGGGCATGAAAACTGGCTCACACACCCGAAGAGCGGTCGGTTCTAGTGACGTGACCGTGTGATAAGAATGTGTAATTGTGTGTAAACTAAGTTGGTTTAGATTTGACAAATAAAGAACATAAACTTAAAGGTGTTTGTGCAAGTGACCCCTTTCTGCAGATGATGTAACGACCCCGTTACATCTTGTGTCTGTCTACAAGTAACGTTGGATGGAGATGATGTAACGATACAGTTACACCCGTCCCGTTACATACATATATGTATACATATATACATATATACATATACCAAAAGCTATTTCCCCCTTATAAGGAGGGTATCTAAATCAAAGGCACGCATCCACTCCCATCCACCACCCTTTCCCCTCTCTCATTTTAGCTCCTCGTGGATGACGGGTCATCCCTTTATCCCGCCCATTGCCCTGGGCCAGAAATAATGTAGCAAGACACATTATATCCACAGCAAGACCGCTTCACTCAATCGGGCTGCGTCAAACTGTCATTCACACATAAACACCCCCTACCCGCCATATATATATATATATATATATTATATATATATGTATATATATGTATATATATAATATATATATACATTATATATATATAAATATATATATATATATATAATATATATATATATATGTATATATATATATATATATATATATATATTATATATATGCTTGGATTTCGTCAGGTGGGTCTTCCTTCAGTATTCCTGCACCCTCCCCCTCCCCCAGTATGATGATGAGTTAGAGGAACAGGCACGGGGGTATATAGTAGTGTCAAGGTCTGGTGCTAATGAAGGGAGAAAAAACAAATCCCGCTTGAAAACATTGCCCAACGATAGCCAGAACGAAGTGTGTGGATTGCGCCGCAAGGCCGAAAAAGGGGTCTGTTCACACTAACAGTTTCAACCGCCGCGGTTCAATAACAATATAAGTCAATGGAGGCATTCACACACAACCACGCAGTTTTTCCTTGACTATGCGGTACCGCTGCGGTTCAAACCGCTAGTATGAACAAGGCCTAATAGTTACCCGCCGCCGCCGCCGCCGCCCGCGCCGTGGCAATAGACTCAAGCTCAGCGCGTGATTGGATGTAGGATTGAAGGCTCGTCTGGGTAGATGATGGTGGAGATGATGTACAGATAGGTGGGAGAGGGAACAGGAGGGTATTTTCGTGAAGATGAAGAAGGATGATGGGCTGCCCCGGGAGGGAGGGAGGGAGCAGGGTGGAATTGAAGGTTTCTCCCACTATTTTGTTGATATGCTTGTCTGGTGACATGTCTTTGGTAATAATTACTCCAAGGTCCCTTTCCGAGCTCACTTCTTTGACTTCTTCTGCATCAATTTTGTATTTCCTCGATATTCTATTTTTACTTTTTCCAAACTCCATTATACTACATTTCTTGATGTTAAAGTTCACTTCCCACTTTTGTGTGTGTGTGTGTGTGTATGTGTGTGTGTGTATGTGTGTGTATTCTTTTCTCTTTTTAAGAATCCTTCCTTTCTGCATATCCGCAAATAAAATTACACCGAAACTTTTCTGTCAGAGGCATGGAGACAAAAACATTTCGAGATCTTTTTTCTTTCAAGACAAATCCAAAAAAGTGACACAAGGTCCTTCTTTCGTCATTGTTTCCCCATGACTTGCTGACACAATCTCCATCAATTTGGAGAACCAGTAGCAGACTCCACTGAACCATTGACCTGGTTTCACAACCTAATTAGAAGACAAGGGTCACAGGCTAATGTCAGGTCATGGCAGAACAGCAGCCAGCCTGCACTGACAGGGCTATCGGGAAAATCTCTGCTAGCCAAGAACTTCCCCAAGACATTGAGACCACCTTTCTTGCGACACTGCCTCTGACCCAGGACAGTGGACAAGGTGCAGGGATGACCCGTCATCCAGGAGGTGCTAAGATAAGAGGGAGGGTGGAGGGGGGTGGAGTGTATTTAGGGATGGAATGGGTGGGAATGGTTTTATGCCTGTTTCTTTTTGGCTACCTCCCTTGTAACGGGGAAAAAGCCTTGGTGTATGTATGTATGTATGTATTGAGACCACCTAGTGTTGTGCTGCCCAGTTGGAGAAGTCTCAGGTAGGATGTACAAGAACCTGTACAGACGGAGAAGCCTTTATTGGCTGGAGCGATAGCACGAACTTGGAGGTTTGAAAAACAACCATACCATACTACTTCCTGAAAAGTTTTAAGGGAAAATGTACATACAATTTTCCTGGCTTGAAGGAGAAAACACAACGGTTTGACCTGGACCAAATAGATACGACAGATAAGCCAAACCAAATCTTAAAATCACAAATTATTTATTGAACAATAATCCCGAGGATTTTTTTTAAGCCAGATTAGAATTAACGGAGCATGAAGGGTCATTTGACCGCAGTGCGCTGGTGGCGTCATGGGAAGCGTGTCGGTCTCACACTCGCTTAGTTGTGGTTCTGATTCCCGTACTCCTCTTCGAGTCCCATCAGTGATTGCTACCTGTCCCAAGAGTTCCCAAAGCGCATGTACATAGGGCCAAGGTGACGGTTTCAGTCGAAGCAACTCAGACCCTTCTGGCAAAGTAGACTCTTCACCTCCTTCTCGCGCAGCCGCCACCATCATTCAAAGGTTTCTGAGAATTCGCACAGTAGAGAAACTGGTGAACTGGGGTGCAGCCCTATACTCAGAAGCTCCTGTATTCAGAAAGCACAGTAGTAGTTACAAGGCCCGGTAGTCAGAAGCCCCCGTAGTCAGAAGGCTCACTAGTAAGAACGCGCGATAGTCGGAAAGCCCGCTAGTCAGAAAATTTGTAAGATATACTGTAGACAAATAAATAAATAAATAAATAAATAAATAAAAAATGAACAAATAAATACATGAATTACTTAGGAAAACGTTCAGTCTCAGCCCTAGGAATACAGAAGAAAGGGAAGTTGAGCATGTTTAAATTCCAAGCAGAATATGGATGGTCTCTGACTTCGTTGAACCACTTTCTACATATAAATATAAAGTATTAGGTAATATTATGTATACCCTGAACGCAATTTTAATTATAAAATATACTTCATAAAATATACTAAATAAAATATATCAAATATACTTCATAAAATATATTAACCTAACATAAAGTTCTGCAAATTGCAGCATCCCTTTTCATTTAAATGATACCATAACTAACACTGAAAAAAAAACTACCGGGCCTTGTGACTACCGGGCCTTGTGACTACCGGGCCTTGTGACTACCGGGCCTTGTGACTACCGGGCCTTGTGACTACCGGGCCTTGTGACTACCGGGCCTTGTGACTACCGGGCCTTGTGACTACCGGGCCTTGTGACTACCGGGCCTTGCGACTACCGGGCCTTGCGACTACCGGTCCTTATGACTACCGGGCCTTGTGACTACCGGGCCTTGTGACTACCGGGCCTTGTGACTACCGGGCCTTGTGACTACCGGGCCTTGTGACTACCGGGCCTTGTGACTACCGGGCCTTGTGACTACCGGGCCTTGTGACTATCTGAGCATGAGATGGACCCCGGTGAACTGTACCATTCTTCACAGAGAGACGCCACCACATTCACTGCTTTGGCCAAACTTTATGAAAAGACAACAGACCAGGTCATTCCCCAAATTTGCTGCTTGAGGTGGGGGGAGGGGGAGGGGGGAGGGGGAGGGTAGGTCACCTCGGCCTGGTTCAGGCACAAGTGGAGGAAGAAAAGTTGGGATAACATGGCTTTCACAAAGAAAAAATCCGCAAACCTGTCTGTCTGTCTGTTTCACTCTTTTGCTTTCCTTCTGTTTGCCTTTCTGTCTCTTTTGCTTTCTGTTTAACCATTTGCCTTTCTGTCTCCATTTGTCTGTCTATCCTTTCGTCTGTCTGTCTGTACAGGAATATGCTTTTTCCTCTTTCTCCTCCTCCTACTCCTGAATATATAAGACCTTACGAATTGTAACGAGAGAGAGAGAGAGAGAGAGTGCTCAGGCGTGCCACATTCGATGGAAACCTAACAGAATAAATCTAGATCAACCTGATCCAGACAACTTGTAACTCCGTTTAGACTACAGCTACACTAACTGAAATTGCCACCTACGTGTTATCAAAACGTGAAAATTGGGAAGAAAAAAAAGGGGACTGAAATTTCTCAATTTTACGATCCTATATTGCATGCCATAAAAAAAAAAAAAAATAATTCGTCCCCCTCGACGTGAACGTTTTATGAAAAATCCTCTTCCTCCTCCTCCTCTTCCTCCTCCTCCTCTTCCTCCTCCTCCTCTTCCTCCTCCTCCTCCTCCTCCTCGTCCTCCGCAGCACTATCATGTAGAACTCTTTATCAACCTTCCGCCATTTTTTTTTATTACCGAAAGAGAGTCAGAATATGTTATTTACGAAAATTCGTTCATTATTCATATTCTATTAAGTTCGGATGTCACAATTCGGTGCCAAGCCCCCTGGAATGAAATTGGAATAGGGACTGTATTTACACACGCACGCACGAACACACACACACACTTGGAATAGTTTAGGTGATACAGCGCAAGCTGGAACATACATGAACTGGAAACTAAATATAACAACTGGAAATCAAGGATACACATAAAACTGGAACTGTCCATAAATTTGAGGCTAAGTATAATAAACTGGAAAGAAGTAGACGGGACCCAGCGAGCGTGGGTCCTTTCTAATTAGGTAAATACACACACGCACACACACACACACACACGGCTCGACAGTGTAGTGGTACCGTTCTCGACCACAAATTCAGCGATCCGATTTCGAGTCCAACCCAGTACTGAAAAAAAAAAAATCAGCATCACTGCGAGCCAGCACTCCAACTCCGGTGGGCAAGGAATTGTGTGTGTGTGTGTGTGTGTGTGTGTGTGTGTGTGTGTGTGTGTGTGTGTGTGTGTGTGTGTGTGTGTGTGTGTGTGTGTGTGTGTGTGTGAGAGAGAGAGAGAGAGAGAGAGAAAGATGGAGAAAGAGAGAGAGAAAATGGGAGATGAAAGAAGTAAAAAAAAAAAGAACAGAACAAAAACGTGGTGGGAATTGGAGAAAAGAGAACGAAAAGGTGGAAATGAAAGCGTCGCTAGTGTACACAGGAAAAAAGAAGAAGAAGAAGAAAAAAAGAAGGAAGTTGGGGTGGAGGGACGGGCGCACAGGGAAAGAAAGCGACATAGAAATATGTTGAAGAAAAATCAACAAGGAGGAGGAGGAGGAGGAGGAAGAGGGGGGAAGAGGAAGAAAGGGGAGAGGGAGGAGGAGGAGGAGGAGAAAGAGGAGGAGGAGAAAGAGGAGGAGGAAGAGTGTGAAGAGGGGAGGAGGAGGAAGAGTGTGAAGAGGGGAGGAGGAGGAAGAGGGTGAAGAGGGGAGGAGGAGGAGGAGGAAGGGGAGGAGAAGAAGAAAGGGGAGGAAGAAGATGTGGAGGTGGATGAAGAGCAGGAAGAGGAAGAGAAGGAAGAGGAGGAGGAGGAGGAGAAGGAGGAGGAGGAAGAGGAAGGAAATATGCTGAGGAAATATCAACAAAGGGTCCTAGAGGGAAAGAGAGGAGATGTGGTAAAAGAGAAGGAAGGGGAGGAGGAGTTAAAAACTATGGGGTGGTGTGGAATTAGACAGAGAAAAAAATATTGAGGAGAAAAGTATGTTTAAGAATTAACAATGTCCCAAAGGACGAGAGAGAGAGAGAGAGAGAGAGAGAGAGAGAGAGAGAGGGACAGAGGGTCGGAAAAAAATGAATATAAATGAAGCCACCACCCGTGAGAGATAGATAGATAGAGAGAGAGAGAGATAGAGAGAGAGAGAGAGTTACAGAGGGTCGGAAAAAATTGAATAAAAATGAAGCCACCACCCGTGGGAGAGAAAGAGAGAGAGAGAGAGAGGCTGAAAGAGAGACTGAGAGAGAGAGAGAGAGAGAGAGAGAGGCAGGCTGAAAGAGAGAGAGAGAGAGAGCAGCCTGAGGCGGTGGCGAGGAAGGACGGAAGGAAGGAAGGAAGGCTGTCGATACATCATTGCCTGACTCCTCCTCATCTCCAAAATGCCGACGGCTGACGCCCGTTTCTCTAGGATGTGGATCGTTCGTTCTAATGAGACGAGGAGGAGGAGGAGGAGTAGGAGGACGAGGAGGAGGAGGACGGGGAGTAGGAGGAGGAAGAGGATGGGGGAGGAGGAGGACGAGGAGAAGGAGGAGTAAAAGTGGAGGGGATGACATAGGGAGGTGGAGAAGGAGTAAGATGAGGTGGAGGAGGAGTAAGAGGAGGAAGAGGAGGAGGTGGAAGAGGAGGAAGAGGGGGAGGAGCAGGTGGTGGAAGAGGAGGAGGAGGAGCAGAGGAGGAGGAGGGGAGGAGGAAAAAGGAGGTGGAAGAGGAGGAAGATTAGGGGGTAGAGGAGGAGGGAAGGAGGAAGAAGAGGAGGAGGGGAGGAGGAAGAGGATGAGGAAGAGGAGGAGGAGGAGAGGAGGTGAAGGAAGAGGACGAGGAAAAGTGGGGGATGAAGGGGAGGAGGAGGATAAGGAGAAGGAGTAAGAGGAGGAGGAGGAAGAGGGCGGGGAGGAGGAGGAAGAGGGCGGGGAGGAGGAGGAGGAAGAGGGCGGGGAGGAGGAGGAAGAGGGCGGGGAGGAGGAGGAAGAGGGCGGGGAGGAGGAAGAAGAGGGCGGGGAGGAGGAAGAGGAGGAGGAGGAGGAGGAGGTTAAAGAGGAGGAGGAGGAGGAGGAGTGGAGGGAGGATGAAGTGCAAATATACCTGAAGGTGTTGGAAGGTCGGGGCGTTCAGTCCTGAGGAGACGACGGGCAGCGCGATCAAGACTGCCCTGTCCGATGGAGTAGGTCCTTTCCAAGGCTGAGGATGCAAAAGTTACCTCCTCGTTTCTAAGTTAAAAAATTCTACTCTACAGAAATGCTGAACCTCTCAACCTCTCTCTCTCTCTCTCTCTCTCTCTCTCTCTCTCTCTCTCTCTCTCTCTCTCTCTCTCTCTCTCTCTCTCTCTCTCTCTTTCTCTCTCTCTCTCTCAAAGAAAATCTTGAAACCTATGGATAGGTCTGGACTTCCAATTGGGGTGAGGAGAGGGAAGTGGGAGGTTCTGTCCGAGGATAAGAGGAAGAAGGGGCAGTGGAACAGGAGGAGGAGGAGGAGGAGGAAGATGTGGAGGGTAGGAAGAGTAGGGAGGAGGAAGAGGAGGAGGAGGAAGAGGAGGAGAAAGATGTGGAGAGGAAGAAGGAAAAGGAGGAGGAAGATGTGGAGGGTAGGATGATTGGGAAGAAGAAGGGGAGGAGAAAGATGTGGAGGTCACGATTTTAAAGTAATTGGTAAAAGATTTTCTTTGAAAGTAAGCATTTATTCTTTAACCGGGTTGTTAATGCGTGGAATTCGTTACCTTCCACTGTCGTTGAAGGTAACACAATAACAACATTTAAAAATCGACTAGATAAATACTTAGAATCTAATCCGCAAATAAAATATTATCCCTTGCAATAAAAGATCTGACAGCCCGGCAATTAATTGTAATTGGATAGGATAGTGGTAGCAGTAGTGTTAGTTCATCTTCTATCGCCTAGCTACCCTTTTTCTTAACTGTAGCTTAGTATAGTAAACACAAACAGCCTTGTTAGGGCCAGTAGGCCTGCTGTTGTTTGTTCTTCCTTTGTGTTCCTTTGAGGAGGAAGAGTAGGAGGAGGAGGAGGAGAAAGAAGGGGAGGAAGGAGATGTGAAGAGAAAGAAGGAAGAGGAGGAAGAATGGGAGGAGGAAGATGTAGAATGAGGAAGAGGAGGAGGAAGATGAGGAGGAGGAGGGAGATGTGGAGAGGGAGGAGGAGGAGGAGGATGGTTGTTGCATTGCATATAAAACGTAGAAAAAATATAATTTAATGAAAACTGAGCCTATGTGCGTGACACACAGCTACTGCTGCTACTATGAATAAGAGTCAGAAGAACAGAGATAAAGTTTGAACTCAGAAGGTTATCGAAACTTATCGGAAGCTGAGAAACAATATGTCATCACAGATAGATAAGGAAAGAAGAGAGAGAGAGGTAGGAAAAGGAGAGAGGAAGAAATAAGTATAGGAAAGAATTACTTATAATAGTAATAAACCGAGTAGATGAGATAAACATGATTACAATGTCAGAGTTAATTATATAACGTGGTAGATGATCATAAATTAGAACTTAGAAAGTCAGAGAAGAATTAGAAATGCTTTGAAAAGAAAAGAAAACAGGTACGTAGATGGAGTGGTCAAAGAGGAAGAGGACGAGGAGAAAGAGGAAGATGAAGAAGAAGAGGAGGATGAGGAGGAAGAGACGGAGGAAGAAAAAGAAGAGGAGAAAGATGGGAGAAGGAAGAGGTGTATGAGGAAGAGGAGGAGAAAGTAGGGAAGAGGTGGATGAGAATGAGGAAGAGATGGAGGAGGAAGAGAAGATGGAAGAAGAGGAGGAGGGAGAGGAATAGGATGAAAGGCAGGAGGAAAAAGGGAAGCAGGAAGAAGGGCTGGAGGAAGATGTGGAAGAGGAAGAGAAAGAAAGGGGGTGGAAGAGGAGGACGAGGATGATGATGATGATGATGATGAGGAGGAGGAGGAAGTTGAGGAACAGAAGGAAGATGAGGATGAAGATAAGGAGGAGGAAGAGGAGGAGGAAGATGAGAAGGAGGAAGGTAGGAGGAGGAGGGAAGGCGAAAGGGGGAGGAGGGGAGGAGGAGGAAGAGGGGGAGAGAAAGATGTGGAGGAGGATGAACAAGAGGAGGAAGAGGTAAAGGAGGAGGAGGAGGAAGAGGAAGAGGAAAAGGAAGAGGAGGAGGAGAAAGAAGGGGAAATGTATATAGGAGGATGAGGAAGATAAAAAGGAAAAGGTAGAGGGGAGGAGGAGGAAAAGGAGGACCAAATGTCGCGCATTTGCAAAGGCGTCTGATGAGAAATCTCCTTCTCCTTATCTTCCCTTCTCTTCTTCCTCGTTTTGTTAATCAAAAGAGTACTCGAATGGAAACACGGCCTAATTACCTTCCTCCCTTTACAGATGTGTTCTAATCACTCATCCCTTTATTCTAAGTCCCAGCTACCCCCGTCCCTTTAACGCTGCCACCTCATCGCCATTTTTTTCCCTCTTAATTTGGCCAACCTGAGACAGAGGACAAATGGGAGGGAGGGAGAGAGAGATGGATAGTTGGATAGATGGATAGATGGTTGGATGGATAGACAGACAGATACATGGATAGATAAGAAGATAGAGAGACAGAGATAGTTAATGGATTGATGGTTGGTTAGCTAGACAGGCAGACAGACGGATAGAAATATGGTGAGATACATGGATAGATAGACTGAGAGAGAGAGAGAGAGAGAGAGAGAGAGACAGAGACAGAGACAGAGGGAGGGAGTCATTTATTTATTGACACGACTTCACCGACATGAAAAGAGTCGTCCGGGCGATGGGGAATCCCGTCACCCAATCAAGTGCCGACGTCGATTTGTCTTCGGGGCGCCGCGCCGGGTCGGGCCGGGTCGGGCCGGGCCTTCGTTCGGCCCAGCGGGGAGAGGAGACACTAGAGAATAGAGACACTAGACCACGTGTTCTCAACCTTTTTCCCGTTTTCTACGTACCCCAAGAGTCATCAGACCATCGATCCGTACCTCCATTATCATGACACAGGAGTAAAGAATTGTAATGTATTTTGACTAATTAAATGTACAACGGCACCGCAATGGATATAAAATGATTCAAATTGCAATGACTTTATTCATCATTTGAGCATTAACATCGACAACAAGATGCAATGTTCTCTCTCTGCAGATGTAATGTTGAAGTAATCTTTGGGAACAGGCGCAATAGAGCTCTCGATTAATGTCCTCCAAGTAACACACACACACACACATATATACACACGTACACGTACACACATACACAGGGCGCAGTGGTACCGTTCGCAAACGTTTATCCATCGGTCAGAATTCGAATCCCGCCCAGGCCGGAATGGTGTTCGAGAGTTGTGTGTGTGTGTGTGTGTGTGTGTGTGTGTGTGTGTGTGTGTGTGTGTGTGTGTGTGTGTGTGTGTGTGTGTGTGTAAGGTCATAATATTACCCATTGATCGGGCATACATGAGCTCTGAGCTCTCATCCGGGAGGTAAATAGCTGTCAATCGCAAGTCCAACACGTGATCCAAGACCACACACATCCACATATCCCTTGCTCAAGGGTGAAAGTAACAGCTCATGGTACTAGTAAATGTGTCAAGTGTTGAACATAGTTCAATCTTGGATTTGCTTTGTCGGAACCCCTTGATGCTAACCACCACATCATCAGTCTACGTGGGGTCCAGCCCCGCAACCTCCCCCCCCCCAAAAAAAAAGAGCGTTAAGGAAGCATGATAAGATGATAATCATTCCTGGCGATATGGATCAGATGACAGATAATCAGCTTTGGAATGAGGTGGCTGGAGAGGTAATCAGACACAGAGCATAATATATGCATGTTTAGAAGTTATAAAGAAAGATTATGGCAGGGAAACGAACATTGAAGAAAGTGGGGAAAAGGAGAGGGAGGAGGAGGAGGAGGGGAAGGAGTGGAAGGAGGAGGAGGAGGGGAAGGAGTGGAACGAGGAGGAGGAGGGGAAGGAGTGGAAGGAGGAGGAGGAGGGGAAGGAGGAGGAAGAATATTAAGAGTAAAATGAAGAGGAAGAAAGAGAAAAAGAGAAAAAGAGGTCGAAGAGAAAGAGACAAGAAAAGAGACAGGGGCAGAAGAAGAAGAAGAAGAAGAGGAAGAAGAAGAAGAAAACGTAGTAGGGGCGAAGAATATGAAGAGAAAAGATAAAAGGTGATGAAATCAAAGACAAAAGAAAGCAGAATAAAGTCGAAACTGATGAATAAAGAAAAGTATTTTTTAATACACAATGAAAACAAGTAGGTGAACAACGACGACGATAATAACGACTAGGCTAGGGATGGACAACCCTTGGCACGCGTACAAATATTGTCACACTAACGACTTTTTCCAGCATGGAAACCCAGAGCTCACTTTAGAACAATTACTAATTAGTGTCCAACTTCTTTGTATGACCATTGGTAACCGCAAGCTGTACAGGGCGGTGGATTCGGGCCCTTATAGGACCTATAATTCTTCTCAGTTGGCACACGAGAAAATTCTGTATAAAAATTGGCTGATTTGGGCACCTACACCCATGGACTAGGCGAACAACGACGACGACGATAACGACGACAGCCTTCAATGCAGTCAAGGGCGTACGGGACATTTGTCCACGGGACATTTACCTACGGGACATTTTTTCCACGGAACACTTGTCCACGGAATACTCACACATGACTTGGGATCAACGACAGTCGTCATTGAAAACCTCTCAAACGTTCTTCAACTCAATAATTAATGAATGAATTGACGCTGGATGAGTCAACTCTTTTTCCGTGTTTCTACTTTCTCTACAACTATGCCTCCGATCATTTTCCCAACTTTTGTTGACATATAAGAGTCTCGGTGTCCAAGTCTCCTGCCATATGCCTCCTGAGCCACGATATGAACCCTAATATATATCCCTTAAAAGTGTTCAGTGGCCATAGCCCCTTTTTATACACGACTTTCATTTCATTTACCTACAAACTTCTCTTCCTATACCACGATAACCGATCCCGCGAAAGCGGGTGGTCTGTTCTAGATGGTCTATGTTCCATCTCTTTTTATCTCTCAATCTGATTCCTCTCTCCCTTTTTCCTTTCTTCTTTCCCTCTCCACTTCCTCTTCGTATTCCTGATCAAGACCTTTTGGTTCGTGGATTGTGGGGCTGGTACCCTTCCGAAACTCAACCCTGCAGGTGGTACGGAACAGTTCATAAACGAAAGTGTCTCCACCCACAGTATACTACTCTTGCAGTGACGATACCCGGAGGAAGCCGAGGTCACCTCGGGAGGGTTCGAGGTAACCAGCGGCTAGGGGCCGTTACTCAGAGTGGATGTCCTTCCTAACCTCTGCGCCGTGGCCAGGATTCGAACATATGCCCGAGGAGTCAACTCACGATAGCTGGTGGCGGCTCCCGTCGTGTGTCAGACTACTTCTCAACGGGAGCCATCGGCGAGCAGTCAATTACCTGGAAAAAGAGAAGAAAACAACGTTGAGTGGTGAGGATCCTACACCAGGAGGCGCTTAGTGGCTGCGGCCGAAGCCGTCACCTTTGCCCTATTATGCGCTTTGGAGACTGCTGGCGCAGGTAACAGTCGCTGCTGGGAATCGGAGAGAAGTGCGGGACTTGAACCCACAATTTAGCGATACCAACATGCTTCTGATTACGTCACCAGCAGATGATAGTCACTGCAGGAAACTGAAAAGGTGTGCGGGACTCGAACCCATAACTAAGCAAATGCGAGACCAGCACGCTTCCGATTACGCCACCAGGAGGCACCAGTCACTGCAGGGAATTGAAAAGTAGAGCGGGAGTCGAACCCATAACTACATGATTACTAAGTCTATTCCATTCGTTGACCACCCTATTAGTTAACAAATTCTTGCCTATTTATTTCTTAAATCTAAATTCGTCCAATTTAAATCCATTACTGCAAACCCTACCCTGTTGTCTTAATATGATGATTTTGTTTGCGTCACAATTATTAAAATCTTTGATCCACTTGAACACCTCTATTAGATCACCCCGTATTCCGTCTTTCCAGAGAGTGTAAGTTAAAATGCCTAAGCCTCTCTTCGTAAGGTAAATTTCTGAGCCCATGTATCATTTTGGTCATTCTCCTCTCTACTGATTCTAGTGAATTGATGTCCATTCTATAAGACGGAGACCAAAACTGTACCGCATAGTCAAGGATGGGTTTAACGAAAGAAAGAGTTTGATAATTACCTCTGCACTTCTATTCGTAACCGTCCTAGCAATGAAACATAATGCTTTGTTAGCTTTATTCCTGGCGCTAATGCACTGCTTCCTGGTTTTAAGGTTAGGTCTCACTAGAACTCCCAAGTCTCTCTCGAACCCAGTTTTCTCTAAAAACGTGTTATCCAAGCTATATCTATTTTCGGGGTTGTGTAACCCTGCGTTTAAAACGCTGCACTTTGAGATATTGAAGTTCATTTGCCATTTCACAGAATAGGTGAACAATTTGTTAAGACCGTCCTGTAGAATCTCGGCGTCGTCTCCTGATCTAATTAGGCGTCCTATTTAAGTGTCGTCCGTAAATTTACTAACATCATTATTAATCACATTGCCCAAGTCGTTTATGTACATAATAAACAACAAGGGACTCAAAACAAAGCCCAGGGGAACCCTAATAGAAACACTCCCCCACCTGGATTTTATACCATTTATGGTGACCCGCTGTTTTCTCTCACTGACCCAAACTCTAACCCATTCTAACACTTTTCCTCTTATGCCATGGGCTTTGATTTTATTTAGTAGTCCCTTGTGGGGCACCTTGTCGAACGCTTTGCTAAAGTCAAGGTAAATAACATCATAACTGTCATTGTTATCTGACGCCTCATATACTTTATTGTAAAAGGATAGAAGATTAGTCACACATGACTTACCCTTGGGGAAACCATGCTGTTTGTCACGAATCAAATTATGTCTATCGATGTGTTCTCTGAGTCTATTAACGATTGTTGATTCAAGCATTTTACCTATAACTGATGTCAAACTGATTGGCTTGTAGTTGCATATAGACGATTTATCTCCCTTTTTGAAAACAGAAACAACGTTTGCCTTCCCTCAAGCAATAGGCAAAAACCAGTGTCTACCGAGTTATTAAATATTTCTGTTAACTGGTGGGATATTTCAATTTTACACTCTTTATCAATATCGGAAAATTTTGGTCCGGACCCGGGGATTTTGTAAACACCGAGCGAAAATATTTGTTAAACGCCTTACTCATTTTTTCCTCCGATCCTATCATGATATTTTCGTTATTTTGAATTGGACCTATCCTTTCCATATTTTTTGTTCTGTAGAGATGAAAGAAGCCCTTTGGGTTGGATCTTGCTTGCCTGGCAACCTTAATTTCATAGTTACGTTTCGCTGTGCGCGTATTTTTTTGCCAGTCTTGCCATATCCTTATATTTGGATCTAAGGTGTGTTTCCCCGTTTTTTATTTTTACGTAAGGTCCTCTTTTCAACCGATCTCATATTTCAGCCTGTCCATCATGCATTTGGGAGTATTACTATTCTTCCGTATTGACTTGAGGGGAATAAATCTATTTTGTGCATTTAGGATTAAATCTGTTAGGTTACTATACATCTCATCCAAATCGCTGACCGAACTGTTGATCCCGTGCTCGCAAGAGACCTGACCCAAAGTGCATACCCATGTATGCACTTTGATGAAATATATAGTAGCACATTTGTAAATCAAAACTAAAATCACAGTCGGAGCAGAAGAAAAAAAACTGGAAATGGTGAGTCTACATATTTCGACTGTAAGATACAGTCCTCTTCAGTAGTACTGAGGAGTGTAGCTCACAGTCGAAATATATAGATTCACCGCTTCCAGTTTTTTCTTCTGCGTATTAGTTTTGCGGTATGCACATACTGAATAATAACATACATAGGAATCCCACATGCTGGTGTAATGGAATTACACTCGACTGCTAGCTCAGCGGTCTGATTTTCAGTACCCGACCAAGGGTGAAAAAAGCATCACAACACTGCAAACCGACCCTCCAACTCTACTTGGCAAAGAATTGTGTGTGCGTGTGTGTGTATTTACCTAGTTGTATTTTACAGGAAGGGGAGCTATGCTCGTGGTGTCCTGGCTTCGATTTTGGTGGATTCCACGTTGCTTAAATGGTGTCCGATTTCCAGCTGGCGGTAATGCGTTATTACCTGCGTTTATAGGTTCATGTTTGAACTTGTTATAACACGTTGGTACAAGAATGTCCAGGTGTGATAAAATAAAATTCCTTTCATATAATATTTAGTTATAGACTTTTTCCACGAACTTTTTAAAGCTCCCTCGTAGGTGTGTGAGTGTTTGTGTGTGTGAGTGTTTGTGTGTGTGTGTGTGTGTGTGTGTGTGTGTGTGTGTGTGTGTGTGTGTGTGTGTGTGTGTGTGTGTGTGTGTGTGTGTGTGTGTGTGTGTGTGTGTGTGTGTGTGTGTGTGTGTGTGTGTGTGTGTGTGTGTGTGTGTGCGTGGTGTGTGTGTGTGTGAGCGCGCGTGCATTTGTGTGAAAGGTCACTGCAATACATATCGAATGGGCCATATATGAGCTCTGAACTCTCATTCAGGAGGGTAATAGCTGCTGATCACGATTTCAACACGTGATCCATGAGCTAGATGAATCACACACATACGCGGGTGCAAACACACCACACACACACACACACACACACACACACACACACACACACACACACACACACACACACACACACACACACACACACACACACACACACACACACACACACACACACACACACACACACACGCACACACATACACATACACATGCAAACATACACATACACATACACATGCGAACACGCACGCACGTACACACAGACACACATGCGTACGAGCATATAACTAGATTTTTTCGGAAAAAGTGTGTTTCATCTCCTGTCAATTTTCATAAACCTTTTACTCCTCGAATAGAACTCCAATGAGCTTGCCGAGGGTGAATCACATCTACAATAGTTTCTACATCTACAACTGCTTCTATATTCCAACTCTCGGCTCACTTTTCTTCTTCTTCTCTACCTGTCTCCATTCGTTCAAGGTAATGCATTTTGGGGTCATTTATATTTCCCCTCCCCTACACTGATCAACTGTAGGATCCCCACCTCAACTATACTCAATTGTAGAATTCCTGACCACACACACACATACACTGACCAATCGTAGAATCTCCACAGCAACTAACATAGGTTAGGTTAGATTTGGTTAGGTTAGGTTATGTATTACGAGCCATGATCAACTGTAGAATGTTCACACCAACAACAATTCATTTACAATGTCCACCCAAAACTAATATAAGTCAGGTTAGGTTAGGTCTGGTTAGGTTAGATTACAATCAACTGTAGAATATCCACACCAGCAACACTTAATTGTGCAATCTCCACCCCGAGCACGTACTTGTGTGTGTGTGTGTGTGTGTGTGTGTGTGTGTGTGAGAGAGAGAGAGAGAGAGAGAGAGAGAGAGAGAGAGAGAGAGAGAGAGAGAGAGAGAGAGAGAGAGAGAGAGAGAGAGAGAGAGAGAGAGAGAGAGAGAGAGAGAGAGAGAGAGAGAGAGAGAGAGAGAGAGAGAGAGAGGGAGAGAGAGAAAGATAGAGAGAGAGAGAAGGAGAGAGTGAGAGAGAGAGAGAAGGAGAGAGAGAGAGAGAGTGTGAGAGAGAATGAGAGAGAAGGAGAGAGAAGGAGAGAGAAGGAGAGAGAGTGAGAGAGAGAGAGAGAGAGAGAGAGAGAGAGAGAGAGAGAGAGAGAGAGAGAGAGAGAGAGAGAGAGAGAGAGATCCTTCTGATTTTCCTTCTTCCTGATAGGATGCGTCTCGTCCTTCCATGACCTAAGGTCCGTATTGCCCGTTGTGATTATCACTCAACGATGATCGTTCATGGTTCTACGATGATCGTCCAACGATTGTCCAGCGGCAGTCGATCGAAGCAAAAGAACCCCATCATGCAAGAACAAGGAATTAGTACTCTCGACAATCGTTTGACCAAAATCGTTGAGCCATGAACGATCATCGTTGAGCGATAATCACACCGAGAAAAACGTACCTTTACTTGTCTTTTATTTTATAACATAAGAATGAAGGAGACTGCGAGAGACCATAAAGCCTACACTACGACTCCATTTCCTGATTTATCTGTCTTTTGATCTACGAGTATTTTTATTTTTCTTCTCTCAGTCTTGAATCTAAAAAAATAGATAAATAAAAATAAATAGATCAATAAAAATTACATTTTCTATTGATACCCTAATGGTACCCAAATTCAGTTTCTCCATTTGTCGGTCATAACTTCAAATTTTTAATGATAATTTATTTTTTTCCCTCCATCCTTTCTTCATCTCCTCTTTTTCCCCCTCTCTCTCTCTCCCTTCCCCTCTCTTTCTCCCCCCTCCTCTCTCTCTCTCTCTCTCTCTCTCTCTCTCTCTCTCTCTCTCTCTCACTCTTTTAAAATCTACTTTATGACATTTTCACCTCTTCAATATGCTTCAAATATTCGAGTGTACATTAGGTTGCCTGATGTACGATAATGCATCATAAGACGCACGTCACAGATTATAAAGTCACCGCTGTTATACTTGTTCTCTTCCACACTGAATAAATATATACCACATAAACGCGATCAAGTCTGTTCACAGAATACGAAGGTCACTCAGTTACAACTATAAAACAAATATAATCAGGGCGCCGACGTTGGCATTGTATACCGCCATCGCGGCTCATGTCCACACCGACACTCAATGTACAATATTCCTTATTCACCCCAGCTAACATAGGTTAGGTTAGGTTAGGTTAGGTTAGATTTGGTTAGGTATTCTAGGGGTTCATATTATGCTGTTGATCCTCATTCTAAAGGATCTAGCCTCCATATGTACATGTTTGTAAATATTAAGAATTGGGTATATGAACTGTATTATGTAAGAACCATTTCTGAATTGAATAAAGTATTTGACTTTGATTATCTCCCCCCTCTCTCTCTCTTTCTCTCTCTCTCTCTCTCTCGCTCTCCCTTCTTTAAAAAATTCACCTCTGCCTCTTAAATCCTGTCTTTTTTTTTTCCTTTTCTTTTGACACCATTCTGAACACATTCTCTGTCCCGTTCTTTGATTTCCTCCTGGATCCCATTCCTCTTCCGTTGAGACAAAAGGTCTTCTTTGTGTCTTGGCATTCCTTGTGTGCACTTTGGGAGCACCCGAGCTCGATCTGCGTGCCAAAACCAGGAAGAGTAACCTCCCTACTGCAAGGGAACTTTTTCCAATTCCAGCATATATATATATATATATATATATATATATATATATATATATATATACTGTATACATATATGAGTGTATACACACATATATACATATACATGTATACATATACATCTACACACACACACATATATATATATATATACAAATGTACACATGTATATACATGCATTGCATAACAAATCACAAAACACACGTGATAAACTATTTTTGCAGAAACCAGCGGGAAATTGAAAAAACAGATACCGAACGTTTTCGTCTATTTAGACATTTTCAAAGGTACCTTTGAAAATGTCTAAATAGACGAAAACGTTCGGTATCTGTTTTTTCAATTTCCCGGTGATTTCTGCAAAAAAAAAAAAAAAAAAAAAAAAAAAAAAATATATATATATATATATCATATATATATATACTGTATGTATACATATATGTATATATATATATATATATATATATATATATATATATATATATATATGTATATATAGATATATAACAAAGGAAGAGCATACCGACATGAGACCTTTTGGTCCATAACTAAGTCGGATGCGAAAAAAATTATAATGATAAATAGATAAATAAATAGGAAGTATATTAATATAAATAATAATAAATAAAATAAATAAATACACAGGTATAGTCAAATAATAAATGATAAATAAATAGATAAATAAAAAGGAAGTATAATAGTATAAATAATAAATAAAATGAATAATACAGAGGTATAGTTAAATAATAAATAAACAGGTAAACAGTGAATAACAATAAATTGATATAAATAATGATGAATGAAAATCAAGTAAATACTAATAAACAGACAAATAATAGCAAACAAATAAACAAATAATATAAAACAAATGGCAGGTATTACAGCCTCTTGCTGTACATATACATACATACAGATATATATATGTATATATATATATATATATATATATATATATATATATATATATATAAGATAATTTTTATGACCGCGTGCAGGACTCGAACCTACCGCAATGGGCGAGATGCGGGGATGAACCGTCATCCAGGAGGATCCAAGAAAGAGGGAGGGAGAGAGGGAAGGGAAGGGTGGTGAATAGGAGTGGAATAGGTGTGGGTGAAATGGGTGGGAGTGGAATTATGTCTTCGGACTTTGGCTACCACCTCTCTTGTAAGGGGAAGAAAATCCTTGACATTGACTCTGGAGTTAGTGTGAATCATCTAAGCAGCTGGTCCGAAGCCGTCTTCTATGTGCTTGGACTGCTGGGAATTGGAGAGGAGTGCAGGATTCGAACCCACAACTCAGGGAATGCGAGAGCATCACGCTACTGATTACGCCTCCAGCGGAAACTAGTCGAGTAGGAATTTGTACCTTTCGTGAAGAAGACGCCACGCATCTGATATACGTACGTTCAACGGTATTCTGGGCCTTGGTGGCGTATCCGGAAGCGCGCCTGTTTCGCATTCGCTTACTCGTGGGTTCGAGTCCCACACTTCCCTCCGATTCCCAGCAGTCACTGCTACCTCCCCTAACAGGTGACGGCATTCTAAACCTTGTGCAAGGGCGCATGGCTTCTTAAACAGAGGGCATTCTCGACTCTGACGTAAATATAAATCAGTTCTTTCCCGGGAGTTATTCAGGCTCCACACACACACACAAAAAGGTCTATATGCCATTTACATATGATGAAAGCGGCGCGGTGGTTAGGCGCTCAGAGAACCGAGATGAGAGAAAGCTCTTGACGTCAGGCCCCGCGTCCTTCTCTTCTTTAGCTCAAAGATCCAAGGGCAAAGGTGGTTGATCACAAGTGGAACCACTTGGACCACTCTGTGAGAAAAGGTGGATCCACACATACACACACACACACACACACACACACACACACACACACACACACACACACACACACACACACACACACACACACATGATAAATTGTAGAGTAGGAGACGTGACCCAAAGAACAATGCTCCTTTCCTGTATACTACCATTAGATAAACACATACACACACACGCGCGCGAACACACACACACACACACACACACACACACACACACACACACACACACACACACACACACATACACACGCACACAATACACACACAACACGTTATCCAAGATCGTAGTAAATCACGCACGCACGAAAGACCGTGGTGAATCACACACACACATACACACACATATATATACACTATATACACACATTCCCATATTCATATATTCAAGAAACAGTGACACTTGCCTATAAAAAAGACCAACGAGACTCAAAAGAATAATTTACATTTCTGCTGAATACAACTAAAAAATATCTGTTAGATTTGTTCTCGGCGATTTATTCTTTGTGTCGCGCTATTAATTCCCAGGAAAGGTTAGGTTATCACACTGGGCAGATTCCACAGGCTTCACCAACACCGACCGTTGAGAGTTCGTTTGAGTAAAAACGACTTCGGTGACAATATCTTATTTTTCAAATCTCCAAATATAAAATCATTTTTCCGTTATATATAGCAAAGCTGAATTATGAACTAAGAGATTGTAGACCATACCGTTGAAATGTTCTTAGAGAAGTCTACTAAGTATTTCAGCGGCTTTGACCCATCGTTTTTCGCTCATATTTCCGAAATAATCATTCACATCAACATGGTATATTAGCACAGCCTAATTCACACCCTGCCCTAATTTTTGACGTTATAGCGCATTCACAAATGTATTTAATTATGGTGTTTACTCTTGATATTAAGTGTGTTGTAGCCGACACCCGTGAAGTAAATCAAACAAGTGAAGTTGGGATACACGAGGTAGACTGTGATGCCGTCACGACTTCACCTGTTCGATTTACTTCACGGGTGTCGGCTACGACACACTTAATATCAAGAGTAAACGCCGTAATTAAATACAATTGTGAATGCACTATAACGTCAAGAATTAGGGCAGGTTGTGGATTAGGCTGTGCTAATATATCATACTGATGTGAATGGTTATTTTGGAAATATGAGCGAAAAACGATGGGTCAAAGCCGCTGAAATACTTAGTAGCTTTCTGTAAGCGAAGTCATACCCTAGTTATTCAAATGGAGGTTGGAGGTAGGATGTCGGAGTAAAATTAGCCCAGTGTGATAGCCCCTAAAATAGGGACAAAGGAGGCGATGAGAACCAAAAGACCGTAGAGCCTAATGAGATACTTCAGGCGTTGTTATCACACTGGGCTATTTTCCCTCCAACAGTTGGAAGAA
>NC_134784.1:31244637-31247137 GCF_046742065.1 Oratosquilla oratoria
GAATGAGGCATCTGGTAGTGTTGAGTGAAGCGCCAAGTGTCCACATTGTCTATCAACACTGTCACACTGCCAATGTGGACTCGGTCAGGTCCATACTGACAGTGTGGATTTGCTGACAGACAGTGTGGACACTCGGCGATGCACTCCATACTACCAGATGCCTTGTACAGCGCTTCATGAGGCTCAGTGTGGATCCGGCTTAAGGCCGTGGCCTCGTCGCCAAACGTGAGCCAGACCATAGCCTCATCACATGTATGTTAATCTACAAATATCTCTTACAGAATAATTTGGATTCACTCCTCATGAGATTTCCATATCTTGGTGATTATTGATTTATTTAGATTCCACTCTGTGCCCTGCGCGACATTCATCTCTCTGTAACTACTTCAGTTTGTAAATTGCTTGCCGCCATTAGGCGTAATAAATTTATCAAATCATCAGCCTTATCACGCTTGTTTGAATACAGGCACCTCAACTATGCCCGAGCGCGTGTCGTCTAACTGCTTCTGCGTCGCCCACGACTATTCCCTGACGTCTCTGCATTTAGCGCTGGCAAACAGGGTACCCAGAGCCCAGAGTACCCAGAGCTTTGTTCCACACGTATCGACTTAACGCCGTGCGCCGTCCACGCCAGAACGTCGTGCTCTCAAATATCCATGGGTGTCTATGGACGTTTTCACACGTGGTCGTGACGTGTGGAAGCGTCCATAGATACTCAGGTTATTTGAGAATGCGACGTCGAAAAGTCGATACGTGTGAAAGGAACCGAAGACTCCTTTTCCCCGTCATCATTTTCTCCTTTCGAAGGTGCAGGAGCCAACGCCAGGAGGACCTGAGTTGCTACGGCCGAAGCCGTCTCCTTCGCCCTATTATGAGAGAGAGAGAGAGAGAGAGAGAGAGAGAGAGAGAGAGAGGCGTAGGTCAAGGAAATTGGAGCGTCCAGATGTGGAGAAGTAAGGAAGAGGAGAGAGATTAGCCAGGATCAAGAGAGGTCCAGGAACAAGAGGAAAGAGAAGAGTAGGGGACTAGCAGAGGGCTGGGCTCCAAATAAGAACATAAAAGTGGAGGAGCATGCAAAAGACCATAAGGCCTACACTGGGCAGTTCCATGTCCCTTACCACCTGTCATCCCTATCCATGAAGCTGTCTCGTCTTCTCTTAAAACGACAAATAATTTATCGTTCACTTCGTTGACTACACTGTTGGTAAACAAGTTTTTCCTTTTTCCTTCCCTAAAGCCACCATCTTCGCCATCACCGACAACAACTTCGACATTACTGTGATTTGCCAACTTTGAAGGGAACAAGAGCTTTATTTTATTTATTTATCTAATTATCTATTTATGATTTTTTTCTTTGTATATTTTGTCCTCACTTATCTCATCTCTTCCTCCTCATCGAATGTGTCTTTTAGTAAGATTCACGGCTTCGTAAATCGGGCCCTACACGATCAATATTATTGCGCAATATTCCGTATTGTACAGATGGAGAGTTGATAATGGAAGAGATGGCAGTGAGGGGAAGATGGGCAGAATATTTTAGGGAGTTGCTGAATGTGAAGGAGGATAGGGAAGGAAAGATAGCTGCAGTGGGAAATGCGAAGAAAATGAGAGTGATGAGTGAGTAGAATGGAGGAGAAATAAGGAAGGATGAGGTGAAGGCAGCTGTAAAGATGATGAAAGCAGGTAAGGCACCTGGTCTGGATGGATGTCATGCAGAATGTCTGAAAAAGGGAGGTGCAGTGATGGTGGACTGGTTGGTGAGGTTATTTAATGTTTGCTGGAGAGAGGGTAGAGTACCGGAGGACTGGAGTAGTGCCTGTATAGTTCCTCTTTACAAGGGAAAAGGGGACAAGTGTGAATGTAGTAATTTCAGAGGGATTAGCCTGTTGAGTGTAGTAGGGAAGGCTTATGGGAGGATCTTAATTGAGAGGATTAGGAGAGGAACAGAGGGAGTAATTGGTGAGGAACAGTGTGGATTTAGGACGGGTAGAGGTTGTGTAGATCAGATCTTTGTGGTAAGACAGATATGTGAGAAAGCTATAGGAAAGGGGAAGGATGTTTTTTGGGCTTTCATGGATCTGGAAAAGGCTTATGATAGGGTAGACAGAAAGGCACTGTGGGAGGTTATGCAGATTTATGGGATAGGAGGAAAGCTTTTGGGAGCTGTCAAGAGTTTTTATGAGAGTAGTAGAGCATGTGTTAGGATTAGAAATGGAGAGAGTGAGTGGTTTGAAGTAAAGGTGGGACTTCGTCAAGGATGCGTTATGTCGCCCTGGCTGTTCAACTTATACATGGATGGGGTGGTGCGAGAGGTGAATGCTAGGGTAGTGAGTCAGGGATTGGAGATGGTTAAAGAAAATGGAGAAAAGTGGGAGGTGAGCCAGCTGTTGTTTGCGGACGACACTGCGCTTGTGGCAGGGTCAGAGGAGGGATTGAGGAAGCTGGTGGCAGAGTTTGGGAGAGTATGTGATAGAAGAAAGCTAAAGATAAATGTGGGTAA
>NC_134784.1:31252137-31262137 GCF_046742065.1 Oratosquilla oratoria
AATAAAACCTTTTTTGAAGAAGCAGGGGAGGTCATTTGTGGAGCTCAAGAAGGGAGGGTGTTTGCAAGCAATGTTGAAGGGGGGGGAGCAGTGAAACAGGTTGGGCGATTGGTACATTTGTTAATTAGTGGGTTATGTGTACATGGGAGCGCTAGATGGACATGGGAAGACAATTTGTAGCAAAAACCCTCCCCATTCCTCTCCTCACTCTTTTCCCAACTCCTTTTCTACTCCTCTCTTTTTAATTTCTTAACCTCTCATATTTCCTCTTCATATTATTACACTTTTCTTGCACTTCACTTCCTTTCCATGCTACCCTCTCCCATTTTCTCCCCCGCCCTTCACTTTCTTCCTATCCCCTGACTTTCCTTCCTTTACCCTCTCCTTCTTTCTCCTTACTTCCTCTTTCTTCCCCCCTCTCCCCTCTCCTACCCTCCCTTTCCTTAATCGTTCCTTTATTTTCTTTTTCTTTTTTTTCCTTCCCTTTCCTTTCCCTCCCATTATTCCATTCCCTTCGGCTCCCTTCCTTCGCTCTCCTCTACCTCTCCTTCTTTGTTAAATACTCCCACAAACACGCGCATATACAAACATACATATAGACGCACATACATATATGTATACATGCACATAGACATACACATAGACTTGTACATACAAACATACAAGGATACACATTCCGCCCAAATACTTATTTGTTGGTGGTTTTCGGGGCTCGAACCCGCTCGGACCTCAACATTGCATTTGGTCCGGGACAGTTCATCCATGGATGCAGGAGAGACGGTGTCCACGGTAGGCCACTTTTACTATGAGGATACCGGGAGGAAGCTGATACATCACACAGTGACGTCACCAGGTCACCCCAGGTCCTGAGGTGAGGAGCGGCCAGATGCCATGACTCAGAATGGATGAAGCCCCTCTTAACCCCTACGCCGCGGCCAGGACCCAACTACTTGAAGACAGGCAACCAGGAACTAGGACGTGCAGCACTAACAACCTTCGGTCGGAGGTGAAGAGCAACATCTCAAGAGTCGGAGGATTTATTGAAGACCCTACAGCTCAAAGGGACACCGACAGCCACTCTCGGGGCGACCCTGTTCTCTTTTCGCTCAGTAGACGCATCACAGGTGCGGGAACACCCGTGGGGTGCGGCCACATTGCACGCGGTTTGCTGGGAGGGTGGAGGGTAGCGGGATGCCTAGCAGGGGGTCAGAGGCTAGAACAAACACACGTTATCTAATACGAGTGGCCATACCGGACGCGAGAAGCGGATAAACCTGGAAGGAACACGTTACCCGCGTCCGATATGGCCACTCTTATTAGATAACATGTGTTTGATCTTGTCTCTGACCCGCTAGGCATCCCGCTACCCTCTACCCTCCCAGCAGACTGCGTGCAGTGTGGCCTCACTCTGACGATGGCGGTCCCGTGGGTTTGGAAGAGAGGGGGATGTCTTGAGCCACCGAAAGCTAAAAGGGTCTGATGCAGAATCAATAAGGATTTCATGGTCACATAATACACCCTTTTTGTCTCGATATAGTGAATCAGCCTTGTGAAGGGAAAGGGTGGTGTAAAGAGGAGAGAGGATGGGAAGGGACGAGGTGGCAATAGGAGGGTAAAAAGTATCATACGAACGGAGGAAAATACAAGAGGCCATAAAGCCTAACCTAGGCAGTTCCATGTCAATTACCACCTGTCATCCCTATCCATAAAATTATCTCATCTTCTTATATAACAACCAATTGTTTCAGCGCTCACAACTACATGGTTACTAAGTCTAATCCATTCGTTAACCACTCTGTTGGTAAACCAGTTCTTAAACCTATTCTCTTCTTAAACCTAAATTTGTCCAATCTATGTCCATAACTACGTGTCCTAACCTGCTATCTGGACACGTGTCAATGTACACAAATTGACAAATTTAGGTTTAAGAAGAAAATGGGCAAGAACTGGAAGGCTGAAGAACAGAGAACGGGAGATTGCGACGGACGAAGTGTGTGAGACGATGAAGACAAACAAAGATGGATGCAGTGAGACGTACCCAAGTGCATGCCAGGGGACGAAATGAGGGAGGAGGAGGAGGAGAAGAGGGAAGAAAAGAGGGAAGAGAAGAGGGAAGAGAAGTGGGAGGAGAAGATGCAAATCGAATTTGCACATCGCACGGTGAGCTCGGAAGTGTTCTGAAAGGGATCGGTCTCAGAGTGGGGAGAGAGAGAGAGAGAGAGAGAGAGAGAGAGAGAGAGAGAGAGAGAGAGAGAGAGAGAGAGAGAGAGAGAGAGAGAGAGAGAGCGTGTGTATGTGTCAAGGGGGAACTCGATTGTGGCTCTTCGTCGCTGTGCCATCGAGTCACAGAAGAGGAAATAAACCCGACGGGAACTACACGAGGGGAGAGGTGGGCGGGCGAAGTCGGGGTAAGGAGAAAACGAGAATTACTGGAAATGAAGAGGAACAGTTGGTGCATGCATTGCGCACCTCACCATCATCATCATCATCATCATCATCATCATCATCATCATCATCGTCGTCGTCGTCGTCGTCGTTATCATCATCCTCATGATTATCGTCATCATCATCACTATCGTCATCATCATCCTCATCATCGTCGTCGTCGTCGTTATCATCATCATCCTCATTATCGTCATCCTCATCACTATCGTCATCATCCTCATCGACATCCTCATCACTATCGTTACTCTCCTCCTCCTCCTCCTCATCATCATCCTCATCACTATCGTTATCATCATCCTCATCATCATTATCGTCATCCTCATCATTATCGTCATCCTCATCATTATCGCCATCCTCCTCCTCATAATTACCACAGTCATCATCATTATCATCATCATCATCGCCGCCATCATCACAATCATAATCATTATCATTGTCCTCATCATTATCATTGTCCTCATCATTATTGTCCTCCTCATCATCATCACAATCATCATCATCATCGTCGTCGCCGTTATCATCATCACCATCACAGTCATCATCATCATCATCTCCACCATCATCATTGTCGCCGCCATCATCACCATCAGGAAAAAGGTGTATATGTGTGTGTGTGTGCGTGTGTGTTGTGTGTGTGTGTGTGTGTGAGAGAGAGAGAGAGAGAGAGAGAGAGAGAGAGAGAGAGAGAGAGAGAGAGAGAGAGAGAGAGAGAGAGAGAGAGAGAGAGAGAGAGAGAGAGAGAGAGAGAGAGAGAGAGAGAGAGAGAGAGAGAGAGAGAGAGAGAGAGAGAGAGAGAGAGAGAGAGAGAGAGAGAGAGAGAGAGAGAGAGAGAGAGAGAGAGAGAGAGAGAGAGAGAGAGAGAGAGAGCCAACTGTTGCTCCTGTGGATTGAAGGTCGAGTCCAGTACCTGCACGGACGGATTTGCTGCCTTTGGATTTAAGCGGATTTATTAAGGGAGTGCGCGGGCGTGAATGGCCTCTTCACACTGGGCCAATTCTCCCTCTACCGTTCTGAGTTCGTTGGAGTGGAAGCGACTTCGGTTACAATCTTCTCCTTTTCGAATCTCCAAATGTCAAATCACTTCTGCGTCGTGTACTGAAAGACTGGATGGTTGAGGGGGGAGGGGGGCGGGAGGCGGGGTAGATTCAGTATATGATGCAAAAGTTACATTTGGATATTCGAAAAGGAGAAGATTGCAGTTGAAGTCGTCTCTACTCAATCGAACTCAAAATAGTTGAGGGAAAATCGGCGCAGTGTGAAGCGGCCTTTACTCGGGTGTGATGGCAGGTGGTTGGTGACCGGGGTTTTTATCGAACGTGGGCGTTTATTATATGCCAACGACGCTCGTAAATGATGCAAAGGTTACTATGGGTAATAATATCATCATCGTCGTCGTCGTCGTCGTCATTATCATCATCATCGTTGTCGTCGTCGTCATCATCCTCATCATCAACACCATCATCATCATCAACATCATCATCGTCATCATCATCATCGTCGTCATCGTCATCATCATCACCGTCGTCGTCATCATCATCACCATTGTCCTCAGCGAAGTCGTCATCTTCATCGTAATTATCATCATCATCGTCGTCACCCTCACCGTCATCATCATCATCACCATCATCATAAACACCACCACCATCATTGTCATCATCATCATGATCATCATCATGAGGCAGACGCCTTGATGCGTCGCCCAAACCGGTGGACGTCATGGTGACTGTCGATGCAGCAGCGAGGAGGGAGGGGAGACAAGTGCTCGACGGTGATGAGCAGGAACGGGGGCTTCTTCCAACGAAGCAGAGAGAGAGAGATAGAGATAGAAAGAGAAAGAGAGAGAGAGAGAGAGTCTTCCAACGAAGCAGAGAGAGAGAGATAGAGATAGAAAGAGAAAGAGAGAGAGAGAGAGAGAGAGAGAGAGAGAGAGAGAGAGAGAGAGAGAGAGAGAGAGAGAGAGAGAGAGAGAGAGAGAGAGAGAGAGAGAGAGAGAGAGAGAGAGAGAGGGGAGGGAGAGGTGGCTAATGATTGGATTGGAGTGGAAAGGAAAGGTTGAAGTAAAAGAATTTCGGATCTTCATGTCGGTCGTTTTATAGAGGTAATGGAGTAGAGGCACCTCTGTAGAGGCTCTTTAGAAAATGGAGGAGTAGACTCCGATGTAAAAGAGGGAAAAGGGTTTTAGTAAAAGGAGAGAGTGGGATTAGTTAGGGGGGGAAGGAAAGAAGGATAGTTAAGGCTTTTCTCTTTCAGTTTATTGAGCCTGGTTGACACGGGGCTAGTTAAGTAGCCACTAGTGTTAGTGGCTTGTAAACTACCCCGCCACTTGCCCAATGTCAACGGAAAGTTAGTCAATTTGCCTCCAAACTATCCTTGTGTGAACACTTGCTTGCCGGGTAAGTTAAGAGTTTTTCCCCCTTATAAGGGAGGTAGCTAAGTCAGAGTCAGTCACGTACCTACTCCCACCCATTCCACTCCCATCCATCCACCACCCTTTCCACCCGTCCCATCTTAGCTCCTCGTGGATGACGGGTCATCCCTGCATCCGCCAACTGCCCTGGGCCAAATGCAATAGAGCAATGCAGTTAGCAGCACTAGCGGCGACTAAACTAGCCCTGTGTCAACGAGGCTTTAATCTATTTTCATGTTTCTCCTTCCGGCCCACCAATTTGTACAAACCACGAACACCGCGTGGCTAGACCTGACGCGTTAGTTACGCACACATAACTATGACAGTGCGACCCTGCTTGACCCGACCTAACCTAATCCAGTGCAATTATGTCATTATGCACCACGGGTGACTAACCACGCGATATATATATATATATATATATATATATATATATATATATATATATATATATATATATATATATATATATATATATATATACATGTCGGTTTCTGGCCGTATATGGTTGTGTATATATACATATACTAATGTTAAATAAACTAACTAACTAACTAACTAACTAACTAACTCTGGCCGCATGTAAAATCAGTTCGATTATACCTTAGTAATAAAGGAGAGGAACACACCAAACCTTTTTTTTTTTTTTTCTTCTTCTCTCAGTGCCATCGTCGCTACCTCAACCTCGTCCTTCTCCGTCTCCACATATTCTTTCATAATAATCGCCACGGGAAGAAAACGCGAAATATCTTGATGAAGAAGATGAAGAAGAAGATGAAGAAGAAGGAGAAAATCATATACAAAATGCCATGTGACGAATGCTCAATTTCATACATGAGAAAAACATCTCGTGTCGTATAGAAAAGTATATACGAACACAAAAATTATACGCACCATTACAGAGCCTCAATCTCGCTAGTAATACCCGACCAAGACCACAGCACCCCCCCCTCTCTCTCTCTCTTTCTCCCTTCATAATTCTTTAAACTTCCGCGTGCAGTCTGTCCCTCTTCCATTCCCTGCTTCCTGCGTACCTGCCCCCTCTTCTGCCCTTTCGTCTCGATTATCATTCCATGGCATCTCCTCTGGCTTCCTTCCTCGCACCCTCTTATCGCTGACGCTGCTGTCCCCTCCATCTTCCTTAGAAGCTCCTCCCCTGGCACCCGCCCCCCCCCCACCTTTCTTCGCCATCTAGTATTCACCACTCGCCCCGCCTCCCTTCCCTGTTTCCTGGTCCCTACCTTCTGAATTACAGTCTCCTTAATTTCCCTTCGGTCTTTCCTTCATCTTCTCTTCCTTTCTTCCTCTTCCTCTTCTTCTTCTTCTCTCTCTCTCTCTCATTCTCTCTCTCTCTCTCTCTCTCTCTCTCTCTCTCTCTCTCTCTCTCTCTCTCTCTCTCTCTCTCTCTCTCTCTCTCTCTCTCTCTCTCTCTCTTCTTCTTCTTCCGTCCTTTGCCTCTCTTCTTCCTTTCCTTTGTGCATAGGCTGTATCCCAAGACGCAACTCTCCCGTCTTGTTCCATCTTGTCTCACCATCACTTTGAATTATTTTGATTGAGTTCACACGCACAGTTCCATCACAGGGCGGGAGCTGAGATGTTGCACGTTATTTCTACAGCATCTCAACAATTCTTCCTTACTTTTCTCTTCTTCTCTTCTTCTTCCCTCCTCCTCGCCTCCTCCTACATCCTGCACCGACCCTTTATCCTTTTTCTACTCATTCCATTTCCACCTATTGTTCTTTTTCCAATTTCTCATACTACTTCTTCTCTTGGCATCTTTCCTCCTCCTCTTCTTCCTTCTTCTCACTCTCTACTTCCTCTTCTAATCTTGCTCACCATCCTCTCGTCCTCCTCCTTTACTTTAGCTTCCTCTTCTTCACACTAGTCTAACTCTAAATTGTTCTGCTAGTTACCTTACTCTCAAGAAGGACGTTATGCTATCATGGCAAACTTTTTTTTTTTTTTTTTTTTTTTCTTTTAGTTGAGGCTGTTCTTATCAAAAGGAAATATCTACAGAGGCATGCGCTGATAAGGAAATTGGCCGAGTTCTAAATAAGAATGGACGAGTTCACTTCGCAAAGAAAACCGACCACATGACTCCATCGAAAATGTTCTCCAGGTCTCCTGCATCCAGGCTGCCTCAAGCTATGGCCATCATCATCATCATCATCATCCACTGGAGGCATCATACGCCAGGGAGCGCGTTGCTCATACTCCCACGCCGGCGCCAGTCCTCACAGTCTCTCCGAGGAGCAAGCTCTCATGCAGACACCCTTCCCATCCCACTCCTAGCAACTTTCGACAGGTTCGATCCACTTGCCCCCTCCAGCCATGAATTCGTCTCCCCCTCCCTCCATCGAAGGTTCCTGTCTCCACATTGGCATATGGGAGACGTGAGGCCACATGATGCTCATGTAACCGGGGTTGGTGTTCACGAATGTTGCTGGAGGGTCACTGGCCCAGACTGAGCATCGCAGTGCAGTCTCTGGAAGCTATAGAGCTGAGACAGAATGAGAATGTGAGCCGATACTGTGCTGACCTCTCATGAGAAGTTACATCGGTAGTTTCATCTCCGAAGTGAGATCAGCCCACTGCGCCATGTTAGAAATCTTGGGACTTTTTGCACAAACCCATTTCCCACAAGACTCCCTTCCCAGTCTCCTGTGCATTGGTAGCGTAATCAATAGCGTGCTGGTCTTGCGTTCGCTTAGTTGCGGGTTCGAATTCAGCAATATTCTTCGATTTCCAGCAGTAATTGATACCTGCCCTGACAATCCCTTAAGCACACAGTAGGGCGCTTTGTATACAAAGTACACACACACACACACACACACACACACACACACACACACACACACACACACACACACACACACACACACACACACACACACACACACACACACACACACACACACACACACGTGTGTGTGTGTGTGTGTGTGTGTGTGTGTGTGTGTGTGTGTGTGTGTGTGTGTGTGTGTGTGTGTGTGTGTGTGTGTGTGTGTGTGTGTGTGTGTGTGTGTGTGTGTGTGTGTGAGAGAGAGAGAGAGAGAGAGAGAGTCCTTATGACAAATGGAAATAAGCTCCACCGCTAGGATTCAAACATGTGCATGGGCGACTTCTTCTTACAAAGCAAGGACAGTGGAGCTTATTTCCATATACATAAGTATGTGTATATGTATATATACATATATGTATACGTATATGTAAGTATGTATATGTATGTGATAGATATGCACGTAACTTGCCCACCCTGTTTCGTGCACAAATTCCAGGGTCAAGTATTCTTCGGCAGTAATTGAATGATGTTTCCAACAGAACTCTTCAGGAAATGTGATTCCGAGGGAGTAAATTCGGCAGGAAGAACTTTCCTTCATAAGCCGAAATTTCGAAGGCAAAAAAAGGAAGGAAGGAAAGAAGGCAGGAAGAAGAGAGGTAAAGAAAAGAGAAAGAAAGGAAGGAAAGAAGGAAGGAAAGAGAGAAGTAAAGAAGAGAAAGGAAGGAAAGAAGGAAGGAAGGCAGGAAAAAGAGAGGTAAAGAAGAGAGAAAGGAAGGAAGGAAAGAAGGAAGGAAAGAAGGAAGGAAGAAACGAAGGATGAAAAGGGAGGGAAGAAGGAAGGGAATAAGAGAGATAAAGATTGGAGAGAAAGGAAGGAAGAATGAAAGGAAAGAAAAAGGGAGGAAGGATGAAAGGAAAGAAGAAAGGAAAGAAGAAAGGGAGGAAGGAAGGAAGGAGGAAAGGAAGTAGGGAAGAAAGGGTGAAAATGGAGGAAGGAAGGAATGGAAGAAAATAAGAATGGAAGGAAGAACAGAAGATGAGATGAAAAGGATGGAAAGGAGGAAGAGAGGAAAAGAAGAAAGGGAAGAATAAAGGTAGGATGAAAGGCAAGAAGAGGAGAAGGAAAGAAGGAAGGGAAGGAAAAGAAGAGAGGAAGAGAGGAAGAAAAAGAGGGGAAGGAAAGAAGGGAAGAAGAAAGGAAATAAGGAAGGAAGAAACGTCGGAAGGAAGAAAGGAAAACAGAAAAAATGGAAGAAAAGAAGAAATGAAGGAAGAAACGAAGAAGGGAAGGAAGAAGGGAAGGAAAGGATAAAAGAAGAAAAGAAGGAAGGCAGGGAGAAGGGAAGAAAATAAGAAAGGAAGGAAGGAAGGAAAAAAGGAAGGAAGAGGGGAAAGAGGGCGGGAAGAAGGGAAGAAATGAAGAGAGGAAGGAAGGCAAGAAGGGAAGAATAGAAGAAAGGAAGGAAGAAAAAGGAAGGAAGGAAAAAGGGAAACCAGGATTAAATGAAATTGCGAGGTAATAATATACCAAGAGACCACATCATCTTAATCTTTATCTATTCCATCAATCATTTTTTCTTCTTTCAATTCCTTCACATCTGTTGTTTAGGTTTTCTTTCCTTTGCTATTCTGTATTCCTCTTCTACCTCCTCCTCTTCCTCCTCCTCCTCCTTTTCCTCCTCCTCTTTCTCTATGCCTTGCAATCTTTCCACCTGTCTCTCTCCAGCTCGCTAGCCGAGCGGGTTAGAGCGTCGCTACTTGCGGCGGAGGGCGAGGTGACGGCAGTTTGAACCTTCCCGCCAGCGAGTTGGACCAAGGGCATTTTTCATTAAATTCCACTCTGCAATGTCCTCTCTAAGGGGCACCGTACAAGCCTCCTGATAAGGGAAAGTTAGCGAGGTTAAGCCGAAGAAGCTTCTTGTAGTGTCTTGGTTCACATGTTGGGCTCGTGATCGACAGCTATTACCTTTTCGGATGAGATCTCACAGTTTATACATGGCCCAACCTGTGGTAACCTTACACACTCACAAACACCCAACTCCTCACCCACCAGAGTTGGAGTGCCGGCTCACAGTGTAGCGATACTGAATTCTTTCCAGGCCTGAGCGGGACTCGAACGCGGATCATTGAAATAGTGGCCGAGAACGGTACCACTGCACCGTCGAACCGGTGCGTGTGTACAGTGTATGTGTAGATCTGCTGCGTATGTACTATAGTCTGTGCGCCCCAAATAGTCCGTTAAGGGTATGTGGTAACCTTAATACAAGCCTCTCTATTTCCCATCTATGTGTTATTCTGTATATAGTTAAGGATGCTCTATAGTACAATGAATACCACTTTTTAAGATTATAACAACGATCTGAATA
>NC_134784.1:31267137-31302137 GCF_046742065.1 Oratosquilla oratoria
CTTTGTCGTTACTTACTACGTTTACGTCATCGTTTAATTGGCTTGCAGCGTGGCGCGTGATTGTGCTCTGGACACTCGTTTCCCGCAACGGTTTTGGAAAATGCACGCTGTTTTTTTTTTTTTTCCCTAATGGAAGAGGCGACGAGTTCATCTCGAGAGGGAAGGAGGGAAAGAGAGAGAAAGAGAGAGAGAGAGAGAGAGAGAGAGAGAGAGAGAGAGAGAGAGAGAGAGAGAGAGAGAGAGAGAGAGAGAGAGAGAGAGAGAGAGAGAGAATAATTCCTGCACCACAGGAGCATGAACACCCTTGTAACCAAGTCAAAACAAATAAATAAATGAAGTGTTAGGGGAAATTGTACATATCTCTCAGGATTACTACTGCAGAAATGTGTGTGGGGGGGAGGGGGGTAAAGAATGATAGAAAGGAAGGATGGAAGGAGGTCACTGGTGAGAGGGAGAGGAGAGGAGGGCATGCAGTCACCTTTCAACCTAACCCCCGACCCCCCGAAGCACTCTTCTCTCCACTCGCTAAAGAAGTTGATGGCTCAATTGCCGCTTCCAAGAGGACGCCTGCGATTGAGTTTGCCAGACTTGGAGTTTTGGTAAATATCTTGCAGCCAGCCAAGCCAGACTGAGTTTGGAGTGAGGCAGGGAAACATCAAAGTTTCCTGATCTCTCGCTCTGTAGGTGGGAAGGCAAGTTGAGGCAGTTCACCTCATCTGCATATCTGCCAAAATGAGAACATAAGAATGAAGGAGACTGCAACAGACTATAAGGCTCCACTAGGCAGTTCCATATCCATCAACACCTGTCACCCCCATCCACAAAGTTATCTAATCTTCCATTAAAACAAACAATAATTCCAGCGTTCAATATATAATTACAAAGTCTATTCCACTCTATTGATAAGCCAGTTCTTGCCTATTTGCTCAATCATAGAAGTGCTTTAATAATAAAGATACTTTATACTAATTCAGATGCAAAATATTTATTAAGGCAGAGGATGTAAGAAGGCTGCTGGGTGATGGTGAAAAATATCAAGTGACGGGGTGGGGGGTGGGGGGCTATGCTAAGCAGCGTCTGTTACGTCACAGGCAGAACTCGTCCCCTTCTCGACTATGAAGTTGGCACTTGGACATTGTATTCCCATGTCACTGCACACATACACGCACACACACACACACACACACACACACACACACACACACACACACACACACACACACACACACACACACACACACACACATACACACACACACACACACACAAACAAACACACACTTGCTTATTTTACGTCGGTGAAATATAATGAGTTTAGTAAAGCTAAGTGGTGACATTGGCTTTTGACGCTGATGCTAGCAGAGATGACTTTGGAGCCCAATTCTTGACCCGTATATTCTTTCATACTCCAGGCGCGCGCGCACACATGCACACACACACACACACACACACACACACACACGCGCGCGCATGCAACTCGTGGCACAGTTGGTAGAGTTCCCGGCTGCTACTACGGCGGTCTGAATTTGAATCCCGCCCAGTATCGTTGCTGTGCGGGTTATTACTCCAACTCTCGAGGGCAGGGAGCTGGGTGTGTGTGTGTGCGTGTAAAGTCACAGCATTACCCACAGATCGGTCATATATGAGATCTGAGCTCTCTTCCGGGAGGGAAATAGCTGTCGATCATGAGTCCAACACGTGATCCAAGACCATGGTGAATCTCTCTCTCTCACACACACACACACACACACACACACACACACACACACACACACACACACACACACTTTGCTATCCATCATTCTCACTTCAGTTTCATAATAACTAAAGACTCGCTCGTTCTCCCAAAACCCACAAACTCCAGAACGACAAGAACTCTCTTATGAGACCTCGGTTTTATTCCAGTATCACGCACACACATTCTCATTTCTTTTTCGTTTGCATTTGAAAAATGTTTTTTTTTTCCTATGGAATGGTTACGTAAGGTTAGGTTAGGAGCTCCTGGACAACGTAAATTTCATGTTAAATATCCGCATTTGCGTGATTCTGGAATTTTAGCGAGACTTGAATTGTTGACGACTCTGTCCCTCATCCTCCCCCCTTCCGGAGGTCTTTCCTGTGACCTGATAAAGCAGCGTTTCCAAAAAACTAAATTTGATCGAACGTCTACTCCTTGGGTGTGTTGACTCATAACATTCTAATTCAAGCCTAAGGTTAAGAGGTAAACAGAGGTTTAGGGAAGAGGAAATCCTGAAAGGAAAACCAGGAGGAAGAGATTACATACAGATATGATATCCGTTGTTTTGTTTCTTATCAAGAAGAGGACTTTCCCCTCTGCCGTTTTCTTTCTATTCCTTTTGACTTCGGCTCAATTCCCATACTACGCATTTACCGTCTTGTGTTTTTTTTTTCATATAAATAGGCCAAATAGATAAATACGAAACATGCAAAAAAAAACGATATTCTCAAATATTTGCATATTCTGTAAAACAAAATTTAGGTTTAAGAAGGAAATAGGCAAGAACTGGTTTACCAATAGCGCTGAAACAATGGGTTGTTTTAGAAGATTCGATAACTAGTCTAGGCCTTATGGTGTCTCTTGCAACCTCCTCCATTCTTATGTTCTTATGTTAAAAGAAGGAATTAAATTATATTTTCTGAAATCAAGGGATTACTAGTTGCGTGGCTTCTCCCAAATTCCCTTCAGCCCCCCCCCCCAAGTTGGGGCCATCCAGAAACCCCCTCTTCTGCAACAGTATACACCAAAACGTTTACTTAGCCCGAGTTTAGTTCTCGCCTTCTTGCCCGTCGGCATCGAATCTCCGAAAACGCCTAAATTCCGAGGGTTTGCACCCAATTATCTATTCGGTAGACATTTTATATAAAATAATGTCAATATATTCTTCTCCTCTTCCTCCTCCTCCACCTCCTTTTTCACGTCCCATCTTCTTCCAATCCACCCACTGTTCCTCCTCCTCCTCCTCTTCCTCTTCTTCCATTTCCTCATCATCCTCTTCTTCCTCTTCCACGTCCTTTCTTCTCTTATTCCATCCACTGCTCCTCCTCCTACTCCTCCTCTTCAACCTTCTCCTCCTATCCTCTTTTTCCTCTTCCATGTCCTTTCATCTCCCATGCCATCCTTTGTTCCTCCTCCTCCTCCTCTTCTTCCTTCACCTCTTCCTAATCCTTTCCTCTCCCATTCCATCTTCTGTTCCTCCTCCTCCTCCTCTTCTTCCTTCACCTCTTCCTCTTCTTCATCCTTTCCTCTCCCATTCCATCCGCTGTTCCTCCTCCTCCTCCTCTTGTTCCTTCCTCTCCTCTTCCTCTTCTTCCTTTTCCACATCCTTTCTTCTCTCATTTCACCCACTGTTCCTTCTCCTCCTCCTCCTCCTCCTCCTCCTCCTCCTCCTCCACCTCTTCCTCTTCCACATCCTTCCCTCTCTCATTCCATCCACTCTTCCTCCTCCCCTTCCTCTTTCTTCCCTCTCTCTCCCAGTCTTCCATGCGACTCTCCTGCTTCCGACTCTTTAGGTTCCTTCGACTTTTCGCCGTGCACTGTCCACGACACGACGTCGTGCTCTCAAATAACCATGGGTGTCTATGGACGATTTCACACGTAGTCGTGTTCGTGACTTAAGGAACCTTGAGGGGTTATCACGCTGGGCTATTTTTCCTTCAACCTCCGATTAGTTGGCGATACCGCCCACCTCCAGCATATCAAATTCATTCCCGAAAGCTGCGGGCTCTGCTACAAAAGTCGGAGGAAAAACTGCCCAGTGTGATAACTTCTTGAGAGAACACATGACCGCTCGAACTCTGCCCTCGGGTCTCCCTGTCACCTACCAGTGTGACAACCCGTCCACGCCCCGCACCCACTCGCCCCATGTGGGGGCGCCCACTCGACAACTCGTAAAAGAGCCGAGTATATGCGCCGGGCAATGATGGAAGCCGAATTTATTGCCTTCATTAACCCAATACCCGGGACGTAAATTCTGAGATAACGCCCCAGTTACTGCAAACTCTGCATGAAAAAGGAAGGCAGTGAGAGTGTTATTACAAACTTAGAGAGAGAGGGGGGGAGAAGGGGAGGGGGTGCTTGTGAGATGGGGGATGGGGGGAGAAGGGGAGGGGGGTGCTTGTGAGATGGGGGATGGGGGGAGAAGGGGAGGGGGGTGCTTGTGAGATGGGGGATGGGGGGGGTGCTCGTGAGAATGAAGAGGTAGGTGGAAATGGGTGTTCTCTCTACCTTCCCTCCCCCCCCCCAATTCCCGTTTTCTACTTACAAGCCACCATCCCCCATTACCGTCGATGAATGCATCGTTTCACTTTTGTTTTTTCTGCTGAATTTTCTCTCCCCGAATATGCGTACCAGGTATAACAGAAAAAAGTGAGCTATAGTATATTTATCGGTTATTTATTTAATGATATAATCTATTTAGTGATTATTTGTTTAGCTACTATTTGTTATTTAACTATTTTTATTTAGCAATTATTTATTTAGCGATTTTTATTTAGCGATTTTTATTTAGCGATTATTCATTTAGCGATTTTTATTTAGCGATTATTTATTTAGCGATTATTTTTATTTAACAATAATATAAGTGGGGGTAATATATTTCTATTTATTCATTTTTTCCGGGCGGTTCCATTTTTGTATGACGTGAGCCATCCGTGGTTATGTTGCCGATTCGTCAATTTTCACTCTTATTTCTTCTGCTCCCCGTTTCCCCTCGATGATATTGTCTTAAACCTCCCTTCACGATGGATACCGTGTCGAGCTCATGAACTGGTGGTCGTGAGTTCGATTCCCAGAATCCGCTGCGGGCTATGTTGCGTTGGTTCCCGACACCCCTGGCCAGGCGGGGAGGCGACCCTACATCGGTCCAAAATAGATAAATAAATAAATTAAGGTTTATCGCAATTGACAGAGCTTTGCCCAACCAGAGGTTTCTCACTTCCCACTTTTGGGCGCTTGGACTGTGGGAGAGTAGTGCGGGATGCGAACGCGAGACCAGCACGCTTGCCATGACGCCACTAGCGCACACGGAGAAACCAGAGTAGCGTCAATAGCAATCCATAAAACAGGTGTTAGGCACTGGAGAAGATTTGTAGTCGAAACGTCAGTAAAGCCTCATTTACACGGGGCAAGTTGAGTGGTAAGTCAAGCGTGCAAGTTACTTGCTACAAATTACTTGCCATATGTAAACATCTTCTTGACAAAGAAAATTGGGATAGTTGCCCTGTTTTTGTTTCTGTTTTTTGTTTTTTGTCAAGCGGATGTTTACACAGTGCAAGGAAATTGTAGCAAGTAACTTGCACACTTGACTTGCCTCTTAACTTGACCAGTGTCAAGTTGACCCGCTTCATATAGTGCATCTGATCCAACCCGTGTTTTCCTACCGCATTTTCCACTCGCTTCTAAACAGCAATTCATATCTTTAACGCCCCAGTGAAAATTAAATACTTGGTTATATACACCTCTTAATTTTCACATAATGGCCCTGTTAACATTCTGTGCTGGGGGAAGGTCGGGCATGTCTATAAACGCGTTTAATGTACACATCTTGGTCGAGAAATCACTTGCCTGTCACGCTCTGTTTAAGCAAGGGCTAAAACTTCACAAGAGACGTGGGATTTTTTTCTTCCCCAAGTGAGATATGTCACTCTTAATACCTTTTATTTTTTATCTTATTTATTTTACTTTATTGATTCGGTGATTCGGTTTAACGTCACGAACTCGCCCGTGTCTGCAGGAGCCTAGGACGTTGCTCCTTCCTAGAGGACTTTGTAGCCTGGAATTAACAGTAGAGTCTATAATCTCAAAGTGTGCTCAGTAGCCGGCCATAGCCTCCTTTTAAGGGGCATTTAGACGGTCAAACGGTTTGACAAACCCGGTTTGTCAAACAAGTGTTTGAAGTGATGTTTGACCGTGTGAATAGGGTATTTGGTTGTCAAACACGTTCGACAAACGTGTTCGACGACCAAATACCCCATTCACACGGTCAAACATCACTTCAAACACTTGCCTGACAAACCGGGTTTGTCAAACTGTTCGACCGTGTAAATGTCCCTTTATACACGACTATCATTCGATTTTCCTACAGACTTCCTTTTCCTTCCGACAAACAGAGATCCCACGCGAGTGGGGTGGTCTCTCATAAGTAGTCAATTACAATGGCCGCTGAGGTTCGAACAAGACGCAGAGGATTCCTGTCTGTCTGTCTGTCTGTCTGTTTGTCTGTCATCAGGTGCTCTTCCGCAGAAAACAAGCCCCGACCTCTCTCGATCCCGTCGACGTTTAGTGGAGACCCGGTAGCTGACGAACTTTGAAGTTCTCTGTCATCTGTCATGCCCCATCGAGCTTTGTCGCTCGAGAGGTACTTTGGGCCAAAGGGATCCGACCTTTTTGTCCTTCATGTGAACTTCTCGTGTTGTTATCGCTACTGTCAGCGTCCTTCCTTTGTCAAAAAGGCCTTTGTTATTAACCTATACGTATCTGGTGTCATTGGAAGTGGTCTCGCATTGGCTTAGTTGTGGGTTTGAATTCCACATTCCGATTCACAGCAGTGACTGTTAGCTATCTGCCCTAACAGTCCCTTTAGCGCATAGTAGGACAAAGGTGACGGCTTCGGCCGCAGATACGCATCACCTGACGTAGGCTCCTCCCCCTCTTCCTTCTATGGAAATCAAATCTGTCCAGAGAGAAACCAAAGGAATCTTCATAAACTCTTTTAGGCACCTTAAGCATTTGTTTATCGCCGATGGATAAATGCGTAATTGGAATAAATAAGGTGAGTGGACATTTGTCCACTAGACATTGTGTGAATTGAGGTTGTCAACTGAACTAGCTCATTAAACAACTTACCTGGCTCCCATTAAATTCTCAAGAACCTTGGAGGACTTGAAAAATCGGACTCTTCGGAGGATGCATGGCCTAGGTCCAGATGAAAGAAAGCTTTAATGGTTAAAAGAGAGAGAGAGAGAGAGAGAGAGAGAGAGACGGAGAGCCTTGAAGTTAGTTCAACAGCCATTGTTGTTAAGTTAGTATGGAAATGGTAAGTGAGCTTATCTGGTTTTGAGAGAGAGAGAGAGAGAGAGAGAGAGAGAGAGAGAGAGAGAGAGAGAGAGAGAGACGGAGAGCCTTGAGAGTTAGTTCAACAGCCATTGTTGATAAGTTAGTATGGAAATGGCAAGTGAGCTTACCTGGTTTTGAGAGAGAGAGAGAGAGAGAGAGAGAGAGAGAGAGAGAGAGAGAGAGAGAGAGAGAGAGAGAGAGAGAGAGAGAGAGAGAGAGAGAGAGAGATAGAGAGAGACGGAGAGCCTTGAGAGTTAGTTCAACAGCCATTGTTGTTAAGTTAGTATGGAAATGGCAAGTGAGCTTACCTGGTTTTGAGAGAGAGAGAGACGGAGAGACTTGAGAGTTAGTTCAACAGCCATTGTTGTTAAGTTAGTATGGAAATGGCAAGTGAGCTTACCTGGTTTTGAGAGAGAGAGAGAGAGAGAGAGAGAGACGGAGAGCCTTGAGAGTTAGTTCAACAGCCATTGTTGTTAGGTTAGTATGAAAATGGCAAGAGAGCTTACCTTGTTTTGAGAGAGAGAGAAAGAGAGAGAGAGAGAGAGGGAGAGAGAGAGAGAAATAGAGAGAGAGAGAGAGAGAGAGAGAGAGAGAGAGAGAGAGAGAGAGAGAGAGAGAGAGAGAGAGAGAGAGAGAGAGAGAGAGAGAGAGAGAGAGAGAGAGTTTTGTAAAGCGTTAAGGCACATAATGGAATGCTCTGAAACTCGCCGAAAAGAAAAAAGTAAAAAGCAGAATCATTTTGAAGAGTTGCTGGAAACTCCAACAGAGATACTGCAGGAGATGAAGAGCAATATTATGGTGGGCCAGTGGTCCCTACGGATCTATAAAACAAGATTATGTATTGCTGTTGATGGATATGGAGTGGTATCGGTCTATGGAGCAATATCATGTACTGCTGTGGATGAATATGAAGTTGTACAGATCTATGGAACACGGTTATGTAATGCTGTTGATCAATAAGTTGTACAGATCTATAGAGCAAGATTGTTCAAGACTGCTGCTGATGATTATGAAGTGGTACAGGTCTATAGAGGAAGGTTATGTACAGTATTGCTGTTGATGAATATGGATGAATTATGCAGGTCGGACCTAAGTGTTGGCGCCCTTGTTTAGCATATAGTCCAAACCCTTCTCTTAACGACTTTGCATTATTCGGCTGTTGTTCGTGTTTTATTTCTGTATATTTAGCCATTTCAGTTCGCTTTCACGAGTACAAACGTGCAGGTTATTCTTGTCTGGAGTGAAGCTTTCACAGTTTGCAGCGCATTTGTGTACTTAAATGTTTACCAGACCGATTTTGGCCCGTGCGAGCGCGTGTCTGTTTTGCTCAGGCGAGTGTTGGGCTGTCTCTCTATCCCACGGCTTGCATCGCTTATTTTCTCCTTCTCTCATTCACACCAGATTTACACGAGTCTTCGTAAGCCTTTCTTGAGTTGACTAATATTGCTCTGGCTGTAGGTCTTGTGGGATGATTATCTCCTTCTTGTATCACTGGTTTGAAGAACAAAGAACAAAGAACAGGAGAGAGAATCAAGAGAGGGACATGGAGGAAAGTTGGGTCGATGATGATTTCCGGAAAGGAAAGGGGGAAAGAGGAGAAAGATAAAAAGGAAGAGAGGAGAAAAAAAGAGGACAAGGAGACCAAGAGAAGAGAGGAGAGGAAAAGAGAAGTGAAGAGAAAACAAGAGAAGAGAGGAGAGGAAAAGAGAAGAGAGAAGAGAAGTGAAGAGAAAACAAGAGAAGAGAAGACAGGGAAAAAGAAGACAAAAGAAGAAATGAGGAGAGAATAGAGGAAATACACATAAGCACAGAGAGAAATAGATAGAGAGAGAGAGAGAGAGAGAGAGAGAGAGAGAGAGAGAGAGAGAGAGAGGGGGGGGGGAGAAAGAGGGGAGAAGAAGAGGAAGAGTGGGGATTGTGAGAGTGAGGGAATGCGGGAGTAAGACAGCGGACTAATACAAGTGAATGGGTGGTGAACTGGCGTGCAAGTTTGGGAAAATAAGGGCATAACAACACGTATATGAACGGGTGAGTGGTTCAATAAAAACAGTACCAAGTTGGCTTTGGCTCTTCATCGGCTCTCAACAGACAATTTCGCGGTCGTTACCCCGGGCATAAGACCCGCCATTTACGATCCGGCGGAGATGATCAGAGGATCCGTTTTTCTATTTGTAGCCGGGAGTCTCGTTGTAGCCGCAGGAGAAGGAGATGGTGCATCTTGAGAGTCCACCAGACACGCAGTTACGTGTTAAGTTAGATACTGTATGAGGCGCTGTTCTCTGTCCCTCTCTCTCTACTCATCCCATGATGTCATATACCCCGTTTTTCTGTTTGTAGCCGGGAATCTCGTTGAGGTAGATGCTGCAGCTTGAGAGTCGGTTCATGCTCCCCTGAAGATGTTCCGGGGGTACTCCGCAGCCCCGCAAGTACGCAGTGTGTTGGTCCTGGGGGCACAAGGCGCTCTTCTCTCCCCCTTTCTATGGAGCCATATACTTTTAGTGTGTTGGGTGCACTCCACAGCTCTGCATGGATGCAATACCGTGTTGGTTTGGGTCCTGGGTGCTTTATGAGATACTGTTCTCTCTCCCTCACTATCTACTCATCACTTGGTGTTATATACTGTATGCTGGGTCCCACTGCCTGCATGGACGCAGTTAACGTGTTGGTTTGGGTCCTGGGTGCTTTATGAGATACTGTTCTCTCTCACTCCGTATCTACTCATCCTTTGGTGTTATATATTGTATGCTGGGTCACGTTGCCTGCATGGACACAGTTAACGTGTTGGTTTGGGTCCCGGGTGCTTTATGAGACACTGTTCTCTCTCTCTCCCTATCTACCCATCCCTTGGTGTTGTATGTTGGGTCCCGCTGCCTGCATGGACGTAGTTAACGTGTTGATTTGGGTCCTGAGTCGTTTATGAGACACTGTTCTCTCTCCCTCTCTATCTACTTATCCCTCGGTGTCGTATACCCTGAGTGTGTTGGCCGTACTTCCCATGCATACAGGCCTCGGGAACCCAGGGTATATATGACACCATGAGATGAGTCAATAGACAGGGAGAAAACAGCGCATCATAAAGGACGCAATACCGAGATGGTTTCAATACATGAAGGAAATTTTCATGGGTACTGCTCGATCTACTTATCTTCAATGGTAGCGTCATCGGAAGCGTGATGGTCTCGCATTTGCTTAGTTGTGGGTTTGAATCCCGCACTCTTCTCCGATTCTCATCAGTGACTGATACCTACTCCAACACTCCCCAATGGGCAACATATGGCAAAGGTGACGGCTTCGGCCGCAGTTACGCGACCTCTTGGCGTAAGCTCCTTACCTTCTCTTCTGTTTCAGAGCGTGAGACGGAGACATTTTGGCTGATCAAGTTCTATTTTCCCTTTTGGTTATTGTGCCATTAATAACAATATTAATCAATCATCCATCCTCAGTCCACTGCTGAACAAAGCCCTCTTTCATAGCATTCCATGATTCACACAACTGCGCTAACCTCTGCCACGTTACTCTTGTAAAATCTTCTATCTCGTCTCTCCATCTTCTGTCTGGTCTTCCTCTTGCACGTTTCCCATCTTGCGGCGTCCACTCAGTAACCCACTTGCTCCATCGCTCATCGGTCGTTCGCGCTAACTTACCTGCCTAACTCCATTTCCTCTCTTTTACAGCCTCCACAATATATTTCACTCCAGTCTGCTCTCTCTCACCCAACTTGCTCTCTTTCGGTCCCTCAGTGTTGTTCCCACCATTGATCTCTCCATTCACCTCTGTGCATTCCTTAGCTTTGTCTCCATCGCCTTCGTCAGTTTCCATGTATCATATCCGTAGATTATTGCTGGCAGTATATACTGATTTTACACTTTCCATTTCAAACATAAAGGTAGAGAGCCCCTCATCTTTTTTTACTTACCAAATTTTTTCCAACCAACCTACATACGCCATTCGACTTCATTATTATGATCTTTAGTAACTTTCACCATCTGGCCTAAACAATCATACTTTCAATTTCTTCAATTCTCACAATCTACTATAATCCCTTTACTTTCAACTTTCGTGTTGAACACTACTTTAGTTTTATTCATATCAATTTTCAAGCCTACTTTGAAATTTTCCTTATTTAGATCACTCAGCATATCTTGCAAGTCTTCTGTTCTTTCTGAAATAAGAATAATGTCATCCGCAAGTCTTACGTTATTAAAATATTAGCCATTAGTTTTCAAACCATTCAATTCCCAACTCAAACTTCTGAAAATCTCTTTCAGGCAAGCTTTAAATAATTTGGGTGAAACAGTATCGTCTTGCCGTAATCATTTTTCGATCTTTATCTTTTCTGTATCTTTATGTAGCCGAATCACAGCGGTACATTTCGCACACTGCTTGCAAAGTGAATATAGGTAGTGACTATAGAATGGTAGATTGCACAACTAAATTAAATTTTAGAGCCGAGAGAGAGAGAGAGAGAGAGAGAGAGAGAGAGAGAGAGAGAGAGAGAGAGAGAGAGAGAGAGAGAGAGAGTGAGAGAGAGAGAGAGAAAGAGAGAGAGAGAGAAACAATATGAATGAAAAAGCTACATGTATATCATGTGCGCAGTTTATGAGTGATTATACAAAGGTGTGTATTAAGCGAGGTACATTAATTAGAATATAGACAATCCAAAAAGGATAATACTTATCAAGGATAATGGGTATATCTAGCCCTGATGATCTGTCATTGGATCTGTAAAATCATTATTCCCCCATAAATGGTGAAATGAAATCTGTCATGTTTTGAAAAAAAAAGTACAGTACAAACGTGCTTTGATTAAATTATTTTTCACAGAATATTACATACAGTGCCCTCTTTCATATTCTTATATATATTTACTTTCCTTAAACCGCTTTGCATTTTTTCATTTTCTTTTCCTCCTTATCCTCTTGATGCGCTGGTGGCGTAATGCGAGGCGTAAAGGTCTTGCGTCCGCTTAGTTGTGGGTTCGAATCCCGCACTCTTCTCCCGATTCCCAGCGGTGACTGTTAACTACCCCCAGCAGTTTCCAAAGCGCATGGCATAGGGTAAAGGTGACGGCTTTGGTCGGAGGTAATCAGCGCCTCCTGGCGTAGGCTTCTTACCTTCCACGTTTTTAGTACTGTGGGGTGCAGGGGACTCCGATCGTCTCCAGCCTTCGTCTTCCAAAGCCCATTTCAGAAGAAGAAGAAAAAGAAGAAGAAGAGGAAAAAAGAAGAAAAAGAGGAAGAAGAAGAATAACAAGAACAAGAACAAGAGCAAGGAGAAAAAGAAGAGGAAGAAGAGGCAGAGGAGGAAGAAGAAGAAGAAGAAGAAGAAGAAGAAGAAGAAGAAGAAGAAGAAGAAGAAGAAGAAGAAGAAGAAGAAGAAGAAGAAGAAGAAGAAGAAGAAGAAGAAGAAGAAGAAGAAGAAACTTTCATCGGCCTTCAACTAATTTCTCTTTCTTCCTTTGTCTCCTAACCTTTGTCAATTCTCTCATTTTTTCCTCTCTCTCTCTCTCGCATCCCTCCTTTCTTATTCTAATCCTCCCCACCCAAAGCCTCTTTCCTGTTATCCCCATTTCTCATCTCTTTAATATTTCCTCCCTTCTCCTCATATTCCGTTCTCTCTTTCGTTCCCCTCTCTTCCCCTTCTCTTCCCTCTGAAGACCCCAACTTCCATTCTCTCATCTCCCGCGCATCCCCCACCCTTGACATCTCTTCACCATTTCCTCCCGCCCCGTTCTCTTTCTTCCTCCTCATACCCCGTTCTCTCCTTCCTTCTCCTCCCCTCCCCTTCTCTTCCCTCTGAAGACCCCAGCTTTCATTCCTCCCGCGGCCCCGTCTGCATCTTCGCCATTTGGCCTGCGCGTCGTAACAAGACCCCGACCTAATTGTAAAGATATTAGTAGCGGCGGTGAGGGGGTCCGTGGTACGGGAAGGACGGTGCGGTCGGAAGGGGTTCTTGAGGGGATTACGATACGAGATCAGAAATGGTCCTCATGGGAGATCATCAAGGGTGCGGACTCCGTTGTGGCGGGAGTGTAAGACGTGGAGTTTGATAACGGGCGATCCTTTGGAACAGGAGTTCTCAACTTAGAGTTCGCCGGACGGTTTCCAAGGGTAATTAGATGACTAGCTAAAGATTACTTAAACATTTAAATCTGCAGAGAGAGGACATTATACACTGTTTGTCATGTTAATGCTTAACTGATGAATAAAGTCAATGCAATTTGAACCATTTGATATCCATTGCAGTAGCATTGTATATTTAATTAGTCTTAATATATTACTATTCTATATTCTGTGTCAGGCTAAGGGGGGTACGGGTCGATGGTCTGATGACTCTCTGAGTACGTAACGGGAAAATGGTTGAGAACATGTGGTCTGGAGGAAAACGGCGTGCAAAGAGGGTGAGGAGCCTACGCCTGGAGGCGCTGAGTATCTGCAGCCGAAGCCATCCCCTGTGCCCTATGTGCTTTAGGGACTGTTGGGGTAGGTAACGGTCACTGTTGGCAATCGGAGAGGAAGGAATGTGGGATTCGAACTCAGAACTAAGCAAATGCGAGACCACCACGTCTCTGATTTCGCTACCAGTGTAGTATTATGATTTAGCTTAAGGTTTTGCCTTCTCTATAACTGTTCCGTATTCTCACTAAACACCAATGGCGATGAACGCAACTCAATTCTCCTACTGATTGACACTTCACAATGTAACTTAGTTCAGGAATAGAAAGTGCCTAAAGCTGTTGAAAATAAATAGCAAAAGTGTTGGAATCGAATCAAAATGATAATGAGCATTAATGAGATTAAAAAAAAACAAAGGAGAAAAGGGTCTGAAGGACTGAGGAAAGGCGCTATCACACTGGGCTATTTTTCCTCCAACAATTGAAGCAGATTTGCAGGTCGCAGTTTTTGGAAAGAAATGTGATAAGCTAGAGGGAAATAATTTTCCTCTAGCATATCAATTGACATTCTATGGAAATCGTTGAGAAAACAAAATAGTTTGCTATAGAGTTTTTACTTGGAGTGGAAGAAACTACGAGGACGACCGAGAAAGAGATGGAAACTGTTGAAGAAGCCCTCAGTAGACATAACTTGCCCACAATCGAAATTCTGAGGGAGGAAGGGGTCTTCCAAGACAGAGCCAGATGGAAAAAAACATGTTGGTACCGCTGACAGGCGTCACGCCTACTACTGGAAGCTGAAGTAAGAAGTGATTTTATGTCGGAAAAAGTTCTGGAGGTGGACGGACGGTACCGTCGATTAATCGGAGGTTGGGGGAAAAGTAACACCTGAAGGGATGGATTTTGGACAAAGACGAGAAAGGGAAAGAAAGGAGAGGAAACGAAATGAAGATGTTCTGGATGACGGCCGCGCGGTAACCCAGTAGATACCGTGTCGATCTCATGAGTAGGTGGTCGTGAGTTCGACTCCAGGGGACCTGCTGCGAGCTTCCTGCGTTAGTTCCCAACACCCCTAGCCAGGCGGGGAGGCGACCCAACGTCGGAAAAAGAAAAACAGCGCCTTGTCACAACTAAAAGGAATTTGCTCTACCAGGGGGTGAGTATGTGGAAGAGAAGGACGGGAAATTAAGAGTAAACTGAGGGAAAAGAGAAAGGGGAGGAAGAAGAATAGGGAAGAGATGATGAACATCAGATACATCGTGAGGGGTGGATCGAAAGGGGAAGAAAAAACAAGAAGAAGAAGAAGAAGAAGAAGAAGAAAAAAAAAAGAGATAGAAGGAGAGAAGAGGAAAAAAAAAAAAAACAAGGCACGACTTGGGTCGTTGATAAGAAACGGCAGATGTGTTGAATCGGTTCCACTGTTGTCACAGCCCTAACGAGTCAACAGTTTCACATTCTCTCCCGTTTTTTTATTTTTTTATTCTGATTAGTTTCGTTTGTGATTTAGTTTCCATCACGAACTGTTGCAGTTGTGTGCACAGTGTGTCTCACCATTTTTTAAGAGAGAGAGAGAGAGAGAGAGAGAGAGAGAGAGAGAGAGAGAGAGAGAGAGAGAGAGAGAGAGAGATTTCCACACCTTATTACAGCTCAATGATTTGGATACAGGGTGGCTCAAAAGTTACCATACCAAAACACTAGTAACTATTTAATATATTGTAATAAAATATTACTGGAACAAAAATTAATACATTGATATTGTTTGGGTATCGTAAATTCTGTCTGAGATCAAAATAAACATATTAATAATGTTTGGGTAAAATAACTTTTGGATCATCCTGTATATTATTTTTTTCTAGAGACAGCTGCTTAGGAACATCGCGTACATATCTGCAAATAATGAAAAAAATATATTCTAGTTTATAGCCTATGCATGCAATCTTTAATGTAAAGGAAAAGGAAAGAAATAGATGCATAGAAGTTGGAAGGACAGAGTGTGGAAGAAGAAAATAATGGAAGGAGAAGTGGGTAGGAAGTGGATCAGAAGAATAAAAACGGGGAGGAAAAATGTATAAAGAAACAAGTAGAACTGGGTACGCACACACACACACACACACACACACACACACACACACACACACACACACACACACACACACACACACACAACACGACTCGGTGGCGCGGCTGGCAGAGTCCCCGACTGTCATTACGGCGGTCCGGGCTGAAATAATTTCAGTATCGCTGCGCTTCGAGTCGTTACTCCAACTCTCGTGGGAGGAAAGTTGAGTGTGTGTGTGTATGCGTGTAAAGTCACAGCATTACCCATAGATCGGTCATACGAGCTCTGAGCTCTCTTCCGAGAGGGAAACAGCTGTCAATCACAAGTCCAACACGTGATCCAAAGACCAAGGTGAACACACACACACACACAGACACACACACACACACACACAGACACACACACATATAAATGTATACACACACAAACACTATCATACCCGTGATGATACCTGACGATTTTGTTCAGGAAGTAGTAAGCCCCTTTCGTAGGCTGATATCTAGCACTGATATTTAAAAGGTGCATATTTTTTTCTCTTTGTACCTGTCAATTGCAATCCGTGTCAATATAACACGTTTGATATACCTGCTAGTAGCATTACTATACATTATATTGTGAACATTTACGAATTGTAAAAAGAAAAAAAAAACAGTAACAACAACAACAACAATAGTAATAATAATAATAATAATAATAATAATAATAATAATAATAATAATAATAATAATAACAATAACAACAACAACAACAATAATAATGATAATAATAATAATAATAATAATAATAATGATAACAATAATAACAATAGTAATAATAATAATGATAATAATAATAATAATAATAATAATAATGATAACAATAATAACAATAGTAATAATAATAATAATAATAATAATAATAATAATAATAATAATAATAAGTTAAGATGATATATTACTGACCTAAGTTAATATACATAAATAAATCGTTGAGGTGATTTTAACTTGCTTTTACACATATTTGTTTTATAGTATGATTATATACACATAATACTGCAACCCCAATCCTAGTTATCTATCTATATAGCAATGGCTTTTTCCCCATTATATGGTAGGTAGCCTAGTCAAAAGGCACGTACCTACTCCAACCCATGCCACCCCCATCCACCACCCTTCACCCCCTCTCATCTTAGCTCCCCGTGGATGACTGGTCATCCCCGTATCCCGCCCGCTGCAATGCAGCAATGCAGCAAGACACAGTACATCCACAGCAAGGCCACTTCACTTAATCGCCCTCTGCCGTCCGTCTCCTCATACAGAAAAAGATGTGACTGGGAAAAGACTCCCTCGGGCTGCGTCAAAATACGATTCACACATAACTACTTCCTAACACCCCAAACCCAGTAAGTTCATGTATATTTACTTTTTGTTAAATTGCTCCTGGTAGTCGATATCAATGCTCTTTTATATTTGGAATTGCCTTTACGCACCACCTTAATTCATGTCAAACTTTGGGCTCTCATTGTTGTCACATTTTTGACATCTGCCTGTAAACTGTTACATTTTCTCTGTTTTCGGTTTAACTTTCTACGTTTTGATCTGATCAACCAAAAGATGTTGACGTGCGCAAATTATGCAAAATACGCCAGGAGGCGCTGAATAGCTGCGGCAGAAGCCGTTACCTTTTCCTATACGTTTGGACTATTGGGGCAGGTCACAGTCACTGCTGGAAATGGAAAAGAAGTGCGGGATTTGAACTCATGACCAAGCGAATGCTAGACCAGCACGCTTCCGATTATGTCACCAGTGGATATAGTTTGTTGGAATTTCACGCGGTTGTGTCTGTTCTGAACCTTGATAATCCCCTTTGGGGAAACAGCTATGAAGCCAGAATTTGGTTCTTAAACTAGTTGGGGGGGGGGGTGCAACACTCTCTCCCTGACAAAGTATGTTTGAGGAGGATTGGGGGTGGGTGTGAAGTGGGTGTGAAGTCCTCTGCTCAAAAATCGTTGTTTAATAAGAATAAATAAATCATTCCAAGGACAAGTACCTGCCTTTGTATATGTGCAATGTATAATTGTATCAGTCACCTCAACCCGCTTTCTGTGAAGTTAGCTAAATAAGAGAAAATATATCTATCTACCTATATATATATATATATATATATATATATATATATATATATATATATATATATATATATAATATATATATATATATATATATATATATATATATATATATATTATATATATATATATATATATATATATATATATATATATATATATATATATATATATATAAGATCGTTTGGGAACCACTGAGCTAGACAATAGGGAGGTGAGAAGGGTGGGAGAAAACAATAGGGAGAAGTGTAAGAGAACTTCCTGAGGCAATGGAAGTCATGAGAGGAACTTCAAGAGACAATGGCAGGAATCGGCAGAAAGGCGACGAGAGCCGTTGAAGCTCAACGGTCGTCACTTTACAAAAGAAAAAAAAATGAATTGAAAGAGTAAGTCTAACGGTTTTAACCGTAAGTAGCGGCAATTATTTAAAACTGTCAGTCGTTTTCTATACTCAAGCCATGCACATGGGCAGAAAGAGTCTTCATGGAGTAGATGCAAGCGACGAAGGTGTTGAAATTGAAAGAGTAAATCTAACGGTTTCCATTAACCATAAACAGCGGCATTGAATTAAAAGAAATGTCAGTCGCTATGTATACTCAAGAGTGGCACACAATTTAATTTTTTTTTAACAGAAAGAGAAAATCAAAACGCATTTAAACATAAGTAGCGGCAATTTCATGTGTGTATATATATATATATATATATATATATATATATATATATATATATATATATATATATATATTTATTTGAAATGCCACGCAGTTGTGGCACTTATACAAAGCTGACAGAACTCAGGAAATTACAAGAATTGTGGTCTGTGATGGAAATCAAATCAATCCAAGATCGTTCCAACTTCTTGGTCGTTCCACCATCAGCATTAAAAAGGATTGCAAGGGAAGAGGATGCCGACAGGAAACCTTTTGGTCCATAAGTAGGTCGGATGCTGAAAAAAGTCAATTAATAAATAAAATAAATAGATAATGATGAACAATAAACAAACAGATAAATAATTTATAATGAATAATCAACAATAAAACATGAATAAATAATAATAAATGATAAATAAATAATAATGTATACATACACAAAATAGAACTAAATAAATGATAGGCACTGCAGCATAATGCTTAGGTGTTTATCCAAACGACTCTTAAAATTTCGTCTTTGTCATCTGATAAAGAACATTAAAAAGTATCAAGTGTTAAAAAAAAAAGGACAAGAGATTTTCTTAAATGCAGAGTTCTGAAAAATAAAGACTTGAACCCTTGGGAGATACTTGCGAAGGTACTGTCTTTGTCATCTGATAAAGAACATTAAAAAAAAGGTATATAGGGTGATGGAAAAAATAAGACTTAGACTCGTGGGAAGAACTTATGAAGGCACAGGTCTTCCAGCGCCGACCGTTGAAAATCCGTTTAAGTTAAAGCCAACTTCTGTTGCAACATTTAATTTTCAATTTTCCAAATATCAAAATACCTTTCGGTCATATACAGCAAAACTGGATGATGAATTTGGAGATTGTAAACCTATACGAATGTTAGACATATTGTTGAAATGTTCTTAGAGAAGTCTAGATTTCTGTAGGCGAAGTCATGTTTTAGTTATTCAAATGGAGGTTGGAGGTAGGATATAGAAGGGAAAAACAAAACAAAAAACGGCTCAGTGTGATGACCCCTTGACAATGTTCTCGGTGGTGTTCATTCCTCCTGGGATGTTATGGATGGTGAGGCGAAATCTAAGCTTCTATTAAATTGATCGAAGCATTCTTTGTGTCTCCTGAGACCGCGGAAGACTCTCGGGAGCAGTCCAGGTCAGACTTGGAAATAAACTAAGAGGACTGCGCAGAATGTTCAAAGGAAAGTTGCTCATAGCACCAAGGGTCAGGACCTGTTCACACTGGCTGTTTTAACCGCGGCGGCTCAATTACAATGTAAGTCAATAGAGGCGTTCACACACAACCGCGCAGTTTTTCCCTGACTATGTTGTACCGCCTAAGTCTTGCTCTGAGCACCGAGCAGCTGGAAATATTTAAGGTAATTTAGGAGCCTACACCAGGAGGTACTGAGTAGCTACGGCCGAAGCCGTCAACTTTTCACTGTGTGCTTTCAGGATTGCTGGGGCAGGTAATTAACAGTCACTGCTAGGAATCGGAAAGGAGTGCGGATTTCGAACCCACAACTAAGCGAATGCGAGACCAGCGCACTTGTGGTTACTCCATCAGCGCCGCACCCAATTCGGGCAGATGACAGGTCTTTGCTCTTCTTTGTGCGTCGAACTCGAATTGAAATCTATCGAAGTAGTAAGTTGCACTTTTCGTGAGAGATGAAGTGTCTTCTTAGATGAGATTCCCGGTCATGACAAGATCTCGAGGAGGACTTGAAGGTGTGGGAATTCTCCAAATCACATTGGATTTAGGACAAGGATCGTAATGCATTTCCCCGTAAGTGTTTTCCACTATCTCGCTATACCACTTATACTGTCTCAGCTATTAAATGGTGAAGAAAAACATAATGATCAGATAATCTCAGTCTTTAGTTTGAAAAAGAAACTCGAAAATTAAAGTTACATCACCATCTCTCTCTCTCTCTCTCTCTCTCTCTCTCTCTCTCTCTCTCTCTCTCTCTCTCTCTCGTTTTTTTTTTTTTTTTTTTTTTTTTTTATGGGGAGTGAACGACTACCAAAGGAGCAGTGACAGGGAACGCCTTTGAAACTGCGACCAGAGACGGATGGTCCATGAATGGAGTCAATACAGGACAAGACGAGGTGAGTGAAGTCTTAAAAGAGAGCAGTAAAAGAGAAGTGGGGGATAATCCCACGGAAATGGACGGGCTAAACGAGATAGAAATAAATAAAAAAAAAAGTTGGGTCATATTACGATGCACAACAACTCTCGTATGACCTCGTTTCCTAAATGAAAGCCAGGGGCCTACGCCAGGAGGCGCTGAATAGTTGCGACCGAGGTCGTCCCCTTTGCCTTTATATGGACCTTGGGGGGATTGTTGGGGCAGGTAGCAGAGTCGCTAATGGGAATCGGAGAGGAGTGTGGGATTCGAACCCACAACTAAGTGAATACGAGACCAGCTCGTTTCCCATGACACCACTAGCGCGCTTACTTAAGCTCCTGTCACATTGTCACGACTCGAGTGAGTTCGTTTGAGCAGAAACGACTTCTTTTATTTTTCGAATCTCCAAATGTCAAATCACCTTTGCGTCATATACTGAGAAGCTGGATGACGAAATAAGAGGAGATAAACCTGGACGAATTGGTGAACTGTCCTCAGGGAAGTCTAGACTACTGCAAGCGAAGTTGCCTTCCAGCTTTCCAAATTCACAACATTTGACGAAAATCTTGAATATGCGACGGGGCTCAAGGCCTCAACTGTCTTTCTTATCTCATGAGAAACGTGCAACAATCATGCTCATTGCTGCGTTATCCTATCTGCCAATGCACCTTCCAAGGGTTGATATGTAAATAGAACATACTTGGATTTTTTTTTCCTTTCACCTAGGCCACGGGTTCTTAGCCTTTTTACTCCAATTCCCCACTTTTTAGTGAGCCAACTCTCCATTTCCCACCACAGCATCGGTGACAACAAGAAGACACCAGAAACAAACAAAAAGAAACAAAAACACATCGATTAAAAAAAAAAAAAAAAAAAAGACAGTGGTTCTTTTGTCCGACCTCATTCCCCACAGGTTAAGAACCACTGAATTCTAGGCCAACGTTTCTAAGACTTTTTTTTACCCTGAGGGAGCCCCTTGCAGTCAGATCTAAGCAGTCTAGTACCTCCTAATATTACCAGAAGGATAAAGGTATGTATGCATTGCTTCCAAGCACCCCTTAGGTGCCTCAGCACCCCCAGCTTGGAAAAAGATGATCTAAACACTTTAACCAGCGACATTTACATTTTCTCTTGCAATCCACAGTAAATCTTACAACTGAATACTTAACCTTTCGAGTTAACGAAAGGTCTGATCAAATGCGTTATCAATACATCTTTTTCCACTGCAGAAAAATGTCTTGAAGTAATAACGATATTAACTGGTGTCATGAAATGATAATGAATGAACTGATTGGCTTAATCAAATCGTAGCTGTAAGTTCGTGGAGGAAGAAAACAGAACGCAAAGGATTTTTTTTATGAAACTAATGATTATCACGAAACGATTCACAGAAATGGAAAAGGTAATTCGATTAAGATTCAATAAATGTAAGACAAAGAAGAGGAAGGGTTAAATATCGAAATGCCTCATTTTCGATGAAGATGAGAAAAACATGATGAGACGAACAAAGTGGATGAAGAGGGAGAAGTGTGATTTTTCCCCTTATAAGGGAGGTAGCCTAGGCAAAGGCACCTATCTAAAAAAAAAAAAAAAAAAAAAAAAAAAAAAAAAAAAAAAAAAAAAAAAAAATTCTACTCCCACCCATCCACCCACCTTTCCTCCCTCTCCTTATAGCTCCTCACGGATGACGGGTCATCTCGGTCTCCCCCGGGTCAGAAGCAATGCAGCAAGACACAGTACATTCACACCAACGCCGCTTCACTTAATCGGGGACGCCCTCTCCGTTTCCTCGAGCAAAAAATAGAAAATCTGGGGAGAAATCCCTTCGGACTGCGTCAAAATATCATCCACATACAACCACTCCCTACTTCCCCCTATCCTCTGCCCCCTAATCTTCCTTGGATCAAAGTATCATCTGTCCACAGCCATTCTCCATTCACCCCTATATCCTGCCTTCTCCTTTCCTTATTATATATAATAAATATATGTAATACAAAAAGTGAGAATGTGAAGAGGAAAATTTTCCATGACATGATTAAGGAAATTAATTGTATATTAACCTTGTAATAAAGAAGTGACAATGAAAATTACAAAACTTTCTGAATGAAATTTACACTTTTTATTGAGAGCTCACAGAGCTTAAAAATCTAATCTGTCTATATACCGAAAGGTTTGTTCCCCCTTATGAGGGGGGTAGCCAATCAAGGCATGCCCATCCCATCCCATCTACCAATCAACCTTCTTGTGGATGACAAGAGATATTCAACTAAGCCAGCTTTTCCCAACCTGGTCACCCCTTGGGGATGCTGACATCAATCTAGGTGTGTGTGTATTCACCTTGGTCTTTGGATCACGTGCTGGACTCGTGATCGACAGCAGTTTCCCTCCTGGAAGAGACCTCAGAGCTCGTATGACCGATCTATGGGTAATGTTGTGACCTTACACACACACACACACACCTAGCTCTCCGCCCACGAGAGTTGGAGTAACGACTCGAAGCGCAGCGATACTAAAATTATTTCATCCCTGGTCAGGATTCGAACCCGGACCGCTGTAGTGACAGTCGGGTACTCTACCAACCGCGCGTGCGCGCGTGTGCGTGTGTATGTGTGTGTGTATGTGTGTGCGTGTACTGGGAAGCGATTCATACATACACTTTCCTTTATCCTTCTAGTAATAGGATACTAGTTAGGGGGTTCTGGGCTGCTCCGACCTGACTCTAGGGAATCCCCCTTAGGGTCGCAAAAAATTGGGAAACGCTGAGTCCCAAATAAAAAGTAGTGCATAGAGGCGTCCCGTCCTATCTTTTTTAGGGCCGCCGAGAACACAGCAACTCCGCCTCCCACCTTCCCCTAAAACGTCCATTTTCTTCCCAAACTCCTCCTCCTCCCTCCCTCTCTCTACTTTCTAACCTCCCTAAAGATCCTCATCCCGTTTTCGTAATTGAACACTAAAGGCCAAGCCTTTGTCTTATTGGATTCAAAGACGGAACAAGGCCCCGTTGTGGCACTTGATTTAGTGTTGCAATTAACGTCTTATTGGGGACGCACACAAGGAAACCTTGAGAAACGGTACCGAGGAGGAGAAGGAGGAGGAGGAGGAGGAGGAGAAGGAGAGGGTTGTGGGAGGATTGGTTGGGAGGATGAGGAGGAGATGGGGTGTGAGGAGGGGGTGGGATGAAAGGGTCCGTGGGGGTAAAGGGGGGGAAGGAGGGAGGAGGAGGAGAGGGAGGAAGGAGGAAAGGGATGGGGGAGAGGAGTAGCTGTCTGTTTCCCTCCAAAGGTATTGTGAAATCTAAACCCAAACAGTATGTGTTTGTGCTTTTGAAAGCACAGCAAGTAAACAACCTACAGGCGCTCGAGTTGGACAGAAATGTGTGACATCGCGAATGTGTTAGCTAGATCGGCGCGATGTTCCCTGAAGCTAGAAGCTAGACAAAGCATTTGCAGAACCAAGGACACCAGGAAAGGAATAGTCTGGAAAGAGAAATCCCAACATATTCTGTGGCACTCCAAATTATATAAATTCTTTTTGGTACTGTGGGGTAATTCGCACCGAATACACACGCCACCGAAGAAGGAAAACAATCTGGATGATTTATGGTATCAAATAGAAGTATTCAAATGGGTCAATGGTTTTAACGTGATACAGGCAGGGCCATCATATCATGACAGCAGGGCAGGACTTGTAATGGATTTAAAATTGATAAATTTAGATTTAAGAAGGAAATAGCAAAGAACTGGTTTACAAATAGTTATTAACGAATAGAATAGACTTAGTAAATATGTAGTGAGTGCTGAAACTACTGATTGTTTTAAGGGTAGGTTAGATAACTTTATGGATTGGTGGGAATGGACATGGAACTGCCTTACGTAGGCACTGTGGTCTCTTGCAGTTTCCTCCATTCTTATGTTCTTATGTTACCTTTCATTTTTTAATCGTGCCTAATCCTGGAGCCTGACGACAGCTTTGGCGAGGAGGGAGAGGCAAGGGGGACGGGAGAGAATCAGTATGCAAATGTAATATGTACATTATGTACAGCCGTGGCGCGCTCCCCCACAATGGTGAGGAGGATTGTACACCTCCGTGGCAGGCAATGGAAGGGGTCTGCCAAGGTGCTGTTCCAGTTTCCAGCGGCCGCTGAAAGTCGCGGGAGGTGAGGTCCGATGTTGGTGTTTGTCTGTATTAAATCCATTACATTTTGCAAAGAATGACAACCGTTCAAAGAAAAAAGAAATAGAAAAAAAGAAGAAGGTGAGGAAGAAGCAAAAGAAGAAGAAGAAGGAGAAGAAGAAGGAGAAGAAGAAAAAGACAAAGAAGAAGAGGAAGAAGACGAAGAAGATGAGGTACGAGAATAAAGAAAACGAAGCACATGAAGAGAGAAGAAAATAAAAGAAAAAAAAATGAACACAAGAGAAGAAGAAGAAGAAGGAGGAGGAGGAGAAGAAGGAAAGTGGTAAAAGAGGGTTAACGAAAAAACGCCACAGAAAGATTATAATTGATCTCCAATTGACTTATCTTAAGGACGATAAGAGCAGCGAGAAGTGTGCAACGGAGCAGCAAGAGGAGCTAGACAGGAAGTGGCGCTTCTTGTAGTGACCTCCACAATTTATTGTTGTGTTCATGCAAATGTAATCCTGTACTGACTCCCTCTCCCTCCCTTCCTCTCTCTCTCTCTCTCTCCCTCTTTTCCTGTGGTACCAGCAGCCAAAGTGAACATTATATGAACTACGAGTATTTCAAGTTGTTCTTCGCTTTGACGGTGGGATAATACAGCTGATGATGGATCAACTTAGATATGGCTTTGATATTTTAATCAGACATTCTATTCTCATTTCTCTAATTCATGTATTAAACAATTCATCCTACCGCATCTTATCTCCACCGACCTCATTATTGTAATATCTTCCCTTGCTTCATCTCTCTATCATTTCTTTTCATCATAACATAAACGAAAACGTCATATTAATTGCCATCGTCTCCTTCGTCTTCATCATCACGATGCAATCCGTCCCCGTCGTCTTCATCATGACAACACAACACAACGAGAGCGTGGGCTGGCGTCACCATTGTAACCAAACCGCCCAGGCAGGCTGAGGTACCTTTTTCCCAACTCAGAAACCTTGTCACTCGAGAATCCACGATGAATCCCAAAAGGGACCAGAAATAAAGATCTAATAGTTCCTGTGCAGATGGTCGGTCATGAGTTCGATTCCCGGGACTCGTTGCGGGCTTCCTCCGTTGATTCCCGACAGTCCTGTCGGGCGGAGAGGCGCTACAAATATCGACATAAAAAAAAAAAAAAAAAAAAAAAACAGTGGCATGCCCCAATTGGTCCTACCAGGAGTTTCTCACTTCCTACATCGTGCGAGTGGGATCTTGAGTTTGTTTTATGGTGAGCTAAAATTGTCGCCAGGATGTCTGCAAACAGTGCTCCATAAGGGTCTTTGTGCGAACAGGCTAGACATGAATGTCTTGAAAGAGGAGCGCTATCACCCATTATCTGAATCCTTATCTCTTCCCTAATCTCTCTGAATCCATATCCTTCCACGGTTTTCTACACGCCTCCCGAAATCCTCCGACTTCACCACATCACTAATTCTCACTCCCAAATACCGCCTCCAATCCCAGTACCTTCATCACAACAATGGTTTCTAAACTCTCCATTTTATATATCATATATATATATATATATATATATATATATATATATATATATATATATACATATATATATACTCGCATATGTACATTTTAAGCCCATTATCGGAGAAATAATATCAGAACTACAGGAAAACTGTATTTTTCGACTACTATCTGTAGTCCCCTTCAGCAGAAAAAGCTGAAGAGAACTACAGATAGTAATCGAAATATACAGTTTTCCTGTAGTTCTGATATTATTTCTCCGATAGTGGGTTGAAAGTGTATACATACAAATGTGTTATAATATTACAGTTTCCCATATATATACATATATGTGTGTGCGTGCGTGCATGTGCAAATATGTATATATATATATATATATATATATATATATATATATATATATATATATATATATATATATATATAACTTCCGACAATCGCCACGGGAATCGAACCGAAATCTAGCTTGATGCCAAGCCATTACCTTACCAACTGAGCATCGGGGAGAATGTCGGAAATTATTTTTGTTTCTTGCTATTATTAGAGATTCATTTCAGATATATATATATATATACATATATATATACATTTATATATATATATATATATATATATATATATATATATAAAATGATGTATGTATAGACTCATCCCCACGACTAACAACCACAACCCCGACACACTTGATCACCATCTAGGATCTAAACCATGTTGTATTTCGTCGTTCATAACCAGCGCTTCTAGCCTTGGAAACAATACATTTCGTGAAGAGAGAGATATACGTTAAGGTGGTAAATAAGGCGGTAAATAAGGTGGTAAAATAAAAGGAGGGAGGCAGAAGAGAGGGGCCACAAATTAAAATTCATCAGCGGTTTTCTTTAAATGAATATTAGTCTCTAATCGTCATAGAATAATGCGTGCATCTGGTCCGTAAGGGTGTTAGTAATGAACCTAATGCACTGACTGGCTGTATAAGAATTAGCAGAGAATGAGCCAAGTTTAAGAATGAAAAAGGAGGCGAATACTGGTTTACCCACAGAGTGGTTAATGAATGGAATAAACTTAGTAACCATGCATTAGTGAGCGCTGAAACGACCGGTTACTTTAAGAGAAAGTTTGATAACTTTATGGATGGGGATGGCAGGTGGTAAGGGACATGGAACTGCCTAGTGTAGGCCTTATGGTCCCTAGCAGTTTCCTTCATTCTTGTGCGCTTATACAGGAAACAGGAACTGCGTTTGTTTATCGTCATGAAGTCACAGTCTGATGTTGGCATGAAATCTGAACGACACACAAACAAACTAAAATTCAAATCCAATGTGATTGGTTCAACTAATATGAATAAATGAATCCAGTTTACCGCAGAGCAGTATATCAAAGTCGACTACACAGAGCGAAAAGGAGAAGAACGAGAAAGAGAGAAAGAAAGAGAGAAAGGAGGAGAGAAAAAAGGAAAAAATAGAGAAAGAAAGAAAAAAGAAAGGAATGAAAGAGAGAAAGAACGAAAGAGAAAAAGAAAAAGGGAACGAGACGAGAGAAAGAAATGAAGAAGGAAAAGAGGAAAGAAAGAGAGAGAAAGAAAAATGAAATAGAAAGAAACATATAAATAAAAAACGAAGAAAGAAACAAAGAAAAGAAAATAAAGAAAAAACGAAAGAAAAAAAAAGAGAGAGAGAGAGAGAGAGAGAGAGAGAGAGAGAGAGAGAGAGAGAGAGAGAGAGAGAGAGAGAGAGAGAGAGAGAGAGAGAGAGAGAGAGAGAGAGAGAAAGCCAATTACTACTTACTCCGCCTTGCCCTTTTATGCAAAGGACAACGACACCCCCGAGCTGCCTTCTAGACCCACCTCGACAGGACACGGTTAAAGCTCCTCCTCATCTTCCACACCCACATCGTCCTCTTCCTTCTCCTCGTCTTCCTAGTCCTCCTCGTCCCTCTTATCCTCTTCGTACTCGTCCTCCTCGTTGTCCTCGTCCTCTTCTTCTCCCTCGTATTCCTATTTCTTCTCGTTCTCCTTATCCTCCTCGTCCTCTTAGTTCTCCTCGTTCTCCTCGTCCTCCTCATCCTCCTCGCCCTCCTCATCCTCCTCGCCCTCCTTGTCTTTCTCGTCCTTCTCACTCTCCTAGTCCTCATCCTCCTCGTTTTTATCATCCTCCTGGTCTTCCTTGTCTTCCTCCTCCGCCTTCTCCTCTTCCTCCTCGTTTTTATCGTCCTCCTGGTCCTCCTTACTTCCTCCTCCTCCTCCTTCTCCTCCTCCTTCTTCTCCTCCTCGTCCTTTTCGCCCTCCTCGTCCTGTTCTTCCTACTCGTCCTCTTCCTCCTCCTTGTCCTCTTCCTCCTCCTTGTTGCTCTCGTCCTTCTAATTCTTCTCGTCCTTCACGTCCTCCTCATCCTCTTCGCCCTCCTCGCCCCCTCTCATCGTCCTCGCCATCATCGTCCTCCTCGACCATATCATCAATATAAATGGAAGCACTCGTCCTCCTCATCCTCCTCGCCCCCTCTCATCGTCTTCGCCATCATCGTCCTCCTCGACCATATCATCAATATAAATGGGAGCACACGTCCTCCTCATCCTCTTCGCCCTCCTCGTCCTCCTCGACCATATCATTAACATAAATGGGTGCACACGCCAAGGAAGTACACTGGTTTACTCCCACCCCTATCCCATTCACAACGATTTCGCCTCACAAGTTAATCTCCGCCGCTCCTCCCATTCCAAACAGCTTTTGGAAGGATTGGTCCACTTTGCGCCATCCATGAGTTCTGCGGGCGTCTTCTTTGCCTCCCCCCCCACGCCCCGCTCCTTTTTCCCTCGTCTTGTGAAGATCACCTTGCGAGTGCGGTCAATATCAGGGGGACGTGTCACATACCCATGTAACCGGAGGTGATGTTTACGAATTATGAACATAAGAGCATAAGAATGGAAGAGACTGCAAGAGACCATAAGGCCTATACTAGGCAGTGCCAAGCACTTACCACTTGTCATCCCTGTCCGTAAAGTTATTTAAGCTCCTCTTAAAACAACCAATTGTTTCAGCACTCACTACGTAGTTATCATCATTGGCAAAAATATGGTCTGTAACCATAACATTGCCAAGGGATGTTCCACGGTAACTTTGATCGAGAATCCTTTTCAATAACAAGTCCAATCCGATGTTAAAAAGTCTTGAGTTAAGAACGCACCTCTGCCCCATCTTAAAAGAATTCTGACATATGTCTATGCTTCACCGCACTGTCTTAGACTATAGGCCAGATAGCAGGTCAATAATCCCTATAGGTATCCCACGGGGCGGCAGAAAATCTCAAAGTACCCCACGATGCACCGAATCAAATGTTTCTCTGTTGAAGCATACATCAGAGCTCTACAAGAACATCAAGAGTTAATATCCTTTAATTGATCAACTTACCGTACGTCCACCTACGCTGCTCATGTCTCTTGACTCCTTTGCAGACGGGCAAACCCATTCCAGCAACAAGTGGGCGATCATGCCCGATACACTGAGCTATGCAATACAACAATTACTGTTGCAGTTCTGTCGGCCCCTTTTCCCCCTTCCAGATTTTGAAAACCAGCCCTTTTTCCAGTCAGAAGGAATGATACTGGACCACCAGACAGCAGACAGCACCGCGTGTAATCCTTGGATAATGGCCTTAGTTCCGGCTTTCAGTGACTCTACACTGACGTTGCAGATGCCGTCCGCCTTTTCATTCTTCATCTTACAGCCTCTCGAACCTCACTCACAGAAGGTTAGGCTTCATCTATCGGTGGGTCAGTAACCGTCACCCGAACAACAAACAAGTGCCCAGTCGGAAGGTTAGTTAAGTACAACTACTAAAAGTAGAGAACCCAACAAGATCTCATCTACATTCAACGACAGTCACCCATCAACTGCGCCAAATAGTTTTCACATGGGTCACACATTTAGATAAAAATTTCTTTGAGACTCGGCGAGTAAGTCTTAGGTCACCTACATAGAACTGACCCTCAAAATCCTCAATGACTCCCCTAACATACTCATTCTTACTCTTCCCTGAGAAAGTTCAAGTCCTCCGTTTGAAAGTTCTGTACTATTCAGTCTCCAGCCAATACCACATCTCAACTTTGGATGTTCTTCAAAACACTTTTCCCCAGATTTCTGAGTTTCACATTTGAATATATATCACAGCCCTTCAGAAGCCTCAACGATGCCAGTCACTTCAATTCGTTTAAAGATACCTTTTACTCTTGGGGCGCTCGCATCATCCCTAAGCTTATCAAGATGAAATGCAAATTAATTAAATAGAGTGAAGGAGAGAGAGAGAGAGAGAGAGAGAGAGAGAGAGAGAGAGAGAGAGAGAGCAGAGACAGATAAGGAACAATTGTTTGTAATGCCGATATCCGTGAGGGAGGACACGACTAAGGCCAAAAGCATCTACTGTTGAATTCATGTATTACTCAGCAAGTACTCTTACATCAACTCCTAGCTTGATTGTATCATGATTGTTACCATCTACTCCGGAGGTTCTCAAACTTTATTGCTTAGTGGCACACTAATGACTTATTTTGGACTTTGACGGCGCACCAACTCTACAGTCAGTGTAGTGTAAGTTTGGTACCTATTCCACTGACACAGAAATACACATTTGGCATAATATTAGTACTAACATGTGCGTGCATGCGCGTGTAATTATAATAGTAATAATAATACTTATATTAATAACAATAAATTTGAGTAGTGCACATACCTATCCAAAAAAAAATTACGCGGCGCACATTTTGAGAATCAGTTATCTTCAAGTTCCCCATGCATTATCAGCCCGTTGAATTGTTTTTCCTTTGCAATGGGTGTTGGACTACCTTCAACATAAAAAATGATCCAACCTCTCATTCTCTATTATTATTTCACCCCTCATGTCGTAACCGTAACTCCGTTTTCTTTCTTTAACTTTTCTTGCAAATCTAAAAGTGGCGCCCTAGGCATTTTTCGCTAGCATGCTACTTACTTTTCCTACTTCGTCTGAGAAGAAACGACTTCGCTTACGATCTTTTGTTTTTCAAAAATCAAAAAGTCAAGTTTCTCTTGCGTCACAGAGTGAGAAGCTGAATGACGAACTAAGAGAAGTTAAACCTATACGAGTGTTAAGCGGCCCATACACGATCAATTATATTGCGCAATTTCATTGTCAATACTCTTAATTGACAATTAAATTGACCGTGTATGGGCGATATATCGCCCATACACGGTCAAATTTACTGTGTATGGGTGATATATCGCCCATACACGGTCAATTTAATTGTCAATTCAGAGTATTGACAATGAAATTGCGCAATATAATTGATCGTGTATGGGCCGCTTTAGGCACATTGATGATTTGTTCTTACGGAAATCTAGAATATTGTAACCGAAGTCGTTTCTACTCAAACGAAATAGCAAAAGCAAGTAGCATGCTAGCCTAGTGTGCCGCCACCTTAAGTCTTCTCACATTACCTTTACGGTATAATCCCCTTTACGGTATCCGTATACAGCAGGCGGATACGCAACAAGTGGGTACAATACCCTGTTGCACCGTATGGTATCACTAGGTGGTACGCAAAGATGATACGATACGTGGAAATGCAACAAGCGTGGACGCGGCTTTAAATTTGGATTTGTGTTACATTTCTACCATTGTATGACCTCCTTTTCCCCCCTCTTCCTCCTCAGCAGTTTCCTTCCCTTTAACATTTCTCCAGCTTTGAGAGTCCCGACGTATGAGTTCTATTCTTCAGCTTACTCGTCCGGAACATTGTCGGGCCGGACCTAATGAGCTTCTGGGTGACGGTTTCGAGTTTGATCAGGAGGACTTCAACCACGACATTACCATCTCTCGCAGGTGCCACGTAATTCTTGCTCTATCTGGTCTTCCTACCCCACCCTCTCTCTCTCTCTCTCTCTCTCTCTCGTTCCCTTCCTCTTTTCACTCCTCACTCTCCTTTTTCTATGTCAACCGCCCGTCTACTTTTCCTCAGTCTTCTCGCAGACACTTTTTTTCTATCTGGGCTTTCTCTCTTTCTCTATCTCTCTCTTTCCCTTCCTCACTATGCCTCATCTATGACAACCGCCCGTCAAGTTTTCCTCATTCTTCTCTGCCTCAGTGCGCTTGTGCCGTAATCTGAGGCGTGGCGGTATAGCATTCGCTTAGATGTGGGTTCGAACCCCCCACTCCTCTCCGATTCCCTACAAAGACTGGTACCTACCCCAACAGTCCCTAAAGCTTATAATAGGGCAAAGGTGACGGCTTCGTTCGCAGCTACTCAGCGCCTCCTGGCGTATGTTCCTCATCGCCTTTTCTTCTTTCTTCTCTGCCTCCGTCTTCACAATAGGAACCAGTATGCACACAAAAGACAGCGGCGGCATGTATAGTCCTGCTGTGCAGATATTACTTTCCAAGCAGTGAACCTTTTCTCTGTTTCTGCTAGTAATACAGTGCATCCTGTGTTACCCTCTGACACGTTACAGACGAATGGACTTGTTCTCTCTGATGAATTTGCACCGGTGGGAAGATGCTGGGGGATACAGTGGCTTTGTGTGTTCACGGGTAGATATCACCTCCATTTGAAGTCCTCCCCTTTGTTTTTACTTGTATCAGCAGAAGTCTTCTGCTTGCCTTGCCTTTACTTTAAAGTCGCCCTAAGACAAGGGTGGGCAACCCTTGGCACGCATGCAAAATCTGGTGCACACACACACACACACACACACACACACACACACACACACACACACACACACACACACACACACATGGCGCTGTGGTTAGAGCTCTGGCCTGCCACTACGGAGGTCCGGGTTCGACCCTCGCCCGGGGCTGAAATAATATCAGTATCGCAGCGCTGAGGGGTGTTACTCCAACTCTCGTGGGCGGGGAGTTGGGTGTGTGTGTGTGTGTGCAAGGTCATAGCATTACCCATAGATCGGACCTACGAGCTCTGAGCTCTCTTCCAGGAGGGAAATAGCTGTCGATCACGAGTCCAACACGTGATCCAAAGACCAAGTGAATACAAAGACCAAGTGAATACACACACACACACACACACACACACACACACACACACACACACACACACACACTGTCAGATGGCGGTACCGGCGGTACCTGGTTCGAATCCTGCCCAGGGCTGAAATTATTTCAGTATCGCTGCACTTCGAGTCATTACTCCAACTCTCGTGGGCGGGGAGTTGGGTGTGTGTGCGCGTGTAAGGTCATAGCATTACCAATAGATCGGTCATACGAGCTCTGAGCTCTCTTCCGGGAGGGAAATAGCTGTCGATCACGAGTCCAACACGTGATCCAAAGACCAAGGTGAATCACACGGACGACTTTTTGCCGGTACGCGAAACACACAGCTCACTCTAGGATTTTGGCACTTAAAAAGGTTGCCCATCCCTGTCCTAAGGCCTCTGTCTTGCTCCCATTTATGACAGCGGCATCTTTATCTCATCTGAGTCAACACCCCCCACTGTTCCTACCATGTCATTTCTTAGTAACCATGTAGTAGTGAGCGCTGAAACTATCGGCTATTTTAAGAAATGGTTAGACAACTTTATGGATGGGGATGACAGGGGGTAATGGACATGGAACTGCCTAGTTTGGCTTTAAGGTCTCTTGCAGTCTCCTTTATTCTTATGTTCTCTCCCTCACCGCATCTTCCTTAACACCTCTGGCTTGATGGCGTCATCGGAAGCGTGCTGGTCTCGCATTAGCTCAGTTGTGGGTTCGAATCCCGCACTCCTCTCTGATTCCCAGCAGTTACTGTTACATGCCCCAACAGCTCAAGCACATAGGGTGACGGCTTCGGCCATAGCTACTCAGTGCCTCCTGGCGTAGGCCTCTCACCGTCTCCCGGATAATCTATTATACTTTGTTGAATCCTTTTACAAAGGAACTCTCTCTCTCTCTCTCTCTCTCTCTCTCTCTCTATATATATATATATATATATATATATATATATATATATATATATATAAATATACATATACATATATATATATATATATATATATATATATATATATATATATATATACATGCATCCTGTTTCACTTTCTCTAAAACACAGGCACGGACATTGCTTTTAACGTATAACAGAACACCCCCACCTTTCTTGTGGTTCCTATCCTGATGAAAGTGTTTGAATTCCGGAATATTAAATTCAGCTTCAGACTCTTTAAACATATCTCGGTTATTCCTATCATGTCGAGATTTTCGCTTTTGACATACGCCTGGATTTCTTGGAATTCGTTCCTAATATTACGAGTATTAAAGTACATGGTTTTAAGAAACTCATAATTATTTCTTTTTGACTCGTTTTGATTTTCAACATCATGACTTACATTATACTTTTGTTGTTAACTGACACCTTGCTCTATATTGACATCTGGTCCTTCATTGATATTCAGTGCCTCATGGACATTTGCCCCATCATGGACATCTGGTCCCCCATGGTCATCCGGTCTCTAATGAACACCTTGCCCCCCTCCGTCACCACGTCCCACATCGGCCACACTTCATTCTGTCCTCCATTGACATTATATCCTGCCGCGATATATTGTCCTCCACTATCATTACATCCCATCGTGATATTTTGTCCTTCATTGACATTACATCCTAATGTAATATTTTGTCCTCTACCGACATTATATCCTAAAAAGATATTTTGTCCTACACTGACATAATGTTCTACATTACTGTTTCACCCTACTCTGTTATCCCCGTTACACTCTATTTCCCTTCCCTTTTGAGTTTCTACCCCCCAAAAAAAGACATAGTTCATTAAAAAAAAAAAAAAAAAAATGAGGTTTGTAAGAACGTCTTTGCCTTTGCGAGTAAGGTGGATCCCATCAGAAACATAAAGGTCATGACGTCTAGAAAAGATACCAAGGATCAAGAAAGTGGTATCCCAGTTGCGTGCACGACTGT
>NC_134784.1:31307137-31339637 GCF_046742065.1 Oratosquilla oratoria
TGGGGTCTTTTTTACTGTGTCTCTAGTTGCTAAAATTTGTTTTAAAAGGATTCATGTTGTTTGCCTGGACTATTTCCAATTCCAGTTCATTCCGGAAATTGATGAGTCTGGATGGAAAACTATATCCAAATATTTCATCCTCCTAAGCTTCTTGCGATGTTTTCTGCTGATACTCTTTCGTTTCGTACAAACAAATCCTCTTTGTCAGACTTGTCCGCAACTTTCATTCTTCAGATGATTCGGCTTAACGTCGCGAACTCCCCCTATCAGGAGGCTAGGACAGTGCCCCTTACAGAGGACTTTGTAGCATGGAATTTAATGAACCATGCCCTTGGTCCTACTCGCTGGCGGCAGTTTTCGAACTACCGTCTCCTCGACCTCTGCCGCAAGTAGCGACGCTCTAACCCGCTTGGCCGACGAGGATCTGTATTCAGAAGACAGTAATAATGTCGCCGGTTTCTGTCCAGCATGGATAATCCTAGATTATTCCCCTTCAACATGGAGGTCCATCTTGTTTTTTTTTTTTGGGCTAAAAATAAAAGATTTTATTCCACTGAGTGATGCGACCTCTAAGCTGAAAAACTTTCAGTGGGTCATGAACCACCCCAGGCAAAAGTTGGTCCCATAAGACGACTCAAATTGTGCCTCTTCTGAGCCATAATGGAGGACATCGTGTGAGACCCCGTATTGAAGAGGATTTCCCTCTTACGATTTGTCAGCGAGGATAGAAACTATTTTGGCTGCCGATCCTTGCGTATTCTCTTTCATTCTTATATATATATATATATATATATATATATATATATATATATATATATATATATATATATATATATACAGTACATGAATATATATATATACATATATATATATACATACATATATATTTGTATATATATACATACATATATATATATATATATATATATATACGTATATATATATATATATATATATGTATTCGTATATATATATATATATATATATATATTCGTATATATATATATGTATACATATATATATATATGTATATATATATGTATATATACACTATATATATATATATATATATATATATATATATGATAATTATAATAATAACAATAAAGTAAATTAATGAATAAAATAAAATGAACAAACAAAATAATAAATCATAAAATTAATATGAAAAACAAAGAAACAGACAAACAAATAAACAAATAAATGGTATCAGATGAAATAAATATATCAATAAATTCTTAAAAAATAAATCAAATAATGATAGTAGATAACTGAATAAATAAAAATATATAGAAGAAATATACATCACAACTTTAGGCGAAGACGGGAATCGGAGGGAAGTGCGGGACACGAACTAAGCGATTACGAAACAAACAGCATTAGCCATCGACTCTGACTAACTTTATGACCTCAGCTAAACTCGAACTTAAGAATGGAGGACACTGCAAGAGACCATAGGGCCTACACTAGGCAGCTACATGTCCCTTACCATCTGTCATCCCCATTCGTAAAGTTGTCTAGCCTCTTGTCTTAAAACAACCCGTTGTTTCAGCGCTTAGTGCACGGTTGCTAAATTTATTCCATTCATTAACTACTCTGTTCGTAAACCAGTTCTTGTCCGTTTCCTTCTTAAACGTAAATTTGTCCTCTCCCTTTCCCTCTCCTCCCCTTCCTCTCCTATCTTTCTCTTTCCTACCTTCCTCCTCTACATTTTCTGCCTTTACCTCTCCTCTTCTCTCCCTCTCCCACCTTTCACTCTCCTCCCCTCCCTCTCTAACCTTTCCCTCTCCTCCCTTCCTCTTCCCTCTCTAACCTTTCCCTCTCCTCCCTTCCTCTTCCCTCTCCTCCCTTCCTTCTACCGTTTTCTCTCTCTCTCCTCCTCTCCCTCTCCTACCTTTCTCTCTCCTCCCCTCCTCTCTAACCTTTCCCTCTCCTCCCTTCCTCTTCCCTCTCTAACCTTTCCCTCTCCTCCCTTCCTCTTCCCTCTCCTCCCTTCCTTCTACCGTTTTCTCTGTCTCTCCTCCTCTCCCTCTCCTACCTTTCTCTCTCCTCCTCTCCCTCTTCTACCTTTCCCTCTCCTCCTTTCCCTCTCCTACCTTTCCTTCTCTTTCCCTACCTCTCCTATCCTCCCTCTCCTCCCTTCTCCTTTCCTCCCTTATCTCTCCTGCCTTTCTCTCTTCCCCTTTTCCTCTCCTACCTTCCTCTCTCCTCCCCTCCCTCTCCTTCTCTTCCCTTCCCTCTCCGCCCCTTCCCCTTTTTCCTTCTCTCCTCCCTCCCCTATTTTCTCTCTTCTCCCCTCCCTATCCTACCTTTCCCTCTCTTCCTCTCCTAACTTTCCCTTTCCTCCCGTCCCTCTTCTTCCTTTCCCTCTCCTTTCTCTCCTGCCTCTCCCTCTCCTATCTTTCTCCTCCTCTCCCTTTCCCTCTCCTCACATCCCCTTTCCTCCCGTCCCTCTTCTTCCTTTCCCTCTCCTTTCTCGCCTACCTCTCCTTCTCCTATCTTTCTCTCTCCTCCTCTCCCTCTCCTCCCTTTCCCTCTCCTCCCATCCCCTTTCCTCCCGTCCCTCTCCTGCCTTTCCCCTTCCTCCTTCTCCTAACCTTTCCCTCCTTCACCTCGTCTGACCTGGTCTCCTTCCTGGCCTCCCTCTGCTGTCCTTTATCCATTAGTCCTCTTTTTGACTCAATACAATGTTCCTTTGATGTGCTCTCTTTCTCTTCTAACCTTCCTTTTCCATGTATCCCCCCCACACCCTCTCCCACTCCCTTCGTCCCAACCTTTTTTCTTCCCTTTAGATTTAAGAAGGAAAGAGTCAAGAACTGGTTTACCAATAGAGTGGTTAACGAATGGAACTGACTTAGTAACCATCTAGTGAGCGATGAAACTATTGGTTGTTTTAAGAGAAGGTTAGACAACTTTGTGAATACGGATGACAGACGATGGAACTGCATAGTATAGGCCTCATGGTCTCTTGCAGCCTCATCCATTCTTATTTCTGCCTCTCCCCCTCCCCTCCTTTCTCCCCCCCCACCTTATGCCTTTGCCACAAACACTTCCGTTACCCCCATACCGTTGCTTCCTTTCCCATCCTCCTCCTCTCCCTCCCCATCCCCCCCATCGCCGCTTATCCCCCCCCCCCCGACGCGATACGATCAAGTGTTGGGGAGCGTCGCATGGGATCATTTTGTGGAACCGCCTTTGTGTCGACAAAGGATCAAAGATCGAGATCGGGTCTTTGCTACAACGCCGAAGAGGGAGCCGGGGAGGGAGGCCCCAGATATATATATATATATATATATATATATATATATATATATATATATATATATATATATATATATATATATATATATATATATATATATTTACTTGTTTTTCTTGGGAGTGGGGGACGGTCGCGCTTGAGTTTGTTCCTATAAAAAAGGACTTTGCCCTTTCCTTTCCGTAGGATGGAATTGTGTTACTTAACAGGTTCATAAGGAGTATTCATATATAGTATATGAATAGTGTAACTTATGAGTATAGAGGGTTCCTATCTTCAAGAAGCGATGTACGGTAAAATCTATAGATTTTTTTTTGGGGGGGGAGGGGCCGGGAGTGGGTGTGTATGTGTGGAGGAAACACGCCGTGTTTTGTCCGTCCCACTTCCGTGAGATGCGGGCAGGCCGTGCTTGAGCTTGTTCCTATAAAGGCGGACTTTACCGTTTCCGCCCCCCGTCCGGATAGTAAATGGTTACGACGAAGAAGTCGACAGCCGCGACGGGAATGTTGCGGTCTCACTGATGGGACGCTGCGATTGTTACCAGTGGAGGAGCGGACGTTGGGAGGGGCGGAGGCTGTGGTTACACTGGTTACGGAAGAGTGGTGTCCGGATGTAAGGGTGGATAAGGGGGGGGAGGAGGAAGGGTCCTTTTTTTTTTTTTTTTTTTTTTTTTTTTTACTGAAGTATCACTCCCACGGGCTCAACGGGGTGGCTTGATTCAAGGACACAGTGATGTGACACTCGTACTGGCGAAAGAAATAATCTAAAGGGTTTGATGTGATTAGTTACCACATCATGGTAAATGAGTATTCATCCGTAAGAAAAGGATTAACTAAATTCCAATTTCTTTGGGCTTATTCATTTCCCGTCCGCCATGACATAAATTATATGAATTAAATATTTTATTACTTTGTACAAGTTATGCAAATAATGTTACATATAGATACTTTTTACAATATAAGGGCTATCCTTGTATGTGACAACAATATTTACAATATATAATTTTGATTATAATTGACACATATAATGATTTGACCAAGATTAGTAATTTAATTTAAAACAATGCTATATGCGTTAAGGGGACACTGCAGTAGTGGCGTGTTGCCACAGGGTTATCACACTGGGCCATTTTTCCTCCGACATCCTACCTCCAACTTCCATTAGAATAGGACTTCACTTACAGAAATCTAGACTCCTCTAGGAACAGTTCAAGAGTATGTATAACATTCGTATGGGTTTACAATCTCTTAGTCTGTCATTCAGCTTCGCTACATATGACGGAGATGACTTGATATTTGGAGATTTGAAAAACAAAATATCATAACCGAATTCGTTTTTACTCAAACTCTCATTTGTCGGCGCTGGTGAAGCCGGTGGAAGCTCAGTGTGATAATCCCTTAGTAACTAAGTAGTGAGTGCTGAAACAATTTACTATTACCAAAAAAAAAAAAAAAAAAAAAAAAAAAAAAAAAAAAAAAAAAAAAAAAAAAAAAAAAAAAAAAAAAAAAAAAAAAAAAAAAAAAAAAAAAAAAAAAAAAATTGGGGTCCGCGGATCTTCGGTTGAGAAACTCTGAGTCATGCCATTGAATTCCATGTCTCCAACTATTCGTATACGTCTTAAGGGGTTATCACACTGGGCAGATTTCCAGCCCGCAATTTTCGGAAAGGAATCTGATATGCTGGAGGAAAATAAATTTCCTTCAGCATATCAAGTGGCATTCTATGTATTTTTGTTGAGAAAACAAAATAGCTTGCTACAGTGATTCTAAGGCGGAAAAAGTTCTGAAGGTGGCGGTACCTCCGATGAATCGTCGGTTGGAGGAAAAATAGCCCAGTGTGATAACCCCATCCGCTTCGTGCGGACGTTCTCCTCGGGTGGAGGTTGGGGGACCAAAGGCCTTTGTGGCCGGGAAAAAAAAAAAAATCTTTAATTTTAAATTTGTCCGACTTCTGGAGCCAGCCAGCACGTGCAGCTGGTTGCCTGCTGACCAGGTCCAGCCGCATCATCTTTTTTTGTATATATATATATATATAGATATATATATATATATATATATATATCTATACATATATATATATGTATCTATATATACACATATATATACATATGTATATATATACATATATACATATATATATATATGTATATATATACATATATAAATATATATATATACATATATATACACATATATATATACATATTCAAGTACTGGGTCTACAGCCTACGCTAGAAAACATAATTTAAAATAATTGGTTCCTTATATAAGAGAGCTTTTGTATTTCCTTTAAACACGGAAGAGGCAAAGGAAGGGAACCTCGTAATAAAGGAGGAGAAAGGGAAGGGAGAGAGGAAGGAAAGACAATAAAGGGGGGAAGTAAATGGAAGGGGGCGTGTGTCAGAGGGGGAAGGATGGAAAGAGCTCAAGAAGACGAGGAGCCCAAAGAGGAGGAGACCCAATGTCGGGTAACAGCTGCGCCATTTCGTCACGAACAAAGACAAGATGACTCACATAGATAAGAGGAATCCGCACTGCCCCTCCTCCTCCTCCTCCTCCTCCTCCTCTTCTTCTTTCTCCTCCCCCTCCCTTCCTCCTCCTCCTTCCCCTTCCTCCTCTTTACCACCTCTCCTTTCTCCTCCTCATCCTCTCCTCTTCTTTCTCCTCACTCCCCTCTTCCTCTTCTTCTTTCCCTTCCCCCTCCCTTTCCACCTCCTCCTTCTCCCCTTCATTCACCCTCCTCCCCCATCCTTCTCCTACTCCTCCTCCCACTCCCGTCCGTCTCCTCTTCCCCTTCCTCCTCCTACCTCTTACCCTCCTCTTCGTCCTCCTCCTCCTCTTTCCCCTTCCTCCTCCTTCTCCCCCTCCCATTCCTCTTCCTTCTCCCCCTCCCCTTCCTCCTCCAAACCCCTTGCCCTCCTCTTCCTTCCCCTCCCCTCCTTCTCCTCCTTCCTTTCCCCTTTTTCTCCCGTTTACTTCCTCCTCCAAACCCCTTGCCCTCCTCTTCCTTCCCCTCCCCTCCTTCTCCTCCTTCCTTTCCCCTTTTTCTCCCGTTTACTTCCTCCTCCTCCTCCTCCTTCCATTCCCTTTCTTTCCATCCCCATTCCACCTCCTCCTCCTTCCTTTCCCCTTTTTCTCCCAATCACTTCTTCCATCTCCTCCTTCTCCTCCTCTCCCCTTCCTCCTCCTCATCTTCCTGCTCCTCCTTCCCCTCCCCTCCTTCTCCCCCTCCCCTTCCTTCCTTTCCATCCGTCTTCCCCTTCCCTTCCTCTTCCTCCTCCTTCTTCCACTCCACTCCTTTTATCCCTACTCTTCCTCCTCTTGACCTCTCATCCTTCTACTCCTCCTCCTCTCCTTCTCCACCTCCCTTTCCTCTGCCTCCTCCTCCTCCTCCCCTCCTTTCATCCCCCTCCTCCTTTCCCTCCCCTCTCCTTCCTCCACTTCTTCCTCTTTCCCCTCCCCCTCTCTGCTCCTCCTCCTCCCGCTCCCCTTCCTTCTTCTCCCTTCTTTCTCCCACTCTCCTTCCTCCTCCTTCCCCTCCCCTCCCCTCGTTTTCCCACTCCTTCCTCCTCTTAACCCTTTGCCCTCTTCTTCGTCCTTCTCCTCCTCCTTCATCCTCCTCCCCTCATTTTTCCTCTTCCCTATTTTCCTCCCTTCATCTTCTTTTTTCTCCTCATCGTCTTCCTCCTTCTCCCCCTCCCTCTCCTCCTCTTCGCCTTTCTTCTTCTCGACCCTCAAACTCCTCCTCCTCTTCCTCTTCCTCCGCCACCCTTCTCTTTTTCCTCCTCCTCCTCCTCCTCTTCTTTCTCCACAGGATCATCAGAGTAATGTACAGCTTCCCAATCTTCCTCCGTTCTGACGTCCTTCTGATTTCCCGAATGAAGAATATCCATTTTGTCATCATCATCTGTTTCAGAAAAGGAAAAGCAATTGTCGAAATGCCTTTCGTCAGCTCTTATGCCACGACAGCACTCACTTATCCAGACGCTAATCATAGAGAGCGTATGAATGAAAGGAGACTGCGAGAGACCATAAGGCCTACACTAAGCAGTTAGGTATTTATCCAGACACTAATCATATAGAACGTTAGAATGAAGGAAACTGCAAGAGACCATAAGTCTTACTCTAGGCAGTTAACCACCTATCCAAACGTTAATAGTATAGAACGTAAGAATGAAGGAGACTGCAAGAGACCATGGGGCCTACGCTAGGGTGTTAACCACTTATACAGACGGTAAGCTTATAGAATATAAGAAAGAAGGAGGCTGCAAGAGACCATAAGGCCTAAAATATGCAGTTCATCACTTAAACAGACGTTAATCACATACGGAACATTGGTAAGAGTTAAGGCTTGTCCGTTTTTTTCTCATTTATTTGTATACGTTTTTTTCTTTTCAGTAACAACAGGGGCACGCGCATACACACACACACACACACACACACACACACACACACACACACACACACACACACACTCAGACACACACATACTCAGACACACACACACACACACACACACACTCACACACACACACACTCAGGCACACACACACTCAGGCACACACACACACACACACACACATACACTCACACACACACATACACACACACACACATACACTCACACTCACACACACACACACACACACACACACTCACACACACACACACTCAGACACACACACACACACACATACACTTACACACACACACACACACACACACACACACACACACACACACACACACACACACACACACACTCAGACACACACACACACACACACACACACACACACACACACACACACACACACACACACACACACACACACACACACACACACACACACACATACACACACATATATACACATAGACAGACACATACACTCAGTAGCGAATCCTGAAACAACACTACTGCCACAAGAAACTCAAAGTTTCAAGTTCCCAGTTTCTTCCTCCTCCCTCCCTGTTCCTCCTCCTCCTCCTCCTCCCACAAAGCAGCTGCAGCAGCAGTTTTGCAACTGGGCGTCGTCGTCGTCCATCCTGGAAGCTCTTAGTGGAAGAGCGGCTTTTCTGCAGGACCGAATCCCGAGGCTTCGACTTCTTCATCCCATTTGGAAAGCTTTTGAGCCTTTTCGAATGCAAGCATGGCCAGGCCAGTTCGACTCACTGAAAACGGAGGTGCTTGGTTGTGAATGTGCGTGCTTATACAAACACGTATACACACGCACACACTCACACACGCATACACAAACACACACACACAAATATATACATGTGTGTGTGTGTGTGTGTGTGTGTGTGTGTGTGTGTGTGTGTGTGTGTGTGTGTGTGTGTGTGTGTGTGCGTGTCTCGGGTATAACAGTCAGATGTGCAAATGTTATTACATGTGTCCATGCACGTACGAGAAACAATATATATTTCCTTTGCAAAATTTTGAGAATATTTGAGAAAATTTGAGAATTTTTCAGCGGAAGGGTTAAATGTGCACGGTTTGAATGCACGCGTGTTTACACGCATACACGCACACACACACACACACACACACACACACACATACACGACTCGGTGGCGTAGTTGGTAGAGCACTGAGCTGCCACAATAGTGGCCCGCAGCTCATGGTTCGAATCCTGCCCAGGGCCGAAATTATTTCGGTACCGCTGCACTTCGGATAGTTACTCTGACTCTCGTGGGCGGGGAGTTGGGGGTGTGTGTGTGTGCAAGGTCATACCATTACCCATAGATTGGACCTACGAGCTCTGAGCTCTCTTCCAGGAGGGAAATAGCTGTCGATCACGAGTCCAACACGTGATCCAAAGACCAAGTGAATACACACACACACGTATACACACACGCACACGTATACACACACACATACGCACACACACACACACACACACACACACACACACACACACACGTATACACATACACACGTACACACACGCAAAATTCCTCGGTCACCATATTCACGTAGACAACTGTACGTACATATATCTACATTTATGTCGCTCGTGTAACAACATGAAATAGGAAATGTGTAGGTACAGAACGCACTCTGTTTCCTCGAGTCTAGGCAACAAGAGCAACAACAACAATAATAACATCATCATCATCATCGTCGTCGACGTTATCAACATCATTATCATCATCATCATCATCATCGCACAGCCTCGTCCCACAAAAAGTGTGCTTTGAGGTGCTTTCCATTATGCATTGCAAATACCCGGCAGGTTTTCATGAGAGGGGGATTTTTTATCATTATTCTTTTCCCCGCAAGAAATAAGAGCGAATGAAAACAGAAGTGGCCTTTTGCCCTCCAACACGAGAGGCAGCCACCATGGCCACATACCAGGGACCTCCACAAAGCACTGCATAGACTTGTGCCTTATAAAGTGCGCTGGTGGCGGTATCAGCAGCTTGCTGTTCTCGCATTCGCTTAGTTGTGGGTTCGAGTCCCGATCTCCTCTCAGATTCCCAGCAGTCCCCGAAGCGCATCATAGGGCAAAGGTGACGGCTTCGGCCGCAGCTACTCAGCGCGTCTTGGATGGTCGGTGGGTGGAGAAAGGGTTGGAAGGATCCTGGAAAAGGAGGAGAGCCTGTCTGTCTGTCTGTCTGTCTGTCTATCTGTCTATCTGCATGAGGACGTGGTATTGTCGTCGGTACCCTGTCTCTCTCCTTCCCTCCCTCCTTCACCCCTTCCTCTCACCCTCCTTCACTCCCTCTCTCCCTTCCTCCCTCCTTCCCTCCCTTTCTCTCTTCCTCCTTCTCTCCCTCTCTCTTCCACCCTCTCTCTCTCTTAATCCCTCCCTCATTCCCTCCCACCCTCTCTCCCTCAATCCCTCCTTCCCTCTTCCACTCCTTCTTTCCCTCCTACTCTCTCTCTCTCTCTCTCCCTCTCTCTCTCTCTCCCTTCCTTCCCTCTATCCCCTCCCTTCTCTCTTCCACTCCCTCCCTCCCTCACTCTCTCTCTCTCTCTCTCTCTCTCTCTCTCTCTCTCTCTCTCTCTCTCTCTCTCTCTCTCTCTCTCTCTCTCCCTTCCTTCCCTCCATCCCCTCTCTTCTTTCTTCCACTCCCTACTCCCCCCTCCCTCCCTCACCCCCTCTCTCTCTCTCTCTCTCTCTCTCTCTCTCTCTCTCTCTCTCTCTCTCTCTCTCTCTCCCTTCCTTCCCTCCATCCCCTCTCTTCTTTCTTCCACTCCCTACTCCCCCCTCCCTCTCTCACCCCCCTCTCTCTCTCTCTTTCTCCCTTCCTTCCCTCCATCTCCTCTCTTCTCTCTTCCACTCCCTCCCTCCCTCCCTCACACCCTCTCTCTCTCTCTCTCTCCTTCCCTCAGTCCCCTCCATCCCTCTCTTCCGCACGCCAAGCTGACCGGTCCCACGGAGATGCGAATGTGTCGGGGTGTGAGCTTTAGGAACAAAGGGAACACAGCGACGGCGGGAGGATAAAAGACCTTGAGGGTAACGTGACTGTTTTGATGTTGAGGAGCATAATTACTATTACTATTATTAATTACTATTAATTGGTGGCCATTGGCAAGCATTGCACTGCTATACACAAGTCATACACACTTCTCCCTCTTTTGTCTCTATTCTTTCTCTTCTATCTCTGTTTCTGTTTCTTTTTATCTCTTCTCTCTCAATCTCTCTCTCTCCTATCTCTCTTTCCTCTCTCTCTCTTCTCTCTCTCTCTCTCTCTCTCTTCTATTCGTTAACCACTCTATTGGTAAACCAGTTCTTGCCTACTTACTGGATATAAACTTAAGTGGGAATCATTGCTGAATTGTGCGAGCGATCACTCGCGTTCACACATTTGAATGCGGTTTTAAACTAATAAAGTTTATTTGGTTTTCCAGCGGTTCTTAACCTGAGGGGTTAACCCCCGAAGAGAATCCCCCCTTAACCCCCTTAATCCCTTCTTAAACCCCATTAACCCCAAAAGAGAACCAAGACAAGCATTCAGGATGGCCATGGCCTGCTGTTACGAATTATTCATTTCTATACTGTATAATGCGAGGAATCTGGATCTGGAAAAAAGGATCTATCAAATATTAGATAACCGTGATTGTCAACCATGTAATAGCAAAGGACTTGTCTCTCCTCTGTCTCTCAGGATTGCAAAGGAAACCTTTGGGGTTTTCATCCAGTATGAATATTTCGTCACTTTTGATGTTGTGATTTCCATGTAGGATATTCAAGACCTGTATCAAACCACCCATGGGTCTACGAATTTTTAGAAAAAAATAGATTCATATGTTTTAGTCGATTTTCGTATGATTTATTTCTGAAATTTGTAATCAGTTTTGTGGCGCGCCGTAATACTTTCTCCAATCGGTCAATGTCTTTAATGAGATTTGGTGACCATATGGAAACAGCATATTCCAAACGTGGACGAACTAACGATTTATTTAAGCCTGTTAATGACAGATGGGCTTTTAAAATCAAAAGATCGCGCAATTAGTCTCTCCCTCCCTCTCTCCCTCTCTCTCTCTCTCTTAGATTTAAGAAGGAAAAAACAAGAACTGGTTTACCTATAGTGGTCAACTATCGGAATAGCTTTAGTAACCATGTAATGAGTGCTGAAACTATCGGTTGTTTTAAGAAAAGGTTTGACAAATTTATGGTGGTAGTACATTGGAACTATCTAGTGTAGGCCTTATGGTCTCTTGCTGTCTCCTTCATTCTTATGTTCTTATGTTCTTATGTTCTCTCTCTCTCTCTCTCTCTCTCTCTCTCTCTCTCTCTCTCTCTCTCTCTCTCTCTTAGAGTGCCTGTATGCTCGAGCGCGCGTTTGCGTGCGTACATAAACTTTAAATACATTCTATAAACCTTCCCATTGTATTCGAACGAATATCCTCCACAGTTTGCGTTTCCACGCCAGATTGCGAGTGTTCATAGCGATGTAGGTACGTACAAAAGGCCCTCCATTCCTCCATCCCTCCATATCTCCCTGTTTTGCTTCCCTCCATCACCTTTCCTCCCTCGTCCCATTACTTCTTCCCTTCACTCCTTAATTCCCTTCCTCTGTCTCTCCCTCCATCCTTATCTCACTCTATCTCTCACCTCTTTCCTCCCTCCCTTCCTCCTTTCCTTCCTTCCCCTTTTCCTCCTTCCCTCCCACCTTACTTCTTTCCTCCTTCCTTTCCTCCCTCCTTCCTTCCTTGCCTCCCTTCCTCCTTTCCTTCCTTCCCCTTTTCCTCCTTCCCTCCCACCTTACTTCTTTCCTCCTTCCTTTCCTCCCTCCTTCCTTCCTTGCCTCCCTCCCTCCCTCCATCCTTCATCTATTTCCTCATTCCCTCCTTCCACTCCTTCTTCCCTTCCTCTCTCACGCCATCTCTCAGTTTTTCCTCCCTCCTTTTCTCACTTCTTCCTCCTCCTCTTCTCTCCTTCCTTCCTTCCTTCCTCCATCTCTCCCTTGTTCCTTCTTCTACTCCTGTCCTCCCTCCCTCACTCACTCCTACGATCCCTAATCCCTTACATCTTTCCTTCCTCCCTCTGTCAATCTCTACTCCCCCCATCCCTCCCTTCCTCCCTCTCTCACATCCTCCTGCCCTCCCTCCCTTCATACCTCATTTCTTTCCTCTTACCTTTCCTTTCTTCCTTTCATTCCTTCCTTCCTTCCCTCCTTCCTTCTTTCCCCTCTTCCCTCCTTCCTTCTTTACTTCCCTCCCTCCTTCCCTTCCTCCTCTCCTTCTTCCTTCCCTCCTTCCCTCTTTATTCCCTTCCTTCCTTCCCGTTCTTCCTTCTTTCTATCGTTATGCCTGTTGGAAGAAGATACATTACACGTCACAGGACGTCACACTACGAGAAGATAGATATCAAGCATACGACATCGAGTCCGTCACAGCAGCATCTGATGAGCGTCAGGTCTAAGCAGAACCCGACCGTAGTCTCACTTAACAATGGAATAGGCCGACCTGACCTTGACCTTTAGAAAACCTGGTCCGCACGACGAGACGACCGTTGAGAAGCGTACGTCCACAGAAGGAATTATCTTTATTTTTTATTTCTTACCTTGTATGATTAAAATACGCCACGTCCTTCAACGTACATAATTGTATATATATTTTTATTTAATACTGAATGTATCACTCAACCATGTACATACCTATTTCTGTCACGTTGCAAATATTACTGTACAACCAAAATTTTATGTAGTGGCAACCGTCACAGCCTTCGTGGTCAGTTGCCTTGGTTCTTAGCACAGATCTTGATTGGTTCTGCAATTTCACTAAAGTAAATCTTTAGAACCAAAAGGCTTTTACTTGCTCCGTTACTCACATCGCCTCCAAAATGTGGATCAAACCATTCCACATGTCCTTCCTTCCTTCCTCCCTCCTTCCTTCCTTCCTCCCTCCTTCCTTCCTTCCTCCCTCCATATCCCCCTCCCTCCCTCCTTCCCTTCTTTTCTTCTTTAATTCCTTATTTTGTCTCTCATTTCCTGCCTTCCTTCCTCCGTATTCCTCCTTAATTCCTATCCTCCTTCCTTCATCCTACATTCTTTTTTCACTTCTTCCATTCTTCCTTTCCCCTCTTTCTTTCTTCCCATCATTCCTCCCTCCCTCACTTCCCTTCCTTTCTTCCTCCTTCTGTCCCTTTTCCCTCCTTTTATTCCACCTTCTCTGCCTTTTATTCCTACCTTGTTTCCTCCTTTATCACTTCCCTCCCTTCCTTCCCTCCTTCCTTACTTCCTTTCTCCTCCTTCTCCTTTCTTCCTCCCTTCCCCTGTCCTTTATCTCTTCCTCCTTCTCCTTTTCTTCTTATTTCCTCCCTACCTTCTTCCCTTCCCTTCTTATCTCTCCTCTTCCTTCCTCATTCCCTTACATCCTCCTTTACTTCATTCCTCTCTTTCCTCATTCCTTCTTCCTTCCTTACCAGCCCATATTGTTCCTGGTGTCTCTCTCTCTCTCTCTCTCTCTCTCTCTCTCTCTCTCTCTCTCTCTCTCTCTCTCTCGCTTCCTCACTCCTCCCCCTGCGCCGCCAGAGAACACTTTGTGGAGCTAAAAAACGAGGCCGAGCAACGAAAGAGCTGCCTGTAATTAAGGACCCGCACGACGGTGTCATGAGAGAGAGACAGAGAGAGAGAGAGAGAAGAGTGAGAGAAAGAGAGATAAAGGAAGTGATAGAGAGGAAGGGAGAGAGAGAATGAGAGAGAGAGAGAGAGAGAGAGAGAGAGAGAGAGAGAGAGAGAGAGAGAGAGAGAGAGGAAGAGAAAGAGAGAAAGGAAGAGAGAGAGAGAGAGACAGACAGAAGGTTGGGGGGAAAGGCTAGCCTACATACGGCTGGAAGACAGGAACGGAGGGAGGGAGGGAAAGGAGGAAATCAGGGAGGGAAGGAGGGGTAGAGGAGGAAAGGAAGCGAGAGAGAGAGAGAGAGAGAGAGAGAGAGAGAGAGAGAGAGAGAGAGAGAGAGAGAGAGAGAGAGAGAGAGAGAGAGAGAGAGAGAGAGAGAGCGGGGGGGGAAAAGTGTGGAGAGAGGGCGAGAAAGAAGATAAGAACAAAAGCTTGGGAGAGGGTGAGGGGAAGAGAGAGCGATCGATAGAGAGAGGGAGAAGGAGAGGGAGAGGTAAGGGAGAGACCGAGAGAAATGAGAAATAGAGAGATGGGAGACAGCGATCGATCGGGAGGGACAAGGAGAGGGGCATGTATATACATATATATATATATATATATATATATATATATATATATATATGTGTGTGTGTGTGTGTGTGTGTGTGTGTGTATAACCTTCATGTATATATGCATGTGCTGTTGAAGTCGACGGCGTTTTGGTAGATGTAGATTTTCTTTCTAACAAGGATTCGGTCATTTGGGGGGAGGGGTGCGAAAACTAGTTGACCAAAATTATACATTTAATTTTCAACGTTTCGTCTGCAAAGAGACATCATCAGGAAAATCTGGGACATATAAATAACATCCATACAGAAATAGACTTGGGAGTTTACATTAGTACTAAAACATTGCAAAAATTTACAAGTATAGAAAATAGACGTGAATAAATCAAATAGTTACAAATACAGATGCGTGGACTGCTGGGGGAAAATACTTAAAAAAAAAAAGATAAATACATATGAGAGCGTGGGCCTTTGGCTTATATATCGGAGCCTAACGTTCATAGGCAGTGGAGGGGGATGGGGTAGAGAGAGGGACAGAGGAGGCGGGGAGGGGTTTTTGACCTGTCTTGACAGCGTCGGTATGGGGGTTGGGCTGGCGGGGTCGGTTGGAGGGAGAGGGATGGAGGGGTTCGCCATACGGCATAGAGATTTATTGTACAAGTTAATGCTTGAAATCATATTACACTGGACGTTTATATTAGGGTTATACTTTCTTATATACCTTGATTCTAAAAGCTTGAGTTTTTGTGGGTCTATATTACTTGTGATTATTTTAGTGATTGTAACTAAGCTCTCACGGGTGGCGGTTTGCTTATGAATCTTTTTCATGTGATGTTTGGTAGCTCCGTTTTGTAAATGCACTGTTATTCTCCTACTAAGACTACGTCTGGTATGTCCAATGTAGCTTGTGTTACGAGTTGCACAGCCCTCGATAAAACATTTAAACTCATATACTACCTTGGTTTTAGAAATAGTCACAGTATTGCTATTCAGGTTGTTTTTCATAACCAAAGAGCTATTTTTAGGGTGGGAATAGTAGACTACTACTCGGGTATTCTTCTCGGCAGTTATTAAAAGACAATATCTTTTATTATTTTCTAATCTTTTTTGTATGCCTTAGTGAAGATGTTATGGTAATAAATGTTAATGAATTGGAGCTTGGGGGATGTTTCGGGGGAAAGGTGGTCATATACGGTAGCATTTTATGACATATTCCCCATTCCAACACTTCCTTTAACAACACATGCATACAAGAGAACCTGCTCCCTTACTTTTCACACACACACACACACATACACACACACACACACACACACACACACACACACACACACACATAAATATATATATATATATATATATATATATACATGTATATACGTATACACACACACACACACACACACACACACACACACACACACATATATATATATATATATATATATATATATATATATATAGAGAGAGAGAGAGAGAGAGAGAGAGAGAGAGAGAGATCATCCTTTTCATCCGTATGGGATATTTCCTATATGAGCTTAACACCTTTTCGGTGCGACATTACCAAATAATCTCTCTCTTTCTCTCTCTCTCTTCATTCTCTCTCTGTCTTTTTCTGTCAAGCTTTTTTCTCGTTCTACGTCTGATATCATACATTGTATCTCTATCCTGTTGTCCCTCACCGTTGCTTGACCTGACCTCCCATTTTGGGAGGAAGAGAGAAGAGGAATAAAGAAAAAATATGCATATAAATATATATATATATATATATATATATATATATATATATATATATATATACACATATACACACACACACACACATATATATATACACACACACACACACACACACACACACACACACACACACACACACATATATATATATATATATATATATATATATATATGTATATATATAAGTATATACTGTATATATACACATATATACATAGATATACATATATATATACATATATATATATATATATATATATATATATATAGATATATATATATTGTGATCAATGACAAAGAGGAGGACGCTTTGCTGTGTGTTGCTGTACAAGCTCTGAAATCATTCGGCAATATTCAATGAGCGCAAAATTAAATCAAAGTTAGTGGCGCCATTGACGACATTCAAGTTGAAATTATTTTTTCTATATATATATATTTTTTAATGACGCCTACCAGACAACGCTTGACCGGTGCACGCGGCGCCATTATTAATCATAAAACGTATTGTTGCATGCCTGTCCACCCCCCCTTTCCCCCTTCACCCCAAACTTCACCCTTCACCCCTTCCCCATTCAACCCTTCCTCCCTTTCCCCCTCCTTTGCCCATTTTCCCTTTCCCTCCCTTCCCCTTTACTCTACCCCTTTCATCTCTTCCGTCCTTCCCCCTTTTCCATCCTTCCCACTTTCCCTTTTCCATCCTCCCCCTCCCCCACCCTTCACCCCTTCCCCACCCTTCTCCCCTTCCCCATTCCAGCCCTTCCTCCCTCCCCCTCCTTTCCCTATTCCCCCCTTCTCCCCTTCCCCCCTATCCCCTTCACCTTTTCATCCCTTTCCACCCTTCCTCCTTCCCCCCTTCCCTACCTTTCACACTTCTCCCCTTCCCCCAATCCAATCCTTCCTTCCCGCCTTCATTTCTTCCTCCCTTCCCCCTTCTTCACTTTCCCTCCCTTCCTCTTTACCCCTTAATCACCTTCACCTCTTCCCCCTCTTCCACCCTTCCCCCTTCCCCACCCTTCATCCTTCCCCCTTTCCAATCCCTCCTTCCCCCTTCCTGTCTTCCTCCTCTCCCCTTCACTCCTTCCCCACTCTTTCCCTTTACCCTCTACCCCCTTCACCTCTTCCTCCCTTCCCCTTTTCCATCCTTCCCCCTTAACCCTCCCCTCTTCACCTCTTCCTCCCTTTTTTTTCTCTCCTTCCCCCCTTTCCCCCCTTTTCCATCCTTCCCCCATCCCTCTTCCCCCCATCCCTTCTTCTTCCTCCTTTCGCCTCTTCCTCCCTTCCCTCTTCCCCTTTCCACCTTTTCCGTCCTTCCTCTTTCTCCCTCATTTCCCTATTCTCCCTTCTCTCTTTCCCCCTTCCACCTTTTCCACCCTTCCTCCTTCTCCCTCTTCCCCCATTTCCCCCTTCCCCCTTCTTTCCTTCCCCCCCCCCTTCCTTCGCCCCACCGTGAGTGCCAGGCACCGCAGGTCTCTTGCCAAGGCTTATCTAGCAGCTCAGGGCCCTTTCCTGGCGTGAAAGCCGTCTGCTTTTCGAAAAGTCTTCATTGTCATCCAAGACCAAAGGTCCCCCTTGATGACAAAGCCAAGGTCGACGACGACGCGGGAGAGGAAAGGGAAGGGGAGGTTTCACTCAGGGAGTTCTTGACAAATTGCATGACCCATTTTTCTTTTTTTTTTCTTTTTTTGTAAGTGGCGGAAGAAAACAATAGCAAGTATATACGACAGAAGCTCCACGGCCTAATTTCAGTATGACTTTCTCTCCCTCTGCCCAAACTTATGTCTCTTTCTCTCCCTCCCTCCCTCCCTCTCTCCCTCTCTCTCTCTCTCTCTCTCTCTCTCTCTCTCTCTCTCTCTCTCTCTAGTGAAGAAAGGAACAAAATCCTTAAGGCGGAATAGGATGAATAAATGTACACAAACACGACGTGAAGGAAAATAACTCATCGACGACTGACAACAAATACAATTTATGACGTCAGCGAGTTTGCCGAACCGATTAACCACCTCGGAGAGTAAATATTGGGCCAAATCAAAGTAAATACAAAAAGTGATGATCGATCTGGTAAGTCTTGGCAAAATAAGCGAGGATCAAGTACATATAATACAGACAGACGCGCTTGGGACTCAGTATCGCACACTATGTAGAAAAGAAAGAGAAAAAGAAAGAGAAAGATAAAGAAAAAGAGAGAGACATAAGGTGGGAGAGAGTGAGAGAGGGACAAACCATTGTTTTACTCGTGTATATATATATATATATATATATATATATATATATATATATATATATATATATATATATATATATACACGATAGAAGGAAGACCCTCTACACACATCTGGAGGAAAAATCATCTGATATAAGGGGAAGAGGAAGAGAAGAAAGAGGAGGGAACAGTAAAAGGAGGCAGACGAAGAAGAAAAGGAGGAGGAGCAGGAGGAAGAGGAGGAAGAGGAGAAGGAAGAGGGAATGAGGAGGAAGAGAAAGAAGAGGCGGTGGAGAAGGAGGAGGAAGAGGAGGAGGGGATGAGGAGGAAGAGGAAAAGGAGGCGGTGGAGAAGGAGGAGGAAGAGGAGGAGGAGGAGAAGGAAAAGGGGATGAGGAGGAGGAGAAGGAAAAGGGGGGAGGAGGAGGAGGAGGAGAAGGAAGAGGGGAGGAGGAAGAGGAAGAGGAAGAGGAGGCGGTGGAGAAGAAGGAGGAGGAAGAGGAGGAGGAGGAGGAGGAGGAGGAGGAGGAGGAGAAAGAGGAGGAGAAAGAGGGAGAGGCGAAGGAGGAAGAGAAGGAGGAAGAGGAGGAAGAGGAGGAAGAGGAGGAGGAGGAGGAGGAGAAGGAGGAGGAAGAGGAGGAGGAGGAGGAGGAGGAGGAGGAGGAAGGGGATTGTAAAAGAAGGCGGTTGTGGCACGCAGCGGCCACATGGGACCAGGTCGGAGGCCGTTCTTCAGGACTATTAATGTTTGTACACTCTTGGGGGTGATTGAGTGTTTGTGCTAATCAATTCCGCCGTACCCTCCCCTCCCTCAAGAGGCTATCACACTGGGATGTTTTTCCTCCAACTCCAACTATTGGAGCAGATTTGGAGCCCGGAGCTTTCGGGAAGGAATCTGATGTGCAGGAGGTAAGTCATTTTCCTCCGGGATATCAAATGACATCCTACGTATTTTTTGTTCAGAAAAGAAAATAGTTTGCCGTTATGATTTTACGGCGGAGAAAGTGCTGGAGGTGGATGGTACCGCCGATTCATCGGAGGTTGGAGGAAAAATAGCCCAGTGTGATAACCCCTTCACATCTACCCTTCGAGGATCCTAATTGATTTGGTGACAGTCTTCGTATATTGTTGTGAGTGGCGCCAGTCGACTTTCACCAGAGAAAGGTGCCAAGCCTATGTGGGGTGGACCCCCCCCTCTCTCTCTCTCCCTTAAAAATAAATATAAATAAATAAAATAAAATAAGATAAAATAAAATAAAATGGGGCGGCTTGATGTCTTTTCGAAACTATTACTACTACTAACACAAATAAATTTATGCTATTACAACAAATATTACTACCACCATCACCACTACTACTTCTACAACTAATACTAATACTTTTTTCTTAGTAATACTATTACTAGTTCGCCAATTTCCCCCAACTCGCATCTTCCCTCCTCTACAATTACTTTTATTACTTCCACCATCTCCATCACCATCACTACTACCACCACCACTACCACTATAACTACTATTATTACCACTTCTGTAACTAATACTACTTCTACTATTATTTTTTTATTAGTGATATAAATATCAGTTCGTTATGTTCCCCGTCTCCCATCTTCCCTTTTCTACTATTACTACTACTACTGCCACCACCATTACCATTACTCCCACCACCATTACCACTACTCCCACCACCATTACCACTACTCCCACCACCATTACCACTACTCCCACCACCATTACCACTACTCCCACCACCATTACCACTACTCCCACCACCATTACCACTACTCCCACCACCATTACCACTACTCCCACCACCATTACCACTACTCCCACCACCATTACCACTACTCCCACCACCATTACCACTACTCCCACCACCATTACCACTACTCCCACCACCATTACCACAACTCCCACCACCATTGCCACTACTCCCACCACCATTACCACAACTCCCACCACCATTACCACTACTCCCACAGCCATTACCACTACTCTCACCACCACTAGCAATATACCACCGTACCAAACTCTCCGCTTCCCTCTTCTAGTATTACTACTATTACTCCCGCCAACACTACTAATTCTGCAATTATTACTACTTCTACTACTATTAATTTTTTCATAATAATACTACTATCAGTTGGCCACCTTCCCCAACTCCCATTTTCTTTCTTTTCCTATTACAACTACTATTACTACCACCACTACTTATGTGACTAGTACTAATTTCTACTACTACTTATTTCTTTGTAAAACTACAGCCAGTTCGCTATTTCCCCAAACTCTCATCTTCCCACCGATAACTCCTCTCCTTCTTCCTTTCCTGACGACCCTTCCACGATCTCTCCTTCTTCCTTTCCAGCCGACCCTTCCACGATCTCTCCTTCTTCCTTTCCAGCCGACCCTTCCACGATCTCTCCTTCTTCCTTTCCAGCCGACCCTTCCAGGATCTCTCCTTCTTCCTTTCCAGCCGACCCTTCCAGGATCTCTCCTTCTTCCTTTCCAGCCGACGCTTCCAGGACATTTCCCGCAGCCCCCCTTGCAGCTTTCTTTTTAATATTCAGCTAAGGGTAAACGTTACGTAGAATCTGTTGACCTTATTAATCTTTTTTTTTTCACACCCTCTCTCTCTCTTTAGTCCCCCCGGCGTCTTCAGCTCCTCTCTTCCCTCTAACTCTGAATTATTGACGAAGGTTTTTTTCCTCTTCCCTCTTCCCTCCTCTTTATCGAGTCTCAGCTTCTTGCGGGAAAAGGACAGGAGGAAGGAAGGAAGAAGAGGAAGAGAAAGAGGAAGAAGAGGGGTAGTAAGAAGAAAGGAATAGGAAGGTAAGGTGAAAGAAGGAAAGGAAGCGCAATAGTAAGAGGAATTCGAAGAGGAAGAGGAATATTAGGAAAAGGAAGAAGAAAGAGAGGAAGAAGAAATGCAATAGGAAGAGGAAAAAGGAGAAGAATAGAAGAAGAAGCAAATGAGGTAAAGCAAAACTAAGGAGAATCCGAGGAGGAAGAGGAAGAATAGGAAAAAGGAAAAAGAAGATAAAGAGGAAGAAGAAGGGCAATAGGAAGAAGAGAGAAAAGAATAGGAGGATAAGTAAAATAAGGGAAAGGAAGAGCAATGGGAAGAGGAATCCGAAGATGAAGAGAAAAGGTATGAAAAGAAAGAGAGGGAATGTGAGAAAGAGAAAGACGAAGAGGAAGAGAGGAAGAAGAATAGGAAGATTAAGCAAAAGTGGGAAATGAAGAGCACAATAGGAGGGGGAAGAGGAAGAGGAAGAGGAAATGATAGGAAGAATGAGAATGAGAGGAAGAGGATGAGAAGAAAAAAAGAGGAAAGAGAGAACGCGTACAGGGGTGAATAGAATACTATAACAATGGGGGAGGCTGCAAGAGACCATAAGGCCTACAGTAGGCAGTTCCATGCTCCACTACTACTTGGAATAAGCGAAGGAAGAAGAATGTGATGAATCTACGCCATGCGGCGCTGAGTGGCTGCGGCCGGAGCCGTCACCTTTGCCCCATCATGCACTCTGGGGACTGTTGGGGCAGGTGACTACAGTCACTTGCTGGAAATCGGAGAGGAGTGCGGGATTCGAACTCACAACTGCGAGACCAGCATGCACGTTTCCGATGACGCTACCAGGAATATCGGTCAACTAAATTCCCTTTCAAGCTGTAGCCCACACCCTTTGGGGGAGCAATGAGAGCTTGAAGACAAGAAGGACTTTGTGAAGCGGGTCGCGGTCATGGAGCGGTTATGTATAGACTCCGTGAATGGAGTATGTGATTTTATTTTTATCATTATTATCATTATCATTATTATTACTATTATTATTATCATTATTATTATTATTATCATCATTATTATTATTATTATCATCATTGATCTATTTTCATCTTTTTGTCAGAGTCGTAGGACATGAAGGACAATGCGAGTCAAGAATTGGGCTCCCCAGTCACCTCCGCTTGCATCAACACCAAAGACCTCAGCCTCACCCAGTCTCATTACACTTCACCATCGCAGCCTCACTCAATCTCATCACACTTCACCGGAGCACTGTCAGCGTCGATCAACGGTCCGCCATAGGCAAGTAAGTCCCACTGGTAATGTGTGGGAGGATATGGGGGTCAAGAATTGGGCTCCAGAATCACCTCGGATGAAACCAATTCCAAAGACCTCAGCATCACCACTCAGCCTCATTCAGTCTCGTCACATTTCACCGGAGCACTGTCGTCGTCGATCACGGACGGACCGCCATAAGCAAATAAGCTTGAATGGGGTACTTATCTTTTTATTTATTTATTTTTTTCCCGAGTAGAAGATCATGAAAATTATTAACCTCTTTCAGCGGCTGCTTTCCTTTTGGATTCTCTTAATCTACTTTACCCATCTCCATGACATCAATCACGACCTGGTTAAACGCAAACGGTCCTTTGTTAACATTGGGCTCTAGGTAACCAATATCCCTTTGTAAACTACCGGTGGCGGCACACTAGACATTTCTCGCTAGCATGCTACTTACTTTCCTATTTCGTTTGAGCACAAACGACTTCAGTTACGATTTTTTATTTGTTCAAATCTCCAAATATCAAATTACCTTTCCGTCATATATAGAAAAGCTAAATGATGAACTAAGAGATTGTAAACCTATACGAGGGTTAGGGACCATCTGCACGGTCAAACGGTTTGTCAAACCCGGTTCGTCAAACAAGCGTTTGAAGTGATGTTTGACCGTGTGAATGGGGTATTTGGTTGTCAAACAATTTTGTCAAACGTGTTTGACAACCAAATACAGCATTCACACGGTCAAACATCACTTCAAACATTTGTTTGAAAAACCGGGTTTGACAAACAGTTTGATCGTGTATATGGCCCTTTAGACATACTTTTGAAATGTTCTTAGACAAGTCTAGATTTCTGTAAGCGAAGTCATATTCTAGTTTTTCAGATGGAGGTTGGGGGAAAAACGGCCCAGTGTGATAATCCCTCAAGGAACTTTGGTCACGAACGGGAAGGCAACACAACTCCAATGGACGAGTCCATCAGTTTTGTTCAGTTTTTTTTTTTTTTTTTTTTTTTTTTGCCAACTTCTTTGTACATGTGATTTACAAAGAGAAATGAAAAAGTATAATAACAATAGTAATAATGGTAATAAAAATATGAGAAAAAATATATTAACATTTTAAGTCATATCTAATGAATAACAGAGCCTTGTTTAATTTTCGCCAAAATTGGCCAATTTTCGCCAAATTCTTTGTACACGTGAATTACAAAGAACAAAACTTGTTATTCATCAACAAAAAATAAGAAAAATGTGCGCTGAAGTTTCGCATAAGTGGGTGCAAAGCTCGGAGAGCATAAGAACATAAGAATGGAGGGGGCTCTAGGAGACTATAAGGCCTACACTAGGTAGTTCCATGTCCTTTACCACCGGTCATCCCTATTCATAGAGTTGTCTAATTTTCTCTCAAAACTACCCATTGTTTCAGCGCTCACGATGTGTTAGCACAATGTGCATTATATTCTTTAACTTATATTGTGATATTGTGTGTGTTTTGTTTGTTTAGTGTGACATTGTATTTATTTATTTTAGCAGATGCTGTTAGCGCTTGGCTTGGGTATTTTTGGGGCGAAATGTTGGCGTGGGCAGTCTCCTTGTGGTGTTGACGACAGCCACACGCATATCCTGTGATCGTGCCTTTTGCTATCTTTAAATATATTGTGCTATAGACTTGTGATTTCATTGCCACCCAGAACATATACATGGTTAACTACGCTCGTAAGTCTAATCCATTCATTAACCACTCTATTGGTAAACCAGTTCTTGCCTAATTCTTTCTTAAAAATGAATATTATTTATCTGCTTGTTTACTATCTATCATTATCTATTTATCAATTTCATTTATTTATTTACTCATTTATTTATTCATTTATTTATTTATTTATTTGTTTATTTATTTCGCATTCGACCTAGTTACAGAACAAAAGATTTCATCTCGACATGCTCTTCCTTTGTAATCCTTTGTAAAATAAAAAAAATATTAAATTAATACTTGAATTAATCTGGATCTCATCGTATGTATCTACATTATTTCTAATACATTCGTATCTTTTGATTAAAGTTGAAGCGATAATGTACGGAAAAACATCTCTTTCGGCATATTAGATTAAAAACAAAGTAAAAAATCATGAGCACATGTCAATATAGACAATACATACTCTGATTTTCCGAGAAATGTAAGAGGATTATAGTCTTTTATCAATGATTCGGAGATTTGAAATAAAATAAAAGAATAGACGTGAAGCCATGTTTAACAAATCAGCTACTAGAAAAATAAATAGAAAAAGACGAAGAAGAAGAAGAAGAAGAAGAGGAAGAGGAAAAGTTTGTATGTGAAACCAAATCCTTTTTATACGTCGGAGAAGTTGATGTGGTTAGTTACCACATCATGGTCCGAGGTCGGTAATTGATGTGGTTAGTTACCACATCATGGTCCGGGGTCGGTAATTGATGTGGTTAGTTACCACATCATGGTAAAAGGGCATTGTCCTTAAGAGAGGGATTAAAATAAATTCCAATTCTCTCTTTGGTCTAGGGGACTGGTGGACCAGCTAGGTAAGACTACCCGTGCTAGTTGTGTTTTTTTTATATAAAAAAAACGTTTTTTTTATAAAAACAAAAAAACCTTGATCAGATTTATTTTTATTTTTATTTTTTTATATGGTCTATGGGCTTTTTCCAGGCCCATAGACCATTGTTAATTTGTGCATACCTTATTGTATATCCTATCTTATGTGTATGTTTATCCATTCATGACAAGAAAATTATTGAGTGTTTAATCTTTGAAGATTATACTAAGAGTAAATTTTGCTAGGTAGCCATTTTGTAAGGTAGCACGCGAGAAATTTTTATATAAATTTTTTTTGGCTGATTTTGGCACCCACACTTAGAAAAGGTTGCCCATCCCTGAGAGTGGAAGAGTCTCTCGCTGAAAAGGTACATAAGAATATAAGAATGGAGGAGACTGCAAGAGATCATAAGGCCTACACTAGGCAGTGCCATATTCCTTAGCACCTGTCATCCTCATCCATAAAGTTGTCTCATCTTCTCATAAAACGACCAATTGATTCAGCGCTCACTACATGGTTACTAATTCGATTCCAGAAGCCGGTGATGGAGAGTATTTGTTGTAGATCCGTTGCATTTCTGAATTGTTAGCGTCGTTTCAGAATGTACTTTTGCTTCCGCCAAACTTTCTTTGTAGTGCTAAAAACTGCCTCACCTAATACGAGTTCAAGTGGTGTGTGTGTGTGTGTGTGTGTGTGTGTGTGTGTGTGTGTGTGTGTGTGTGTGTGTATGTGTGTGTGTGCGCGCGCGCCCGTGTGTATACCCGTGTGGTGTGCACATACACCGGTATGATAGGTGCAAGTTGATGCACACAGAGTTGGGTGGTAGTCCAACCTGACACAACGCTCGAAGGTTAAGATGGGTCACCCCAATTAGGTCGCGTCTGGTCAAGGCGTCAGTGCGTCCCTGGGTGTACAATATATACCGCCTGCCCCGAGCCGACTCTGCATCACCACGTCGAGACTGTACAAATTCACGCCTGGCTTAATGATCTCCTTATAGGTCGATAGCCTTAAAAAAAAAAAAAAAAAAAAAAAAAAAGGTCATCCAGTGCACACACTGTATCACACCCGGACAGTTGGGCCATACTTCCGTACGCACGTTGCTAGGCCTTCGTGCCGGTTCCCCCACGTGAGGGGGGGGGGCGCCATGTCAGTCTTAGGCCACTGTACAAGGATCCACCAATAAAGCACTAAGCCACACAAAGCGTCAAGTACTCCCTTCGTCACTAGTCCAGTAACCTTATGTTAGACCCGTGTTAGCCAGGGATAACAGGACACTTAGTCATCAACACAGAGTATCTGGTCTGGATGGATTTTTCTAAGTACAAAACGTTTTACTTTGTCAAACGCTTGAAATAAATGTCGATAGTTAAAGGTTTAAGAAGACGATAGGCAAGAACTGGTTTACCTACAGAGTAGTTAACGAGTGGATTAATATACTTAGTAACTATATAGTGAGCGCTGGAACAACTGGCTGTTTTAAGAGAAGAGGAAATAACTTTTTGGATAGCGATGAAAGGTAAGGGGCATGGAACTGCCTAGTGTAGGCCTTATGGTCTCTCACAGTCTCCATTCTTATGTTCTCGTATTCTAATACAGTAAGTATGCAGAGTCCTTCAGGACAATAAAGGAAATGGTGTCCACAGAAGATATAATTCCTGTAATCTATAATACAGTAACATTTCCCTTCCTCTCTCTCTCTCTCTCTCTCTCTCTCTCTCTCTCTATATATATATATATATATATATATATATATATATACATATATATATATATCCTTCCCTCTCTCTCTATCTATATTCATATATCTTTATATCACTCTATGTACATCTCTACATCCCTCCCCATCTCTCTTTTTCTCCCTTTCTATACATCTTTATATCACTCTATAAATACTCCTCCCACTCCCTCTCTCTCTCTCTCTTTCAAAAATAAAAATACCTTTTCGTTATTGTGTATGCATGGACGCACCGCCCGCGAGATACGAGAGCTAAGGACGGGACCTCTTAGCTCCACAGTCGTGAGTGAGGAAGCTGCTTCGCATGATGAGGTGACATCAACCTTAGACGACCTTGGGGCACTCCACCTATGACTGTCAATGAGCCACAGATACCTGGGTTTGGGGGCAGGCTAATGTGATCTATACATCTGTGTATTCACACTGGTCTTTGGAACACGTGCTCGACTCGTGATCGACAGCTATTTCCCTCCCGGAAGAGAGCTCAGAGCTCGTATGACCGATCTATGGGTAATGCTGTGACCTTACACGTATACACACACCCAACTCCCCGCCCACGAGAGTTGGAGTGTGTGTATACGTGTGCGTGTGCGTGTGCCTATGTGTGATACTGTAGGCGTGTGAGTGTAAGAGCAGAATCTTCCTATTCTTTATTACGAAGCAAATGCGGATCCTCCGACGTGACGTGAAGCGACGAAAGCTTCCAAGGAGACCATATGACGTCATGTGGCATCATACCTGCAGGTAGAAAAAGAAAATAACCATTAGAACATAAAAGAAAACCTCGTGATATAAAATGGAAAAAATAACAAACAATTGACGGGAAAATATTCTATACATTTACATATAATTATTACATAATTTGGTCTAACGTCGCGAACTCGGCCCTATCAGCAGGTTAGGACGTTGCCCCTTACAGAGAACTTTGTAGCGAGGAGTTTAATGAGCCCTGCCCTTGGTTCAACTCGCTGGCGACAGGTAGAAGAAGAGGGGAGTGAAAGAGAGAGGAGAAGAGAGGAGAGAAGAAAAGAGATAAATTAAGTAAGAAAGGGAGAAAGAGAGGATAACTGATAAAGCAAGAGTATGTGTGAGCTTGAGTGAGTGAATGATGGAAAGAGTGGTGGAGAGAGTGAATGAAGGAGGGAGGGAGGAAGGAAGGCCAAAAGAAACAAGGGGAAGGCATCTTGGACTGCTGCAGCAAGAATGAATCTGGGGCCCAGGGAAATCAATAATAAATAATAATGATAAATAATAAATAATTATTAATATAAATATAAATAAAAATAAAGATAAAAATTATGAAAATGATGATGATAATGATGATGATGATGATGATGATGATGATGATGATGATGACGGCGATGATGACGATGATCATGATGACGACGACTAAGATCCTAATAATAATGATAATAATGACAATAATAATAAATAATAATAATAATACTAAGAAACAGGTAAGCAAATGAACAAATGAATAAACAAGTAAAAAGTGAAGAATGATGCCAACGAACGAGGAAGCGCCGAGCGGCGACTGAGCTGGCTTCCTCCTTTGAGCCGATGACAAACCCACACTAACGCGTCACACTCAAAAAATCCGACCTTTCCTATCAAGGAACTCTATGCATGACTCAAGGACTATAGCGGTGAGCAGTAGTCAACGCAGGAGACAGGAACTACTCTTATCATTATGATGTGGGCTAAGCGTTAGCCCAATGTAATTGGATAGGATAGTGGTAGCAGTAGTGTTAGTTCATCTTCTATCGCCTAGCTACCCTGTTTTCTTAATTGTAGCTTAGTATAGTAAACACAAACAACCTCGTTAGGGCCAGTAGGCCTGCTGTTGTTTGTTCTTCTTTTGTGTTCCTTTGTGGATACCGTGACAAACTCACAAGTAGGTGGTCGTGAGTTCGATTCCCGGGGCCCGCTTCGGACTATGTTGCGATGGTTCCTGACAGCCATGGCCAGGCGGGGAGGCGATACGACATCGGCATAAAAAAGGGCTTTATCCTACCAGGGGTTTCTCACTTCCCACTGTCTGGAAATAGGATAATGGGTCTTATGACGTTGACAAGAATCAGCTGCTGGTCTGCCGAAGGGACCGATGGGAGGTCACGGGGATCGATCCAAGACGTACCACTGGATGACCTTCATGCTCGTCTCTCTCTCTCTCTTTCTCTCTCTCTCTCTCTCTCTCTCTCTCTCTCTCTCTTTGAAAGGTTTGCGAGGCTGTCACCCGCCTGGACCTCAACCTCGCAGCCTTTCAACCTGAGGTACATTTGCATAATGGAAGGGGGAGAGAGGGGGAGAAGGTGATGAGGATGTGGAGGAGGAGGGGAGGAGGATGTGGAGGAGGAGGGGAGGAGGGTGTGTAGGAGAGGAGAGGGAGAGAAGGTGATGAGGATGTGGAGGAGGAGGGGAGGAGGGGGGTGAAGAGCATGTGGAGGAGGGGAGGAGGGGGAGAAGGTGATGAGGATGTGGAGGAGGAAGGGAGAGAGGGGGAGAAGGTGAAGAGGATGTGGAGGAGGAGGGGAGGAGGGGGAGAAGGTGATGAGGATGTGGAGGAGGAGGGGAGGAGGGGGAGAAAGTGAAGAGGATGTGGAGGAGGAGGGGAGGAGGGGGAGAAGGTGAAGAGGATGTGGAGGAGGAGGGGAGGAGGGGGAGAAGGTGATAAGGATGTGGAGGAGGGGAGGAGGGGGAGAAGGTGAAGAGGATGTGGAGGAGGAGGGGGAGAAGGTGAAGAGGATGTGGAGGAGGAGGGGGAGAAGGTGATGAGGATGTGGAGGAGGGGAGAATGTGATGAGGATGTGGAGGAGGAGGGGAGGAGGGGGAGAAGATGAAGAGGATATGGAGGAGGAGGAGGGGAGGAGGAGGAGAGGGTAATGAGGATGGGAGGAGGGGGAGGTGATAAGGATGTGGAGGAGGAGGGGAGGAGGGGAGGAGGGGGAGAAGGTGAAGATGATGCGGAGGAGAGGAGGAGGGGAGAAGGTGAAGATGATGTGGAGGAGGAGGGGAGGAGGGGTAGAAGGTGATGAGGATGTGGAGGACGAGGGGAGGAGGGGGAAAAGGTGAAGAGGATGTGGAGGAGGGGAGGAGGGGAGGAGGAGCAGGAGTAGGGGGAGTGGGAGGAGGAGATGGGGATAAGAGGAGAAGGAGTAGGAGGAAGGGAAGGAGGGACAGAAGGAGGAGGAGGAGGAGGAGGAGGAGAAAGCGGAGAAGGAGGAGGAAAGTGAGAAATAAGAGGAGTAAAATAAGGAAGAGGAAGCGATGGATTAGGAGAAGGAGGGGTAAGGATAGGAGGAGGAGAGGAAGGGAGGGGAGAGGGAGGAGGGGGAGGAGGAGGAATAAAAGTAGGGGGAAGAGGCGGACGAGTAAGTGAAGGAGGGGTAACGATAGGAGGAGGAGGAGGGGAGTAGGAGGAGGAGGAGGAGGAGGAGGAGGAGGAAGAAGATGAGAAATAAGAGGAATAAGAGTAAGAGGAAGAAGCGGAGTAGGTAAAGGAAGGTTAAAGATAGGAGGAGGAAGGGGAGGGGAGCGGAAGGAGGAGGAAAAGGAAGAGGAGTAAGAGTAGGAGGGTGGGGGAGAGGAGTAAGAGAAGGAAGGAGAGGAGAGGAAGGGGAGGAGAGAGGGAGGGGAAAGGGAGAGAGGGAGGGGAAAGGGGGAGAGGGAGGGGAGGGGAGGAGAGAGAGGGAGGGGGTAGGGAGGGGGAGGGGAGGAGAGAGGGAGGGGAGGAGGAGTGGAGGGGGAAGATAGAGGAAGGGGGAGGGGAGGAGGAGGAGAGAGGGAGGGGGAGGGGGAGGGGGAAGGAGGAGGTGGAGGGAAGAGTGAGGTGAAGCGGCGTGGAAAAATTAATTAAAGCATCGTTGTGCCGCGCGGTCCGAGCGTGAAAGCGGCGGCCGCCGCCGCTACAAGGCGCGGTAGGCGGTATTTGGTGCGGAAAGTTGCGGCGCGGCGTACGAGCACGTCTTTACCTGCACGCACCCGCCCGCTCTCCGTTTTCTATGGAACGTCTATTAAGACAGGGCAGGGCAGGACTCGCAGTAATGGATTTATATTGGATAAATTTAGGTTTAAGAAGGAAATAGGCAAGAAATGGTTTACCCACAAAGTGGTTAACGAACGGAAGAGACTTAGTAACCATATAGTAAGCAAAGAAACTATTAGTTGTTTTAAGAGAAGATGAGATAACTTTATGCATAAGATAGGGATGACAGGGGGTAAGGGACATGGAACTGCCTAGTGTTGGCCTTATGGTCACTTGCACTCTCTCATAAGAATGAAGGAGACTACAAAAGTCCATAAGGCCTGTACTAGACAGTTCCATGTCCCTTACCCCCGTCATCACTATCCATAAAGTTATCTCATCTTCTCTTAAAACAACTAATAGTTTCAGCGCTTACTATTTGAGTCTCTTCCGTTCGTTAATCACTCTGTTGGCAAACCATTTCTTACCTATTCCCTTGTCAATCGTAAATTTATCCAATTTAAATCCATTATTACGAGTCCTGCCTTGCTGCCTTAATATGATGTCCTTGCCTGCATCACTCTTGTTAAAGCCTTTGGACCATTTGAATACCTCAATGAGATCAACCCGCACTCTTTTTCTTCATTTTCAAACCTAAATTCTTCCAATCTAAATCCATTACTAAGAGTTCTGTCCTGTTGTCTTAGTATGATAACCTTGCCTACATCACCTTTGTCAAAGCCCTTGAAGCATTTGAATACCTCTATGAGATCACCCCCGCACTCTTCGTCTCTCTATCGAACGTAGGAACATCCTCCTCCAACTGCTGCATACGTCAAAGAACTCCCTGAGGGCTTCGGGACCACCAGAAGCAAACCGAAGAATTGCAGAAGAAGGGAGGAGAAAATTCACGCGATTGGAGTTCGTCTATCTCTCGCGTCAAGTTTTATATTTTCCTGCGGGATTGGCGCCACGGCTGTCCCGGGAGGTGGAGGGTGGGAGGGGGGTCTGGGAGGAGCGGGGACGGGAGAGAGCTGGGACGAAAGGACCGGGGAGCAAGGATGGAAGAGTAGGAGAGGGATGGGAAAAGAGAGGGAGAGGGGAGGAGGAGATAAAGAGAGCTGTGACGAGAGGACGGGGGAGCAAGGATGGAAGAGTAGGAAAGGGATGGAAAAAGAGAGGGAGAGGGGAGGAGGAGATGAAGAGAGATAAAGAGAGGGAGAGGATATAAAGAGAGAGGAAGAGAGGAAGAGGCGACAGAGAGAGATCATGTGAAGGAAAGAGAACAGGAAAGTAAGGATAGAAGAGTAGGAAAGAGTTGGGAGAAAGAGGGAGAGGAGAAGAGAAGATAGAGA
>NC_134784.1:31344637-31352137 GCF_046742065.1 Oratosquilla oratoria
TCCTTCTGTTTTAAGTTTTCCTGACTTGTGTTCATTTTTCCCAATTCTCAACACTCCTCCCTCCTCCTCCTCCTCATTTCTGTTCTCCTTTTCTGATAGTTATGTTCTTCACCCCATTTTCACTTTCCTCATTGTACGCTGGTGGCGTAATCGATAGCATGCTGGTCTCGCATTTGCTTTGTTGCAGGTTCGAATCCCGCACCCCACTCTGATTCCCAACAATGACAGTTAATGACCTATCCCAAAAATCCAAGAACCGTATAAAGGTGACGGCTTCAGTCGTAGCTACGCAGCGCCTCCTGGCGTAGGCTCCTCACGTGGACAGGTGAGCCCAACTGGCCAGGTTGTGGTTCGGCCACCATCTAAATGTACATTTCCCTTGTTGCGATTATCGTTCAACGATGATCGTTCATGACTCAACGATCATCGTCAAACGATTGTCTAGACCACTAATTCTTTGTTCTTGAACGGGGCTTTTTTCGCTTCGAGCTGCAAAGTACGACGAGGGTGATAATCATTTTAACCGAACCTATCAACTCACGCGTAAATTTTATACGAAGCCAGGTAGTAGGATGCGCGTCACCCGCCATTGCTTGTGGTAGTAGGCGAATAATCGTACAAACCAAAACGTATCTTAAGTTACTATGATTGGCTGGATGACCGCATCGCAGATAACTGTCAAGGATGTAACACTTTGCCCCCATACTATACAACACGTTATGGAAGATTGCATTGTACACACGCCTGCAACACAATATACGGTACACTCTCTATCAGGGATTTATGGGAAAGGCCCATTTCAGCCGTAGTGTTCCTCAGGGAGATGAGACTGCTCGGCCAGGCAGCCTAGGGAACGACGTCCTCGTCCTCGTCTTCGTCATCATCGTTATCATCATCATCATAATCATCATCATCGTCACCATCATCATCATCATCATCACCACCACCACCACCACCACCACCACCACCACAACCACCACCATCATCATCATCATCATCATCATCATCATCACCATCATCATCATCATCATCATCATCATCATCATCATCATCATCATCATCATCATCATCATCATCATCATCATCATCATCATCATCATCATCATCATCATCATCATCATCATCATCATCATCATCATCATCACCATCATCATCATTATCATCATGCTCATCATCATCTGATGTTGTCATAGGATGAAACAGTCCTTGTTCACTAGCAGGCATATGCAGAAGGATTAGGTCTCTGTAGCATATTATGCTTACACAACGGGCTAGTGATACTGGTGGTTGTGGTGTAAATGTGGTGATAGTGGATGTGGTGGCAACAGTTACATGGGAAATGGTGGTGTAATTGGTAATTATGGTTTAGGATCCATCTCCCCTCTTTGGGTGATTGCACCTACCGACCATGCTCATGTATTCACTATGTAACATTCTCTCCCTTCCGAGTTCTCTCGGACAAAAACTCAATCTCTCTCTCAAATCCACAGCGTTCCGTTTGTGAGCAGATTCCTTCAGTAGCCGTTGTTTGTTCCCTACAGGAGTCGTTCACACTAGCGCAGTAACCGTGGCGGTACCGCACAGTCAAGGAAGAACGGCGTGGTTGTGTGTGAACACCTACAATGGCTTATACTGTAATTGAACCACAACGGTTGAAACCGCTAATGTGCACAGAGCCATACTCTTCTCTGTTAGTGTCCTTTGTCTTTGTCGAGGCCGCCGTCCGTCGTCACTAAGGGCGTCTTTGTCAATAATTCCTCCCCCTCCCCTCCTCCCCCCACACCTACCCCCTCCCGGATCTTTTTCTTCTCTGTGGATTGCGGGGCTCGAACCCACCCGTTAGGACCTCAACCTTGCAGGTGGTCAGGAACAATTTATAGATCATAACCGACGCAGGAGAAAGTGACAACTTTGGGTGATACCACTCAGCGCCTCCGGGCGTAGTAGCCTCTTCATCCCCTCAGGAGGAGAGTGGGTATGTATTTCTTACAACCAAAGCCTTTTAGGGGAACAGACACCATCGACAAACAAATCCTCTGGATCAAACTATAACTAAAGGTACGTTTTGCTCGGCACGATTATCGTTCAACGATGATCGTTCATGGTTCAATGATGATCGTCAAACGATTTTCTAGAGCTCTAATTCTTTGTTTTTGAATGGGGCTCTTTTACTTCGATCTGCAAAGTACGAAGCTAGTTATTTTAACCGAACCTACCAACGCGTTTGCCCAGATACGATGCCAGTTAGTAGGATGCGCCTCACTCATCCGCCATCAATGACTGTGACAGGCCGAGCAAAACGTATATTGAGGTGGAGAAGGGACGAGCGTTGCAATTTGGCTGCTAAGTGACGAATGGGTGGGCCCTCTGGGACCCAGGGAGGAACCAATGGGAGACGGGGATCCTGAAAGGTTGATCCTATGGACAGCATCGACTTGAGGTCCGCAATGGGGGTCGTGGCCGTACAAAGAACATAAACAGAGTCAAAATGGAAAGCACATGTTTGTGTCTGGAAACGAAACCTGGCGCGGAAGAACCGCCGTTTGGACAGAGCCAGAACAATGGGGCTGCCGGTACGGTGACACTGGTCAACGGAATGGTTGGATTCCAAGGATTCGGTTGGATTTCGTCCAAGGGTGGAGGATTTGGTTAGTGTAACCGTAGCTTGAAGTTACGGTTACACTAACCAACTCCTCCAACACTGGACAAAATCCAACTAAATCGTTGGAATCCAACCATTCTACTGACTAGTGTTACCGTAGCTTCAAGTTACGATTACACTAACCAAATCCTCCAACCTTGGACGAAATCGAACTGAATCATTAGAATCCAACAATTCCGTTGACTAGGGTCATGTAGCTTTACGGAGGGCAAGGATGGATAGATAGAGGGAGAAAGGGAAGGAGAGAAGGGTGAGAGAGTCGTACAGTCGCTCAACGCCAAAACATCACTGTTACATGAGTGTGCTGACACCCTGGCACGTGTTACCATTTACCAGCTGTTGTTTAGCGCCGAATAAGAAAAAATATATATTTTCTCAGCTGCTCTTCGATAAGTCATTCCCCGTCACGACAACGCACCTGCCAGTCACATCATCATACCTGTCAGTCTTTCATATATTATGGTGAAGAGCCCATGGGACGGACGTCTGGCAGGTGCAGAAGCTCCATTGTTATCTCTCTCTCTACCTCTCTCTCGTTCTCCCTCCATCTTTCTCTCTCTTTCTTCCGCTCTCTGGTTCTCGCTCGCTCTCTCACTCTATCTCTCTCGCTCCATCTCATTCTCTCTCTCTCGTTCTTTTGTTCTCTCGTTTTCGCTCTCTCTCTCTCTCTCTCTCACTCTTTCTCCTATTACTCACTTTTACCACATAGATGTGTAGACTCATGGAACAATTTGGATAAAAACATAATCCAGGCCAACAACATAACAAAATTGAAGGCAAAATTTGATGACTGGAAGCAGAGACGGGGACCCACGTACACGGGTCCAACTAAACTACAAATACGTAAATGTAACTATATGAATATGTATACAGTATGTATCTATGTGTATATATATATATATATATATATATATATATATATATGTGTGTGTGTGTGTGTGTGTGTGTGTGTGTGTGTGTGTGTGTGTGTGTGTGTGTGTGTGTGTCTTTATAATTATACATATATGTCACCACCCAGCCTCGTTCATCTCATCACTCTTCACCACGGCACTATCGTCGTCACTGACCGACAGACTATATGTAAATATATGTATATATGTAAATGTATTCGTATATGTATGCCTTTTTCGGTGAAATATAAAACCACTGTAGCATCATGGAAGGAAAAGGAAATGGCGTAAAGAAAAAAAAATCCACGTTTACTTTTTTCTGTTTTACAAAAGAATGGGCTGTACGTTCGGCAGCGTTCTCCATACATTAAATAAAAATTGGTATCAGAAAAACAATCCAGATGAATATTTCGGGTTGTTTAGATCTAGAAGTTGAAATATTTCTCGGGAAAATGTATGCAACAATGCAGAAAAAAAAGATGAGAACCTTTCAGGTAATACACAGCCTTCCCATATAGTTTCCCTCCTTCTCTGTTTATCTCCCTCCCTCTTTCCTTCCTTTCCTCTTCCTTTATTCCTTCTTTCTTTCCTTCCTTTCTCTCTTTTCTTTCTTCTATCCCTTTTTTCTCTCCTTCCTTCCTTCTCTCCTTTCCTCGTTCATCTCTTTTTTTCTTTCTTTCCCTCCTTCTCTGTTTATCTCCCTCCCTCTTTCCTTCCTTTCCTCTTCCTTTATTCCTTCTTTCTTTCCTTCCTTTCTCTCTTTTCTTTCTTCTCTCCCTTTTTTCTCTCCTTCCTTCCTTCTCTCCTTTCCTCATTCATCTCTTTTTTTCTTTCTTTCCCTCCTTCTCTCTTTATCTCCCTCCCTCTTTCCTTCCTTTCCTCTTCCTTTATTCCTTCTTTCTTTCCTTCCTTTCTCTCCCTTTTTCTCTCCTTCCTTCCTTCTCTCCTTTCCTCGTTCATCTCTTCTTTCTTTCTTTTCCTCCTTCCTTCTTTACCTTCCTCCCTCTTTTCTTCCTTTCCTCTTTCCTTATTCTTTATTTCTTTCCTTCCTTTCTCTCCTTTCTTTCTTCTCTCCTTCCTTCTCTCCTCTCCTCGTTCATCTCTTCTTTCTTTCTTTCCCTCCTTCATTCTTCCTTTCTCTTCTTTCCTCCCTTTTCTATGTCCTTTCTTCTCTCCTTCCTTCTTTTTCCTTCCCTTTCTCCTTCCTTTTTTCTCCTTTCCCTTCATCCTCCCTTACCTCCTTCCTTCCTTTTTCCCTTCCTTCCCTTCATCCTTCCTTCTTTCCTTCTTTTACGTCCCTCACTCTTTCCTTCTTTTCTTTCTTCCTCCTTCCTTCCCTTCTTCTTTTCCTTTCTTCTTCCCTTCCCTTCTTCCTTCTTTTCCTTCCTTTTTCCTCCTTCCTTTCTTCTTTCCTTCCTTTTTTCCTCACGCAATAATGTGTTGTCTTTCAATGCGTTGATGGAGCAGTGAGCGGGGACAAACAAATGCAAAGTCATTCTCCTTCATGGCGACGCAATCTACGACAGCCGCCATCTCTCTGAATCCTCTGTCTTCTCTCCCTCGAGAGGACATGATCCACTTGGCCCGGCTGCGGTCCTTCCATCATCCAACCTTTCTGAGTTATCAAAGGATCCCTGATGGCCACACAACAGATTAAAAGTCCAGGATGTAACACGTCACCCCCATATGAAATACCACAGTATGGAAGACTGCATTGTACACAGCTACGCATGCCAACAACACAACATGATACTCTATATGGGATCTGTGAGAAAAGCTCCGCCCCAGCTATGGCGTTCCTTAGGGAAACGGGACTGCTCGGCCAGACAGTCTAGGGAATGACAACAACAACAACAACAGCAACAATCTAGGAAACGACATCAACAACCACGTTCGTTCCTTACCATCACTCCAGCCCCCACCCCCAGCTCCATCTCAACTGACTCAAAGCCTACGTCTGTTATTAAACGAATAAAATTTCAATGCTGTTGAAGAAAAAGAAGAAGAAGAAGAAGAAGAAGAAGAAGAAGAAGAAGAAGAAGAAGAAGAAGAAGAAGAAGAAGAAGAAGAAGAAGAAGAAGAAGAAGAAGAAGAAGAAAAAGAAGAAGAAGAAGAAGAAGAGGAGGAGGAGGAGGAGGAGGAAGAAGAAGTCGTCTTTCCCTGACCGCCAATCCTGACATCGACCACTCAGATCGAGCGCGACGCCGGGGAAAATCGGCCAGAACTTAGCGAGGTCGACAAACAACCTTTCTGAAGCTCATAGGTTCGCAGCTATTCAGCGCCTCCTGGCGTGGGACCCTCACCTTTTGTACCAGGAGAGTTAAACGAACTGGACCGTAATCCCTATGCTTGATAGACTCTTGGGCAGCTGCCAATCGTATCCAACTTCTGTGATACTGAAGGGGTGACATAGAGAAGGACAGAACAACTTGACGATAAGCCAGTGGTTCTCAACCTGGGGGCCCATGGCAAGAATTTAGGGGAGGTGGGGGGGGGGGGTTTCATGTCCTGCTGTTACAAATCATAGTTTTCTATACAATGTGAGGAATCGAAAAAAAAAAAATCCATCACTCTATCATGGCAGAAGAAATATAAGATGCTTATGATTGTCACCTTGGTTATTAATAAAACAAAGGACTTCTCTTCATCAAAACTTTATCATTAATATTATTATTATTATTGTTTTAACCTTTCTTGGCTCTGGGTGGAAGTTGTGAGAAAAATGAAGGGGAGCCACACGAATGTTGAAGATTTATGAAAGGGGGGAGTTGAGTGAAAGATATTGGAAACGACTGATTTAGACTGAAATGAACACTTGGTAGAGAAACGAAGAGGAGCCACACCAATGTTGAGAATTCATGAAGTTGATGGCATGGAGTGAAAAAGATCGAGAATCATTGCCGAAGTCTCTCAACCCAATACCCTGACGCCATGCTGCCCAACCCCGGACGCTTATCAAATTATTGATGATGAAAACATCAATATTTCATCCATGATTTCGTTCCCTGATGCTCTTTCATTCAGAAATATTTTTTTTATCATTAAGAGGTCATCGTTTGGAGACTTGTGCAATATAAAGTTCCGGCACGAAGACGGGTTCAATGGTCGTCTGTTCGTTTGGTGTTTTGCCTATTCGCCTGCGTTTCTGTCTCTCTCTCTCTCTCTCTCTCTCTCTCTCTCTCTCTCTCTCTCTCTCTCTCTCTCTCTCTCTCTCCATGCTATCCCAGGCACACGAACACTTAAAAAGAGAGAAAGCCATGACGATTTAACTGTTTTCATCCATTCACTGATTCTGTGAGTTCATTTGATTTTAACCGTGTCTCAATTTTTGTTCACTCCATCAACTCATTTTCTGGTAAACCATTTCCTTCATCTCATGACATATCTTTCATGATTTCATCATCAATCGCTCCTCTGACCTTTTCGCCTGCTTCTCTTTGTTTCTAGCGACCATTCGTTGTTCCTCAATCCAGGTTTTTTTTTTTTTTTGTATATCCATTTTTCTTTCGTCTCTTCATTAATTCATTCTTTCTTTTTCTTCATTTTTCTCTTGTACGAGTAGTTGTTCTTTCTTCTCATCTTTCTTCTTCTTCTTCTCCTTCTCCTTCTTCTTCTTCTTCTTCTTCATCTTCTTCTTCTTCTTCAATTTATTTTCATTTTCTTTCTCTTCTTTTTCTTCTTCTTCTTCTTCTTCTTTTTCTTCTTCTTTCTTATTCTTCAATTTATTTTCATTTTCTTTCTCTTCTTCTTCAATTTATTTTCCTTTTCTTCTTCTTCTTCTTCTTCTTTTATTCCTTCTTTATTTTTCCTCCTTCTTCTAATTCTTCCTCTAGTTCTTCTACTATTGCTTCTTCTTCTACAACTTCTTTTTCCTCCCTGGCTCTCTTAACCTTCCGTCATTCCCTCCGTTCCGACGTGGCCCCCTTCTTCCTGTTTTTCGAACAAATT
>NC_134784.1:31354637-31367137 GCF_046742065.1 Oratosquilla oratoria
AATTGGTTAAGGGAAAGAAAGAACAAGATGGCTGATAGATAGCGAGGGCTTTCTGAGGGCAGGACGGAATGATGATGAAGAAGAAGAAGAAGAAGAAGAAAAGAATAAATGGGAAGAAAATTCTCCCTATTTCTCGTGCGCCGGTGAAGTAATCGAGTGCGTCATGGCCTCGCCTTCACTCAACTGTAGGTTCGAATCCTGCACGCCTCTCCGCTTCCCAGCAGTGAACGTTACCTGCCCCAACAGCCCAGCACATCCTGCAAAGGTTACAGCTTCGACCGCAATTAAACGACTCCTGGCGTATGCTCCTCATTGGCACGGTAACTGTCAGGTAGATCCATCCCAAGACGAAATGGTCTGTCAGCCAGGACGATAACTGTCAGGCAGGTCCCTCTCACGACGAGAGAGTCTGTCAGGCAGGTCCCTCTCACAACGAAAGGTCTGCCAGACAGGACGATAACTGTCAAGCAGGTCCATCTCACGACGAAAAGATCCGTCAGGCAGGTCCCTCTCACAATGAAAAGGTCTGTCAAACAGGACGATAACTGTCAGGCAGGTTCCTCTTACGACGAAAAAATCTGTCAGGCAGGGCCCTCTCACGACGAAAAGGTCTGTCAATCAGGTCTTTCTCGCAACGAAAAGGTCTGTCAGGCGGTAACTCGTTTTAAAAGGGTCCATCCCACGACGAAGAGGATTCTGAATGAAGCTGCGAATCAAGGAAGAGAACTGATTGAAGGAAACGGCGATTCATAAAACGGAATTGACTTGAAGGCCGAAAAGGGCCCCATGATGCATTGTTTACAGTCGTCAAAGGTGGAATCATGGACGAACAGGACTGGGGAGGGAAATGCGTTTGTGCAAATGGGAATTGGAGGAAAACAGAATGAATCTTTATTGTCAATAATGGAGAACTGCAGACAAACGCTATAGTGGTTGTAGCCAGCGACAAGCCTTGCGCGGCAGGATTTGTTAAAGTCACCCCTTCACATATCGCAACACACACACACACACACACACACACACACACACACACACACACACACACACACACACACACACACACACATATATATATATATATATATATATATGTATGTATACTCGTATATATATCTTTATAAATCTGTTATGTAAATAATATTACTTTTAAGTAATTGTCATGTATTACTGTATGTATATTCTGTTTTCGTAAATAATCTATAGCAATCACATATGCAATGTGATCTATTACCAAAAGCTTTTGCCCAAATTACTGTATACATAAATGTTGCTGCCGGTTTCTCTAGCCGATTTCTGTGTGTATCTACGACCAATTCATTCTTTTTTAGTAGGAAAAAGAAGAAAACTAAAATGTGTTCTTTCCGTTAATTAACCTATGACCGGCGAACGTTGGTTACAAGGTTGAAAGCTTCGTACAAACTAGCTGAGACACCAAAGGATTTGGTGTTCCAACGAAGATGTAGAAAGAAGCTATACCTCAGGTTATTTGAGGTCTAAAGAGACACTGTACAGCTGTGTCCGCCCGAGCTTGTAATGACTTGGGCCAAATATCTTATGAGAGGAGCTGAGGGAGTAGTTATGCGTGAATGATGTTTTGACGCAGCCCGAAGGGATTTCTCCCCGTCTTCTCTTTTTCTGCATAAGGGGACGGACAGGGTCGGAGGTCGCCGATTAAATGATGCGGCCTTACTGTGGATGTGGTGCGTCTTTTTGCACTGCTTCTGACCCAGAGCGGTGAGCGAGATGCAGGGATGATCAGTCATCCAGGAGGAGCCAAGAAAAGATGGAGGGAGTGAGTGAGGGAGGGAGGGAGGGAGGGGTGGTGAATGGGAGTGGAGTGGTTAAGGATGAAACTGGTGGGAATGGAATTTTGCATTTTGATTTTGGCCACCTACCTTGTAAAGGGGAAAAAAAGCCCTTGGTATATTTATGTATTACATGACAGGAATTTTGATTAAATCGGTCTATTGTAGCGAAATTCCCCCTATCAGCAGGCTAAGACTTTGTAGCGTGGAATTTAGTGAACCATAACCTTGGTCCAACTCGCTGACGGCAGGGTTCAAACCACCGCCACTTCGATCTCCGCCGCAAGCAGAGACGCTCTAACCCGCTCGGCCAGTGAACATTCTGGAGAGGAGCTTAAAAGATAGATAAATAAAATGGTGTGGGTGGAAATGGCCGGATAGGAGAGGAAGAGAAGGTATTACAGCAGAGTGACGCGGACAATTTTGCAACAAGAATGGGCGCCCACGAGAGTTGATGAAGGAATGGAGAAGGGCGGTACCACGGAACCGCGTGACAAGGAATGACATCACGGGAAAACTCGAAAAGAGATATTTAGAATCTCTCTAGCCGTCGCTACCTGCCACGGAGGTCGAAGAGACGGCATTCGAACCCTGCCGCCCGCGAGTTGGACCAAGGGTACGGTTCATTAAATTCCACGCTAAAAAGTCTTCTGTAATGGGCATCGTCCTAGCGTCTTGATAGGGGGAGTTCGCGATGTTAAATCGAATCATCTCTCTCCTACATACATACATATACATATACAAAAGGCTTTTTCCCCCTACACGGGGGGTAGCTAAAAAGAAAAAGGCATAGAAACCACTCCCACCCATTCCATTTCCTATATATATTCCACTCCCCTCCACCCTCCTCCCCCTCTCCTAACATGGCATTATTTTCCCGTAGACTTTCAGACGACAATGAGTTGGACCTGAGACTGAATTGCTGAGTAACCAATGATCCGGATTTAAGACGAAAGGTAGCGAGATGAGCATGAGAGAGGCACTTTCAGTGACCACACATTTAAACACTTTTGGACAGTAACATGAGACTATAAGATTGAAGTAGACTCCAAGAGACCTTAAGGCTTACACTATACAGTTCCATCTCCCTTACCACTTATCATCCCCATCCATAGTTATCTAACCGTCTCTTAAATCAACCAATAGATTCAGCGTTTACTACTACATGGTTACTAAGTCTATTCCATTCGATAACCACCCTATTGGTAAACCAGCGTTTGCCTATTTCCTTCTTAAACCTAAAAGTACTTCACACCACCAGGGCTGGGTCCAAGTATATGAACATGTATTTGATATTATGTACCTATTTTCATGAACGTGTACTAGTACTTGTACTTCGAGTAAAATGGTACTTGTATTTAGACCCAAAGTACTTGAAAAATACGAAGTACATTGAAGTACAAACAAGTACATTGTATTTAAAAAGATATACACTGCATTTATATTCTAATGAACTTCGGGTTGATACTATTAGGTAAGTGCACTTATCTGTTATACTTCGTTATAAAACTATCGGGAATAACATTAATATAGATCATGGGACAAGTTTTAATGTCCTGATATTTACTCATATATTCTGCTTCAAATCTATTTTTATTACTGATATTAGAAATGCACGGATAGTTTTTTGCACTTGCAGCATAGGAAATACTACTCATTCAAGTTATTCATAGAGTACATGTTCTTGTTTTGCAATTCTGTGATAAAAGCAGTGACGTGCTTAAAGGAAAAATTTCCATTTACTTTTCTATATCGAATCCCAATTTTTAACAGTATACTCATCAATGTATATATACAAAAACTACTAACTTTCGTGTTTTACGAATCTGTGACAGGATTTTTATTACCACATAAAGTACTTGTACTTAATTACATTGGTATGTACTCAGAATTAAATACATAACAAAATCACTGTACTTGTACTAGTACTTGAAAAATATCTACGTACTTTGCTGGGACATTGTGACAAGTTGATGAAGGTGGAAAAAGAAGTCATAGGTCTAGTTCCGAGGTTCTGAGTTTATTCCTGACCTGTTTTCGCTCGGTTTTCATTCCTCTGAAGAAGCATAGAGCGAAATCGGTCAGGAATAAACTCAGAAACTCGGAACTAGACCCGTGACTTCTCTTTTCTACGTACTTTGACTCAACCCTACTTCACACATCTAAGTCCACTCAATGACATGCTGTTCCATGCAGTTCAGAGAACACAGTCCAAAACCAGACCGTTGTTTAATAGAAATCGCCCGTCCGTAACTATAGGAGATTCTGCAAAGTAACCGAAGATTTGGACGTGACAGACACAAAGCGATGTAATTACACGACTTAGCGTTGTACTAATATTCAGTGGGAAAATGGGTGCTCGAGAGTTTTCTGTGACTAGAAAAAAAAAATCTAAGTCTTATTTTATATGTGACTTTTCCCCCAACACAGGAATATTAATCTTCAAGGACCATCACGCAATCAAGACTTTTAGAGAGATAGAGAGGGAGAGAGGGACAGAGGGAGAGGGGGATAGAGGGAAAGAGGGAGTGGAATACTCGTACAGATGGTTGAACACCAAAGAAAGCGTGAGTGAGTGAGTGAGTGAATGAGTGAGTGAGTGAGTGAGTGAGTGAGTGAGTGAGAGAGAGAGAGTGATAGAGAAAGAGAAAGAGATAGATAGATAGATAGATAGATAGATAGATAGAGAGAGAGAGAGAGAGAGAGACATAGATAAAGGGATAGAGGTATATAGACAGACAGATAGATAGCGAGAGAGAGAGAGAGAGAGAGAGAGAGAGAGAGAGAGAGAGAGAGATAAAGGGATAGAGGTATATAGATAGACAGATAGATAGATAGCGAGAGAGAGAGAGAGAGAGAGAGAGAGAGAGAGAGAGAGAGAGAGAGAGAGAGAGAGAGAGAGAGAGAGAGAGCGCAATATAAGAAATGTGAGGTTAGAGAATTGCCATTACATCGTCTCTCAATGTCAGGAGTTAAAAGGTTTTTCTCTTCGACAGGAACGAGGAATTATTCAAAAGGGCAGGATTTTATCAATTCTTTTTCTACACCCCTTAGTGAAAAAGGAAAAAATTGTTTTCATAATTCGTCTCTGACGTCCTCGTCAGCTGCACATTTAGAAGTCCACTCCAAAGCCTACCACCACCAATACAGTCACTATCACCACCACCACCTCCACCATCACCTCCACCTCCACTCCACAACCACTTCTCTGGGCCTCCGACATGTCATGATACTGTGCAACAGTTGCTGATGTGCGAGGGAAGGTATTCCTTAGAGGAATACTGGTCATGACGCATGACATGATTGCATGGGTTGATGAAGCTTCAAACGAAGAGGAAGAGGAAGAGGAAGAGAAGGAGGAAAGAAGAAGGAATAAGAGAAAGAGCAAGGAGAAGAGTGTGCGAGGGATGGCGGAAGGGGAGGAGGAGTGGAAAAGGAAGAGGAGGAGGAGGAGAGGAAAAGGAAGAGGAGAACGACAAGGAGGTGGAGTGGGAAGACGAAAATAAGGAGGACGAAGAAGAGGAGGAGAAGGAGGATTAGGAATAGGAATTGGTAAGGAGGAGAATAAAAATAGGAGGAAGGAGGAGAATTAGAAATAGGGTAAGAACTAGAAGAACAAGAAAAAATGGAAGACGAAGAACAGCAATAACTCAAAGGAGGAAATGAAGAACAAGAACAAAAACGAAAAGGAGGTGGTGGAGAAGGAGGGGGTGGAGGAAAGAGGACGAAGGGAGGAGAAGGAATCTTTGTCTTTTATCCATTTCACATCCGCTGATCTCTGGCATCCGGCCAAGGATATGTCCCACGAACTTTACTCGTGCATTTGTACTTCTTTTCCGCTCTGAGGGATACGTTTTGGCTTTTCTCAAAGAAACTGAAATGTTACCTCAGACCTTTGCAAAAAATCCGGTGTAAACAAACACGCATACAAACGCGCACGCACACACACACACACACACACACACACACACACACACACACACACACACACACACACGATAGTTGTATGTATAGGTGGCTATTGCCAATATTCTTTATTTGTTACGTCTCGGGAGGCAAGGGGAGGTAAAGGGGTTCTGGTCTTAATAGTTTTAACAACTTGAGTGGGGAAAGGGGTTCGGAGAAAAAGAGAGAAAAAAAAAAGAAGAAAGAAAGGAAAGGAAATAGCGAGAACGACAGATATAAGGAAATAAGTTATTTTTAGTGGAAAGAAAATCAAGTGTATGTCCTTGCGCCTGTGGGCGTGATATTGTACGTATGTTGTGTGCACATGTGTTTCCGACGAGAGTTTAGTTGTTTTCAATTTTTACGTGTGAGATACTATTCAGTTAGTAATTGTAGATTTAATATCGCATGTAAAATATTTTAGCCAGTCATGATATTACTAAAACGTTCCAACCTTACCTCCCTTTCCTCAGATGCACTCATCTGACACTAGTTGACCTGTGCAGCGGTACTTGGGAGAAATTTAAACCTCATTACTTACAGTAAGCCAAGGTCAACCATGACTGGTTAAAAGAATGGAACTTAGGCACGACTTCCCATGCATACAGGCGGGGGAAAGGCTCAGAAGACAAAGAGTATAAGTGGTGAAGTCTGGATGTTATGTGTCGTATCAGATGTTCGTGTTTGGTGCACAGTATTTCAACGTACCTAGAATACAGTTTGTGTTCGATGAGTGAACTCATCCTTGTGGGATGAAGTGATTCAGAGGTTTTCATGTAGCTCTATTTCTAACCCCCGATGAGATGGAATGCAACGATCTGAACTTTCTGGTGAAAGTAGTTATTTGTGGAACATCTCATTGGGCTTCATCCCGGAAATTGGCACCCTATTGATACGACCAACGTAATGTGCAGTCGAGAAAGAACAACTACAACGAAAACTGGAATAGAAGAGACACCACTAAACGAAATTATCCATAAGATACGAGCTGCTTTTTTTTTTTTTGCTTTTTTTTTTTTTATGGAAGCGAAACTTTGGATTGAAGCCAAATATCTGAAGTGGGGTTGTTCAAACGGATAAGAACTAATTCCAATACCGTTTTTGAATCTCAAATTAATTCTATACATCAAATTTTAAATAATAACATACCAACTACCATTCTGAGAGGTATCATCCAATTCGTCATCCACCACCATCATGTAAACCACCCCACAACCACTACCACATACAAATACATCTTCACCAGCACTACCATCACATCCACTACTAATATCACCACCGCAACCATGATCACATTACTCATCACACAAACTCTCCATCCTCTTTTCTTGTTGTTATCTTCTACCATTCCTGCATCTCACTCTATTCCCAAATCATCCGACCCTGGAGGCCCGAGCTATAGGACCCCGCCGTCCTGCCACTGTTTGTCCCTCTAACCCAAAAGCTTCTCTCCCTCCGGTGTGCAATGTTGTTTGCGTCTGCTGCCCCACTACCAATTCCTTTTCGCTCCCAGGCCTCGGACACAAAAGTTTTCAGGCAGTGTCCGATACAGCCACAACCCGACGGTACACAACCTCGGTTCTTAAATTCCATTTATTTCGTTATGTTCGGGTGACGTGGGCGGGGAAGGGATGGGAAGGGAAGGGAAGGGGAGAAAGAGAAGTTTTCCCCCCCGACTCCCTCCTAAATCCTTTTTGGTCTACTGAGGGAGGAGAGAGTTCTGTTCGTCTGGGTGAAAGAAAAACATATGTCTTTCGAAGATTTGTTTAAATGGAGTGAGGTTATTGGCGTGTCTAGAAGGGAAAGGATATTTGAGAAATGGAATCTATTCCCACATATTTGGGTGGCAGAGAGACAGAAGTAGAAAGGTGGCGGCATACTAGGCTACTTGCTTTACTACTTTGTTAGAGTAGAAACGACCTCGGATACAATATTCTAGATTTCCGCAATAACATTTCAACAATGTGTCTAACATTCTCAATCTAGGTTTAACTTCTCTTAGTGCGTTATCCAGCTTCTCACTATATGACGCAAGAGCAATTTGACATTTGGAAAATTGCAAAAAAAAAAAAAAAAAAAAAATCGTAACCGAATTCGTTTATACTCAAACAAAGTAGCAACAGCAAGTAGCACGCTAGTGAGAAATGCTTAGTGTGACACCACATTTACTTGGTTCAACTGTGGTGGCAAATGCGACGGAGGGGTTGCACCAGCGGCTATGGCAACGATTCCCAAGCTGGGGTGCTATCAACCCCTAGGGCAGTATTTCCCAACCCGGGGGGTTAAATTACCCCAGTGGGGTAATGGACCCATATTTTTGGAGTAATGGATGTTCTGTGTGAGAAGAGGTAGCCTGACCAAGTCAATCAGTTTGACTCTCTCCAATTACATATATATCACTACACTCTACTCTTCTACAGTCTACAACTCTACACTCAGGATATATCACTACGGTGCAGGATTTGTACGTACCCGTGGAAAAATAAAATCCGATATTACCGGGTATATGTTCAATGGGGTAATTGGTAACTGCGGAATTGAATTTTGGGGTAATCATTTCGAAAAGTTTGGGAAATACTCCCATAGGGGTGCTGGGACGCGATGCCTACATACACTTTCCTTTATCCTTCTAGTAATAAGATACTAGTTAGGGGGTGCTAGACTGCTTAGGCCTTAGGGGGGGGGGCTAGGGTCGAAAAAGATTTGGAAACGCTAGACTGCGGCATGTGACTGGATTTTTTTTTTTTTCTTTTTTCTTTTTCTACGGGAGAGTACATTTCGCCTCTAAATTCTCATGATTTTCTACTTTTCGCCAAGGTAAGAAATGGATATGATTTACGATTGTGAGGTTAAATCTTTATGATTTGGGTAAACCCTTGACAAGTTCTTGCTGACGAGCCAATAATGCGGCCAAATGCTGCTTCTAAAGTTGGCTTGAATTGGCCCTTGTTACTCGACTCATTTTAAGCCGCTGATCAAGCTTTCCGGGTTACAAGACCAAGATCAAGTGTGAACACTTAAATATCTTATTCCAACTAATGACTTAGTTTAACGTCGCGAACTCCCCCCGGTCGGGAGGCTAGGACGGTGCCCCTAGTAGAGGACTTTGTAGAGTGGAATTTAATGAGCACTACCCTTGGTCCAACTCGCGGATGGTAGATTTCGAATTGTCGTCACCTCAACCTCCGCCGCAAGTAGCGACGCTCTAACCCGATCGACCAGCGAGCATTCAATTCCTTCTGATACCAGGCGACTTTGTTCAGCCTAGAGGAGACTGTCCAATTAATGGGTCTGTCACGTGACTAGGCACTGACTGACTGATGGTCGACTTGGTCTTCCGTGCATCTCTCAACTTGGCCTGGACCTGTCACTGTTCTCTTCCTTCCCTACGTCCTCTCTTCTCTCCTCTTCTCTCCTCTTCTGCCTTCTTCTCTCCTCTTCCTTCCCTACGTCCTCTCTTCTCTCCTCTTCTGCCCGGAACGGCGGAACGGAGGTTTCGCTCCGTTCCGCCGTTCCGGGCAGAAGGCAGGAACGTTAGCCCAAATCAGGGTTGATAATGATGGGTCGACAAAGGATTTTGACACAAATATAGCCTCTAAATGAAAAATGAAATTGGTGTGTGTCGTAGCTTAAGCACGCATTACTAGACCTTTGTACAGGTGAAAAACGTCTTTAGAGGCTATATTTGTGTCAAAATCCTTGATCAACCCGTTAGTCAAGAACCCTGATTTGGGATCCGTTTCTTCCCTCTTCTCCCTCTTCCTACATTCGCACTTCCTTTCCCCCTTCCCCTCTCTCCCCTTCTCTTCCTCCCCTTGTCTCTCTCTCAGCAAATATATTTTTGATATTGAGCAAAATTGCTGCATCAGTCCGCTTTGTGCCATTTTGGCAGGACAAAACAGAACGATATTGGACAGTTCGTGGTAGCGATGATCCAGCTGTCATACAGTCTCCTTTGCATTCACATATTGGGTGCTGCCAAGCTCGTGGAGTCCCGTCTGCCAATCACCAGCAAGTTGTGTTGGCAGGATGCCATTCATCAGGTGCCAAGGAGTTTGTCGCTTGTATACAGTAAAACATAAGATAAAATAAAATCAATTAAATAGATGAATAAATAAAAAACATAAAATATAATTAATGAATAAATACGTTAAACGAATAAATAAATAAAACAATAACAATGATAAATATAAGATAATATTAACAATAATAAATAAAATAATAACAAAAATGAAATAATACAAATACATAGAATAAAATAATAACAATAATAAATAAAATAAAATGAATGAATATAATAAAAAAATAAAATAAAATAAACGAATAAGTGAATGGAAAATAAGAACAAATAAATAAATAAGATAAAATATAAATAAAAAACAAATAAAATATATAACAAGTTTAAAGACGTAGAATAGTGTACCTGCATGAGATCCGCAGATGAATAAAAGAATTTTATCCTTTGCGCTCCGGTGGCGTCATCGGTAGCCTGCCTTTGTCGCATTCACTTTGTAGAGGGTTCGAATCCCAGCAGTGACTGCTATTACATGGCCAAATAGTCCAAGCGGATGCGAGGCCAACACGCTTCCGATTACGCCACCAGCACATTGTGGAATAGAGTAAATAAATGCATCTCACTTAGAATATACAATACACTCAAGATGAGCTTGTCAAGGTGAAGCTGAAGAAGACAAGGGACGCGTGATGGAGAGAGAGATCTAGTAATATTGCAGGGAGACCACTGGAGGAGGCTACGAGAGACTATAAGGCCTACACTAGACAGTTCCATGCCCTTCATCACCTGTCATCTCTGTCCATAAAGTTATCTCATTTCTTAAAAAATGCAAAGGTTTTGGCGTTCACTACCACTGTTACTAAGTCTAATCCATTCGTTAACCACTCTGTTGGTAAACCAGTTCTTACCTATTTCCTTCTTAATCCTACATTTGTCCAGTTTAAATCCATATTTGTACACTGGTGCACCCCGTAAATGCTCATCCTCATATTCATAAGTTAAACTCGTTTTCATATTGATTCGAACTCTCATATTCATTTCAACACTCACCCTCATACCCATGCGCATACTTGTACTTATAATCGTAGCCATTTTCATGATTAATATTCATACTCGCATTCATGCACATACACACACACACACACACACACACACACACACACACACACACACACACACACACACACACACACACACACACACAGAGTCGACGGCGCAATGGTAGCGTTCAAACCGCGGCTACAGCAGTTCGAGTTCGAATCCAGCACCAGGGATGAAATAATTTCAGTATGGCTGCGCTGCGAGTCGTTACTCCAACTCTCATGGGCTGAGAGTTGTATGTGTGTGTGTGCTTGTAAAGTCACAGCATTATCCATAGATCGGGCGTGCGAGTATATGACCTCTGAGCTCTCATCCGGAAGGGTAATAGCTGTCGATCGCGAGTCCAACATGTGATTTAAGACCGTGGTGTTGGATCACACACACACACACACACACACACAGCGATTTTTTTTTTCCCACCAATCTCTCTCACCCGGACCCTTTCTCCGGTTATTGTGTCCGGAAGTCACGGTCGATATTGGTGTTATACGCAAGCAGACAAACAATTACAACCTCACGCAAGCCTCGCCCCGGTCCTCCAAAAGCGTCCAGTGGAGTTGGTCAAAGGCGCTATCGCACTAGACTTTTTTTCCTCCGACTAGTGAAGCAGATTTCCAACCCGCAGTTTTTGAGAAGGAGTCGCTTATGCTGGAGGAAGATCATTTTCCTCCAGCATATCAAATGACCTTCAGTGTATTTTTGTTGAGGAAATCAAATAGTTTGCCAAATTGATTTCACGGTGAAAAAAGTTTTGGAAGTCGGCGGTGGGGCCGATGAATCGGAGGTCGAAGGAAAAATCGCCCAGTATGATAACCCTTGAAGGAGGGAGGAGTGTCTAATCAGGGGAGTTGGTCAAAGGTGTTATCGCATTGGGCTATTTTCCTTCGAGGTTATCGGAGGTTGAAGGAAAAATTACCCAGTGTGATAACACTTGAAAAGGGGTGGGGGGGAGTGACTGATCGTGTGCGTGAGGGAAGGCATTGAGATGTCTACTTGTGCACAGAGGTGAAGTTGAAGAGGACCCGGGTGGTGACGTCACCGAAAGCCTCTTCATCCTGTGTAAACATAGGAATACTCACGTGTGCAAATAGGAAGGATCCTCAGAACCATGAGTACGGACACGCGCGCCTTCGTACACGCACACATGCACACACACACGCACACACACACACACACACACACACACACACACACACACACACACACACACGCGCGCGCACGTAAAGACACAAACATATTCACATATACACACGCAAGCACGCAGCCACGCACGCACACACATGCAAATACAATCACATACATATACGTAAACACACACACACACACACACACACACACACACACGCACACACACAAACGCATGCAAACACACAAACATATTCACATACACACGCAAGCACGCAGCCACGCACGCACACACATGCAAATACACTCATATATATAAACACACACACACACACACATACGCACGCACACACACACGACCACGAACACACATGTTCACATGGACAAAGAGGAAGAAAGAAATACACACATCCACGTACGCGCATCTGTACATACATACGTGTAGACAAGTGTGTACAAAGGCGCCCCAGTCCTCCCGGCCCTCTGCCCAGGAAACATGAAACCCAGGA
>NC_134784.1:31377137-31394637 GCF_046742065.1 Oratosquilla oratoria
AGGGGAGAGTGAAGAAAAAGGAGTGTGGGTGTATGTGTGTGTGTGTGATTGTCTGTCTGTGTGTGTGATTGTCTGTCTGTGTGTGTGTGTGATTGTCTGTCTGTGTGTGTGTGTGTGTGATTGTCTGTCTGTGCGTGTGTGTGATTGTCTGTCTGTGTGTGTGTGATTGTCTGTGTGTGTGTGTGTGTGGTTGTCTGTCTGTGCGTGTGTGTGATTGTCTGTCTGTGCGCGTGTGTGATTGTCTGTCTGTGCGCGTGTGTGATAGTCTGTCTCTGTGTGTGTGATTGTCTGTCTGTGTGTGTGTGATTGTCTGTCTGTGTGTGTGTGATTGTCTGTCTGTGTGTGTGTGTGTGTGATTATCTGTCTGTGTCTGTCTGTCTGTGTGTGTGTGTGTGTGTGTGTGTGTGTGTCTGTCTGTGTATGTGTGTGTGTCTGTCTGTGTGTTTGTGTGCGTGTAGGGTAGTCAGTGTGCCGAGGGTGATGACGTGAAAATACCGATAAACACCACTGTGTGTTATTCTGCTCCTTTATTTCTGTGCTAGTGATATGATTTCGGAGCAGGAGTTATCTGTCAATAGGGAGACGTACTGGGTGAGGACATTTACTTTTGAACGAGAGTACATACGTGAGCTACAATCTCAGCAGGTAACATGGGCAGATTGAACTGCCTTCCAAGCCAATCATCTCCCACGGCCACAATCACGTGACCCAGCCCAGGCGGCTTGACATCACACTTCACAGAAGCACTGTCGGTGTCGATCACCAAAGGACTGCAATTGGCAAGTAAACAGATGTGTGTGTGTGTGTGTGTGTGTGTGTGTGTGTGTGTGTGTGTGTGTGTGTGTGTGTGTGTGTGTGTGTGTGTGTATTCACGTTGGTCTTTGGATCACGTGTTGGACTCGTGATCGACAGCTATTTCCCTCCCGGAAGAGAGCTCAGAGCTCGTATGACCGATCTATGGGTAATGCTATGACCTTGCACACACACACACACACACAACTCCCCGCCCACGAGAGTCGGAGTAACGACCCGAAGCGCAGCGATATCGAAATAATTTTGGCCCTGGGCAGGATTTGAACCAGGTGCTGACGCACCTCCGTGCTGACAGTCCAGTACTCTATCAACCGCGCCACCGAGAGTGAGTGTGTGTGTGTGTGTGTGTGTGTGTGTGTGTGTGTGTATGTGTGTGTGTGCACCCGTGTATATGACCAAGTGTGTTTGCGTGTATGTATGTGTGTGTATACGTGCATGTGTGGATATGCATGTACATGGGGTAGTAAACATGGTGTTGGATCACGTGTTAGACTCATGATTGAGTTATTCCCCTTCCGGGTGAGAGCTCAGAGCTCGTATAGTCTTGTCTATGGGTGATACTGAATACTGTTACCTTACACACACACACACACACACACACACACACACACACACACACACACACACACACACACTCACACACACACACACACACACACACACACACACACACACACACACACACACACACACACACAATCTCATTGCTCAGGAACAAGAGTAACGGCTTGCAATGCTAGTGAACTTTCAAGACCGAGAGCGGGTTTTGATCTCGGACCTTTAGCGTGGGAGTTCGAAACGGTAACCACTACACCAGCAAAGAGGAGGGTACATAGAAGAGGCACCTTCCCCAAGGCGTCCCAAGATACATATAGAAAAATATATAATTACATATAAACAGAAAAAAGGTTGAGGGTGTTGTGGTCTACTTAAAGAAAAAAGGGGCGTCATACGAGATAGTTTGGAGATCACTGTGTTAGGGTACGTTTTTCTTGGTGCGATTATTAGCCTACAGCAACATCCAATGGCGGGTGACGCGCATCCTACTAACTGGCATCAACATATTTGGGTCAACGCGTAGGTAGGTTCGGTTAAAATGGTCATCACCCTCTAACTTTGCAGCTCTAAGCAAAACAGTCCCATTCACAACAAAGAATTGGTGCTCTGGACAATCGTTTGACGATCATCATTGAGCCATGAACGATCATCATTGAGCGATAATCGCACCGAGCTGTAAGAGGCTGGTAGAGAGTTGGTAGAAATAGGCAGAAAGAGGGGTAGAAGGCGAGGGTTGCATTTTTATGGATCGGGTGTTTGCAAATAGCACAGTTCGTAGGCGAAGAATCGCACAAGCTCACTATCCTCCTAATGTTTATAAATAGTCGTCAGGGGACCCGATTTCACTGCTGTATGACGTGTATATTTTGCTAACTTGTAACTTAAGTGATTTATGCAGTGATTCGAGATTGCTTAAGTAAACACTATTGTATATAGACTTGTAACAACGAATCTGATTGGAAAAAGAGTGTAGGAGGAAAAATTGAATTGGTTCATGTTTGAAAGATCATGCTCTTTTGGGGAGGATCTTAAAGAAATCACGACGTCACAGCAAAACTTACCTAGGACCCAAAATGCGTGTTCTCAACGGGATTCCCTTGGTGTACCTTAGAGAACCAAGTGTAGTAAAATTCGTGAAGAAAAAGAAAAAACAAGCTCCTTTTAATTCCCCCTCCTATACAAAGGAAAATACTAAAAGAAAATATGTGAACTAACACCGTTATAAGAACTAACTAATAATACTGGAAAAAGGTGAGTGAAAATGAAGAAAGGAGAAGTGACTAAAGACAGTGGTGAAAATTTAAAGTGAAAGATGTACGAAACAGAGGAGCGGTCGAGAGAGCAAAACTTACCTTTAGTGTGATTGATTCGGAACAGCGGAATAGTATTGTGGACCGTATAGTAGGAGTGGCCGTTTCTTTCATTCTCAATCTTTCCCCGGACTTCCAGACGGGAACGGAACGAAAAGTATTACACGACAAATGTCTGTAGGCAGAAAAAGCACAGATACAAGACAACTTTTCTTGTACCTACAAATGGGTTCCAATTGCAAACGAATCCAAGTCGTTTGTCTCGTGCCCTGTGGTCAGTTTGCAACTTCGGTCGCGGACACTCTCAAGACCATTAGGCTTGGGGCTTCGTTCGTATGTCCGAAAGTTCGTAAGTCGAACGTTCGTAAGTCGAGAAGTGACTGTACTTTCAGTCACGACGTCTGTGAAAGTGTCAGAACTACCAGAGGAACAGGTTCACACGACCTTACTCCATCTTCCTCTCTTTACACTTTTATTGAGGGTGAGGGAAGAGGAGTAGGAGGAAAAGAAAGCGAAGATTTAGAGGAGAATGAGGAAAAAAATAACATGAGAATGATAAAGGAAGAGCGACATGGAATGAGGATGAAGAAGAGTCCAAAACGAGACAAATATTCTGATCAGGTTTCCTGGACCTGCAGCAGGAGGCAACAATAATTAATCAATGGACGAAGAAGAGGAGGAGAAGGAGGATGAGGATGAGGAGGAGAAGGAGGAGGAAGAGGAGGACAGAGAAAAATGTCGAGGAGGGCGAGCTCTCGAACAGTCCTCGAGTACCTTATATTTTTTTTCCTCTCTCTCTCTCTCACGAAGTCTGGGAAAGTAAGAACAGGGTCACCCGACCTTCCTCCACCTTCGTCTCATTACACCAGAGATTCTCAACTTTTCTTTCATCATTAACCCCTTCGGCTTGAAGTATTTCTCAACTTAACACCTCAGGGGGTGCAGCAGGATTGAACAGGATTGAACAAGACTGGCTGACACTCTCCCTTCCTCCCACCTCATCCCACTCTCCCTTGGAGTGCGAGCACACACACACACACACACACACACACACACACACACACACACACACACACACACACACACACACACACACACACACACATACTTAGCATTCTTTCTCTTATACACACACAATTTACAAAATTTAATTTAATTTAATTATTATTCAATTATCAGATACATCGATTATTTGCCATTTGCCATGTCACTTTTTTACCCCGACGGGGTAAATTTAACCCGTGGTTGAGAATCACTGTTTTATATATTCCTCCCCCGATCTCCTCCGCCCTTTTCTCTGCAATTCTGAGGACTATTTTTTACTTTGTTTCAGGACGTGATGCAGGATGTTCTTTAAATGAATGATCATTATGTCATTTCTTAAAAACACGATTCATTTCGCGCCAAGGCTGAGATACTATCTCAGAAGTTAATTGCATTGAATAAATTAACAGATGGTACTACTGTGTGTGTGTGTGTGTGTGTGTGTGTGTGTGTGTGTGTGTGTGTGTGTGTGTGTGTGTGTGTGTGTGTGTGTGTGTATTCACATTGGTCTTTGGATCACGTGTTGGACTAGTGAACGACAGCTATTTCCCTCCCGGAAGAGAGCTCAGAGCTCGTATGACCGATCTATGGGTAATGCTGTGACCTTCCACGCACACACGCCCCCAACTCCCCGCCCATGAGAGTCGGAGTAACGACTCGATGCGTAGCGATACTGAAATTATCTCAGCCCTGGGCAGGATTCGAACCCGGACCGCTGTAGTGACAGTCGGGGATTCTACCAACTGCGCGAGTGTGTGTGTGTGTGTGTGTGTGTGTGTGTGTGTGTGTGTGTGTGTGTGTGTGTGTGTGTGTGTGTGTGTGTGTGTGCGAGTAAATGCATGAACGAGAAAAGTATCGGGAACTTATTTTAAAAAACTATAACAGGTAAAATATAATCTTTAAAAGGAGGATAAAAATTATAACTGAAAATTGAGAAAAAGTATATTTCAAGAGTAGAAAATAGAGACAAAAATATCGATAAGAACATATAAAATGTAGCAAGTGAAGGAAGAAGGGAGGAAAGGAAGAAAGGAAGGAAAGAAGACAGAAGGGAAGGAAGGAATGAAGAAAGGAAGAAAGGAGGGAAGGAAGAAAAGGAAGGAAGGAAGGAAGAAAGGAAGGGACAAAGGAAGGAAGGGAGGAAGACAGGAGGGAAGGAAGAAAAAAGGAAAGAAGGGAAGGGAAGGAAGGAAAGATGGAAGGAAGGAAAAGAATGAAGAAAAAATAAAGGAAGGAAAGAAGAAAGAAAGGAAAGATGGAAGGAAGGAAAGGGGATGAAGAAAGAAGGAAGGTAGGGAGGAAGGAACATTGGAAGTAAGGAATGAAGGAAGAAAGGAAGTAAGGAGAGAAGGAAGGAAGGAAGGAAGGAAAGGAGGAATGAATAACAGATATAACGGGGAGAACATGTAGGCTGGGTTTAAGGGAAGGGAAGACGGAAGGGAAAGGGAAGAGTCGGGGATGGGGGAAGAGGTGGAGGGAGGAGAGGAGGGAGGAGGAGGAGGAGGAGGGAGGAGGAGGAGGAGGAGGAGGAGGAGAAGGGAGGAGGAGGAGGGAGGAGTATGAGGAGCGGAAAGCACCTGATGATTAGCGCCCTCCGAAGGACGAGAGAAAATCGATTGACAAAACAAATGTATGCGTGATGAGGAGGCGAGGGGCGCGCTGCCAGGGTGATGGTAAGTGGGGAGTGGTGGGTTGAGGGATCGCGAGAGAAGATGGGGGAAGTGGAGGAGAGATTGAGAAAGCTGAGGGGGGTGGGAGAAGGGAGGAGAAGAAGGAGGAAAAGGTGACGAGGAATAGGCGGGGTGGTGAGGAAGGAAGAACAGGTGGAGGAGAAGTAGGAGTAGAAGGAGGAGGAGGACGAGGAATAGGGGGTGGTGAGGAAGGGAGAACAGGAGGAGGAGGAGGAGGAGGAGGAGGAGGAGGAGGAGGAGGAGGAGGAGGAGGGACAAGATAAGGAAGCGAAGATGTGGAGGAGAGTGAGGATAAAAGTATGTAATATACGAGAACGATAGAGGAAGGAATGGGGACGAAGAAGAGGAGTCTGTAATGCGACAAAGAGTCTGATCTGGCTTCCCGGACCTGCAGCAGGAGGCAACAAGAATTAATGGACGAAGAGGAGGAGGAGGAGGAGGAAGAGGAGGAGGAAGAGGAGGAGGAGGAAGAGGAGGAGGAGGAAGAGGAGGAGGAAGAGGAGGAGGATGCAGAGACCTGCGCTGGGAGTCAACAAGAATTAATTGACAAAGAAGAAGAGGAGGAAGAAAAGGAGAAAGAGGAGGAGGAGAAGGATGAAGGGGACAAGGAGGCAGAGGAGGAGGAAGAATAGAAAAGGAAGAGGAGGAGGAGGAGGAGGAAATGGAAGAGGAGGAAAAAGAAGAGGAAGAGAAAGATGAGGAAGAGGAAGAGGAGGAGGGAGAAAGAAGAGGAGGAAGAGGTAGAGAAGGAGGGGAGGAAAAAAAGAGAAAAGAGGAGGAGGAGGAGGAAGAGGTAGGAAAGATGAATAGGAGTAGAACATAGATAACTAATGGAAACAGAAAAAGCAGTAGGATGATCATGAGGAAAATTAATAGTGAGGATGAAGAGGAAGAGGAGGAGGAAGAAGGAGAGGAGGGGAGGATGGGAGGAAGAAGAAGAGGAGGAGGATGAAGAGGAGAAGGGGAGAAGGAAGAGGAGGAGGAGGGGAGGAGGAGGATGGGGAAGAGGAAGAAGAAGAGGACGAGATGAGGAGGAGGAGGAGGAGGAGGAGGAGGAGGGGGGAGAAGGAACAGATGAGGATAGGAGAGGTATAAAAGGCACAGGGGAGGAGGAGGAGGATAAGGATAATGAAGAGGAAGAGGAGTAGAGGAGGAGGAGGAAAGGGAAGAGGAAGAGGAAGAAGAGGAGTAGGAGGAGGAGAAGGAGGAGAAGGAGGAAGAGGAGGAGGAGGAGCAGGAGGAGAAGGAACAGGAGGACGAAAAGGAGAATGAGTAAGAGAATCAGAGAAACGGGTAAAAGAAGGAAGAAGAGGAACAGGAGACGAGGGGCGGAAAAATGGAGAGGAGGAGGAGGAGGAGGAGGAGGAGGAGGAGGAGGAGGAGGAGGAGGAGGAAGAGATTAGTGGCATGAAGAAGCAGAAAGAAAATGGAGAGGTAGAGGAAGAAGGAAGGAAAACAGAACAGGAGAGAAATTAGAAGAAACAGAGGAGAAAGAAAAATAGGAAGAGGAGGAAGGAAAATAGAAGAGGAGGTGGGAATGAGGAGGAGGAAAGAAAAGTATGAGAAAAGAGGAGGAGGAGGAGGAGGAGGAGGAGGAGGAGAAAAGGAATGAAAACAGAAGGGGAGATGAGTAGGAGATAAAGGAAAGTAGGAGAACGAAAGAAAGAGAAGGAAGAAGGACGAAAAGGAGAAGGAAACTACAAGGGAGAGGAAGAGGAGGAAGAGAAAAAGAAGAAAAATGTAGAAGATGGGGGGTAAGGAGGAGGGGAAGAAAAGTAGGAGAAAGAAAGGAGGAGTAGCAAGAAGGATGGAGAAGAGGAGGAAACTACAAGACAGAGGAAGAGGAGGAAGAGAAAAAGAAGAAAAAATGTAGAAGATGGGGGATGAGGAGGAGGGGAAGAAAAGTAGGAGAAAGAGAGGAGGAGTAGGAAGAAGGATGGAGAAGAGGAGGAAACTACAAGACAGAGGAAGAGGAGGAAGAGAAAAAGAAGAAGAAATGTAGAAGATGGGGGGTTGAGGAGGAGGGGAAGAAAAGTAGTAGAAAGAGAGGAAGAGTAGGAAGAAGGATGGAGAAGAGGAGGAAACTACAAGACAGAGGAAGAGGAGGAAGAGAAAAAGAAGAAAAATGTAGAAGATGGGGGGTAAGGAGGAGGGGAAGAAAAGTAGGAGAAAGAAAGGAGGAGTAGCAAGAAGGATGGAGAAGAGGAGGAAACTACAAGGCAGAGGGAGAGGAGGAAGAGAAAAAGAGAAAATATTTCGAAGATGGGGGGTGAGGAGGAGGGGAAGAAAAGTAGGAGAAAGAGAGGAGGAGTAGGAAGAAGGATGGAGAAGAGGAGGAAACTACAAGGCAGAGGAAGAGGAGGAAGAGAAAAAGAGGAAAAATTTCGAACATGGGGGTGAGGAGGAGGGGAAGAAAAGTAGGAGAAAGAGAGGAGGAGTAGGAAGAAGGATGGAGAAGAGGAGGAAACTACAAGACAGAAGAAGAGGAGAAAGAGAAAAAGAAGAAATATGCAGAAGATAGGGGGTGAGGAGGAGGGGAAGAAAAGTAGGAGAAAGAGAGGAGGAGTACGAAGAAGGATGGAGAAGAGGAGGAAACTATTGACAGGGCATGGCCGAGGTGGACGGACGTAAGGGGAAGAAATTAGGAGTCCTGATAATTGGGCTCCGCGGCTGAAAGACGAGGCGAGATATGAGAGAAAACGGCCGGCCGATTACAAAGGAGCAGCGGCGAATGACTGGCCGAGGAAGGCGAAGAGCCCGCGGAGGGAGGGAAGATAAAGCGGAGACGGTGAGTAATGGAGCCGGTGATGTCGATGGATGGATGGGGGGAGGAAGAGGAGGAGGAGGAGGAGGAGGAGGAGAAAGAGGAGTGGGAGGAGTAGGAAAGGAAAGGGAAGGAGCAGGAGAGGTGGGGTAAGAAAAGTGAGAGGAGGAGGAGGAGAAGGATGGGGGGAGTAGGAGGAGTAGAAAAGAAAATTAGAGGAGCAGGATAGAAGGGAAAGGAAAAAGAAGAGGAGGAGGAGGAGGGAAAGAAGGAGGAGAAAGAGGGGAGGAGGAGAAAGAGGGGAGGAGGAGAAAGAGGGGAGGAGGAGAAGGAGGAGGAGGAGGAGGACGCCGACTGGGGAACAAGAGAATGATTTGCAGATTAGAATGACCGAAGACGATTGAATACATGCAAATTAAGACAGAAGGGAACGAAAGAAGGAAGGAAGGAAGGCATGAAAGAAGGAAGGAAGAAAAGAAGACAGGCAGGAAAGAAGAAAGAAAGAAGAAACGAAGGAAGAAAGGAAAGAAGGAAGAAAAGAAGTAAGGAAAGAAGTAAGTAAGTAATGAAGGATTTGTTTGTTGGGATACTTATTAGGAATGTTGTAGAATCACAAAGACAGTGAAGAAATAGCACAATGAAGAGAGCAGAAAAATGGAAAAGGGGAAGGAGGAAAAAGAGGAAGAAAAAGAGGAGAAGTAGGAGGAGGAAGAGGAGGTAGAGAAGGAGGAGGGAGAAGATGAAGAAGAGGAGGATTATGTGGTGAAAAATAGTTTCAGCGTTACTAAGTCTATTCCATTCACTAACCACTCTATAGGTAAACCAATTCTTGTCTATTTTCTTCTGAAACCTACAATCGTATTGGCATGATAATCATGTCGGCATTCTGGTTTACCCCCTCCCCCTCTTGTGAACATCATCAACTCATCATCATCCACTAGGGGGCGTCATACGCCGGGGAGCGCGTTGCTTCACTCCCAGGTCGACTCCAGTCCCCCAGGGTCTCTCCGAGGAGCAATCTCCCATGCAGGCACCCTCCCTTCCCACTCCAAACAGACCTCGAAAGGTTCGATCGATTTGCAACAGCCAGAGTTCCGTGGGCGTCCCCTTCGTCTCCTCCTTTATCTAGGATCGTCTATTGTGAAGACAGCCCTGTGAATGGGATCTACATTAAGGAAACGTGCCACATGATGCCCATATAGCCAGATCCCAATTATGAATTTGGAGCCCAAAAGCCACTTCTCATGGACGTGTGTGTGTGTGTGTGTGTGTGTGTGTGTGTGTGTGTGTGTGTGTGTGTGTGTGTGTGTGTGTGTGTGTGTGTGTGTGTGTGTGTGTGTGTGTGTTAATACCCGAAACGCCTCTGGTACAACAGTGAGCGCAGATTAACAATTGGGACCATGATGACCGACTGGGCGCATTTACTCAGGCCGAGCGGCTGATTGGCTGGCTGGTATTTGTTTTTTCTTTCCGTGGTTTGCGGGACTCGAACCCGCCTGGACCTCAACCTTGATGTGAAGATACCCAGAAGAAGCTCAGGTCACCTCAGGTCTGAAGTGAGCCGCGGTTGGGGGTTCATTACTCAGAGTGGATATCCTTCCTACCCTCTGCGCTGTGGCCAGGATTCGAACACGCGCCGAAATCACCACGCGGTTACCAGACACTCGTGGTACCTTTGAGCCATGACGGGCCCCTGGTAAGTGGTGTCGTCATGGCACATTCGTCTGCAGGTGGGCGGGGGGGCGGGGGTGGGTGCGGAGGGTGCGGGAGGGGGGTTAGGGGGGGCGTGGCCACCCAATCAGCCTTACGCACCGTTGCTCCTGAATGGAGGAAAGTAGGAAGTCCCGGGGAAGGAGGCCCTCCAGATAATAAATGATCCTTAGTTCTTGTGTCTGGACCTGTGTTGTTCGAATACCTCGTCTCCGTCCGTACTCAAGCGTATGATCCACTGAGCTAGAAATGTTCTCCAAAGACGAGGCAGCGTTCCCGATCGAACTCGAAGAGCTTTGGAAGAGTTTAAATTCAAATGGCAGATAGCGTCGACAAAGTGGTCCGTACTATTGTGCAATATGGAATATTGCGCAATATTATTGATCATGTAGGGCCCGTTTTAGTGAGACACCACAGAAGAGAAGAAGAAGGTGGTTAGGAACCTACGCCAAGAGGTGCTGAATAGCTGCGGCCGAAGCCGTCATCTTTGTCCTATGGTGTACTTTAGGGACTGTTGGGGTGGGGGGCAGGTAACACACAGTCACTTCTGAGAATCGGAGAGGAGTTAAATTAAGCGAATCAGAGTCCATCGTGTTTGCGGTTAGCATACATTATATCTTGTCCTCCATGGAAGGCTCATACACATTCTCCATCTTAACAAAGCGTGTGCAAATTGCACATCACGGCGAAAGAGCATCTAATCGATTTGCTGTGTTCATTTAATGGTCTCACTCTCTCTCTCTCTCTCTCTCTCTCTCTCTCTCTCTTTGCTTTATTTTCATGAGCCAAACACACACTAGCCCAGCCCCGCCACCCCTAACTCTGCAGATCTGTGCTCATAATCAATACTGTCTATTTTTTGTTCTCTTTCATTTGCAACAACGCGACGCATATCCAAGTTAAGAATGATCTCCTTTGTTATGTCTTCTTTGTATGTCCCCCTTCTTACTTACCGCCTACAACATTTCTTTTGTTGGAGATTTATAAGAGTTAGAGGTAACATAAGACATGTTATTTTTATTATGATTTTTTTTCCGGAAGGGACAAAGAACGTGTTAGTACGACTCTGTCATTTTTGGATTTGTCTTTCTTTTTACAAAAAAAAAAAAAAAAAAAAAAAAAAAAAAAATTTTTGTAAAAAAAAGAAAGAAAATATAAATAATGATAATCTCGACGTCGACCAATCTCTGCTTACTCCTCCTCAACTTTACACGCCCTTTCCACTCCTCATCTTTTGTTTGTCATCCCGGTCCTTCTTGTCGCCCATCTGATTGCGGCAGCAGGAAAGGAGGGAGCACATTTTGAATAAACTATTGTAGTCTGTGGCAAGTCATGTTTGGGAAAGTTTTAATGATGCCCGGCTGGAGACCGTGTTTCCTCTTGTCTTATGAAATTCAAAAGTGGCTGGTGACACACAAACACACGAAGAATATAGGGAAAAGAATAAACTAAAAGATGCCTAGACGTATGTATAATTGAGTAACCGCTTAGAGAAAAAAAAAAAAAAAAGGCCTAAATGAGACCCCAACGACCAAAGACATACCAAAGGTTTGATAGAAATATTTTGTCGGGTTTCAAAAGGGATAATAACAATATGTATAGAGGGATAGATACAGAAAGAGAACCCAGGTTTAAAAATATAATAAGAAATAGGGGATTCAATGAATTGTTAGATGAAATAATCGAACTCAAAAATGAATGCAAAAATACATACAAAGAAGTAGCCCTATCTAGAAAGGCCAATGAAAAAATAACAGGGAAATAGATGAGTTGAAAATGGAACTAAATAGGATTAAGGGAGAAAATAAAAGATTGAAATATAAAGATATGAATAGGAATGAGACATTAAAGAAAGAGATGAAGGATCAAACACAGGCAGTGACCGAGAAAGTGGAAGAATCAAAGAAAATTACTTCCAAGAAATAATGAAACAGTGGAAAGTAGAACAGGAAAGTAAAAAATGATCTTTTAAAGAAATAGTGGAGCAGCAGGTCAAGAAGAATGCTAAAGAAACGGTAATCCAAGTGATAAAAGAGAGGTAATTTGGTTAGGGAGACAGTAGACCAAAAAATAAAATAAAATAAAATAAAGCATTGTAATCTATGGTATTAAAGAAAAGCATGATGTTCCTAGATATCAGAGAGAAAAAGAGGGAAAAGAGATCGCTAAAGGAAATTCTGAAAAAGATTCAAGAGGAGGGACAAAGTTTAGATAAAGAACTTGAAGCAACATATAGAATAAGTAGATACTCAAAAGAAAAACAATATAGGCCAATAAATTCTGGGCTACTTTTCCCCAAGTCTTATTTCTTCTTTGTTCCTTTATCATTTCCTCATCTAATGTTACTAGTTCATTAATACTACAGATGAAATTTATCAACCCTGACGTTGGTTGGGTAATGTTTCTAGATAGTGCATCTGGTGCAACATCCTTTCTACCCGGAATATATCACAACTTAACCCCATAATACTGAAGTGTAGTAAATCAACTAGCTAATCTGCCCCTAAGATTCTTATGCTTATATAAATTCTGAATAGCTGTATGATCAGTCCACACTCTGGTTAGATATCCCAGTATCATATCTCTAAAAAATGATAATTTTTTATGACAGTAGCATGTAGGATTCGAACCCACTGCTTTCGGCCACCCGTATGATTACCTTCACAGAGCCTTATCTCAAAAGATTTCTAATGAATATATCACTGTTAAGGTTTCTCTTTCTGTCATGGAGTAGTTTCTCTCTGCACTATTACAAAGCCTCGATGTGTAAGCTATTGGTTTCAACGTTCCATTTCTCTCTTGTATCAGTATGCCTCCTAACCCTATGTCAGACGCATCAGTACAAAAAATACTTATCATAATCAGGAAATATGAGAACTGGAGAATTAGTAAATATAACTTTCAACTTGTCAAAAACTTACCCTTGTGCAGGTCCCCAGATGAACTTCGAATCTTTCCTCAACAAAGAACTTAAACAATTAGCTATGTCTGCATGTCCCTGGATAAATTTCCTATAATATCCTGTCAATCCCAAGAAACTTCTAACTTTATCTACATTGTTCGGAACAGTGCTTCTACCTTTGAACTTACTGTACTAAGCCCATGCCTGTCCCAAATAAATAACACTGTTATGCAAATCTTACATTTTTCAAGTTTCATTTTTAATCCTGCTTCAACTAGTCTTGAGAATACCAAAGCTAATTTCTTAAAGTGCTCAGTCGCTGTTTGGGACACTATTAAAATATCATCTGGAAATACACTGGCAGTGTTTCCTAACAACCCATCTAGAACTGTATTCATTAATCTCACGTAAGTTAATGGGCTATTACATAAACCGAATGGGATTCGTTTGAACGCCAAATGGTGTAGAAAAATACTGTGAAATCTCGTGAGTCTTCATGCAACTCGATCTGCCAGAACGCAGACTTAATATCTATAGTGCTAAGATACCTATTCTCGGTTCCCAAATGTTTAATTCACCATGGTCTTTGGATTACGTGTTGGACTCGTGATCGACAGCTATTTTCCTCCCGGAAGAGAGCTCAGAGCTCATATATGACCAATCTATGGGTAATGCTGTGACCTCACACGCACACACACACACCCAACTCCCCGCCCACGAGAGTTGGAGTAACGACTAGCACCGCAGTGATACCGAAATTATTTCAGCCCTGGCCGGGATTCAAACCCGGACCGCCATAGTGGTGGTTGCGAACGCTACCACTGCGGAAGATAAGTCTGCGTGTGTCCGTGTTTGTGTGTGTGTGTGTGTGTGTGTGTGTGTGTGTGTGTGTGTGTGTGTGTGTGTGTGTGTGTGTGTGTGTGTGTGTGTGTGTGTGTGTGTGACGAGCGCCCCAGTGAAGACTAAATCGAACTTGAGCAAATGGAGTTTGCAATCAATCATATAATCAATCAGGCAAAGAATGCAGCATTTAGTGTCTTTCTATTCGCTCAATGGCCTTTGCGGAGAAGAAAAGAAATATAGGTCCTCCTAACGTGACGTCACTAGCCTCGCACGGGAGCAAAAAAAAAAAAAAAACGGGCTTGAGGAGGACAAGGTCGAGGATGGGAAGGAAATGGAGGGGGAGGTGGAGGAAGAGGAGGAGGAGGGAAATGAGGAAGAGGAAGAAGAGGAGGGTGGAGAGGATGAAGAGGAAGAAAAGGAAGAAAAGGATGATGAGGAAGATAAGTACCATGAGAAGGGGAAGGAAGAGAAAGAAGAAGAAAAGGAATGAGGGAAGGTATGAGGGAGATGAGCGAGAGGAGGAAGAGAAGGAAGAAAAAAAGAATGAGGGAGGGAATGAGGGAGAAGAGGTAGAGGAGGATGAGCAGGAAGAAGAAAATGAAGGGGGGAATGATGGAAAAGAGGGAGGGGAGGAAGAGAAGGAAGAGGACGAAGAAGAGGAGGAGGAGGAGAAAAAGGAATAAGAAGAGGAAAAAGAAGAAGAAAATGAAGAAAAAAAGGAAGAGGAAGGTGAAAAAGGGAGGGAGAGGAGAAAGAAAAGATAAAGGAGGAGGAGGAGGAGGAGGAGGAGGAGGAGGGTGAGAAGGAGGAGAAAGAGGATATGGAGAAGGATGAGGAGATGGAAGAGTAGGAGGAGGATGAAAAAGAGTAGGAAGAGGACGAGGAATAAGAGAAGGAAGGGGAGTATGAGGAATAGGAGTAGGAGTAGGAGGAAGAGGATAAACAAGGGGACTAGGAAAGATACGTGAGCCGCAATGGGAATGGCGACGAGAATGAAAAAAAGGGGATAAAACGTGAGACATAAACAAAAGGAAGACACGGCACAGATCTGAAAGTGAGAATAAGAGAGAGATAATAAAAAGTAAATAGGAAATGATGAATATATGGAGGGGGCATCAAAAGGAATAAAATGAAAAATACAATTTGTGTTGATATTTATATACGTAGACAAAGAGAGGGGAAGGGAGAGGCGAAAGAAAACGGAGGGAGGATGGGAAAGGGCTAGTGGGACATGGGTCGGTGTGAGAGAATAGAACACCACATGTGGGTTGATTAATTAGCGAAGAGAAGGAGTTGAGGAAGGAAGTAGGAGACATAAGAATAGAGGAGACTGCAAGAGACCATAAGGCCTACACTAGACAGTTCCATGTCCATTATCTCCTGTCATCCCCATCCATAAAATTATCTCATCTTCTCGTAAAACAAACAATTGTTTTTCACTAAATTGTTAATAAGTATAGACCACATCCCCCCTCCCCCCCCAGGAAAGGACGCGTGACCTGACGCCAAAGCGTAACGCACACCTGTCTGGTCACCATGACCCGACGCTGAATTACTGACCTGACCCAACCAAATGCAGTTTGAGATATTCATGCATCGCGGGAGCTTGCGCATGCTGTATATGTCCGGCTTCGGGTTGCTTGTAAAACCATTTCAGAAAGACAACGCACCTGGGTACAGTCTCAAACCACCGGTGAGGTCCACCAGAGTTCGCTTAAAAAGAAGGAGGGGGGGTGTGAGGGGCTTATATAACCAGTTCTGACCTAACCAAATAGATGGCAAGATCTCACTAACCCTCTTTCCTTCTCCTCAGGGCAAAGACTGGGCCAGCTATGTAGACGGCGGCTTGAAGAGGTGACAAGCGGCAGCAAGAGCAGTTAGGTGGGTAGGAAGGTCTCCCCCTATCAGGTGGCTAGGACGATACCCCTTACGGAGGACTTTGTAGCGTGGAATTTAATGAACTATGCCCTTGGTCCATCTCGCTTGCGGCAGGGTACGAACCGCCGTCATCCTGGCCATGAAGGAAACTAACGAAAACGAACACGCGTTGACCAGGAAAATTAAAAATTTGCGCCATAATGAACACATTATTTACTCGGGCAGCCCGACGTTAAAACGTCCGAGAAATAATTTATATGATGGAGTCTTATCTAGTGCGCCGGTGACGTAATCGGAAGGGCGCTGGTTTCGCATTCGCTTAGTTGTGGGTTCGAATACCGCATTTTATTTTCGATTCCCAGCCGTGGCTGCTAGGTTTGGTTAGGTTGGGTTGGGGTAGGCTTCGGTAGGTTACGTTAGATTAAGTTAGGTTACTTTAGGTTAGGTTAGGTTACGGTAGGTTAGATTACGTTAGGTTACATTAGGTTAGGTTAGGTTAGGTTACGTTATGTTAGGTTACGTCAGGTTAGGTTAAGCGTTGGCTTCCATCCGCCTCAGATATTTCATCCACAGAGAGAAGCCCTTGAGAGATGGTGGTTAATTACTGGGTAAGTCGATGGCTTTACAAGAATTCATATATACATATATGTATCTATCTATCTATCTATCTATCTATCTCTCTATCTCTCTATATATATATATATCGATATATATATATATATATATATATATATATATGGTACAGGTGGGTGAGGAAGACATAATTCTGAATCCAAGTTTATTTCTGACTAGTTCCGCACAAAAACGCTTCTGAAGAAGCCTTTTGTGCGAAACTAGTCAGAAATAAACTTTTATTCTGATTTATATCTTCCTCACCCACCTTTACCAACTTGTCACAATGCCTCAATGTATATATATATATATGTATATATATATATATATATATATTTATATATATATATATATATATATATATATATATATATATATATATACATATATATATGGGGGATTCATTTTCGTCATCTCTCCAACCGCAACTTTCCTTTCGGAAGTATTCAGAGAGGATGTGTAAGGAGCCTACACCAAGAGGCGCTGAATAGTTGCGGCCAAAGCCGTCACCTTTGCCTTATGTGATGCGCTTTGACGACTGATGGGGCAGGGAATTAATAGTCACTGCTGGGAATCGGGGAGGAGTGCGGGATTCGAACCTCACGTCTAAGGATATGCGAGACCAACATGTTTCCGATTACTCCACCAGAAAAGAACTCTGTATCATCTGGTAAGTCATACAAAAATTAACTAAAAATTAATCGTATCCTTGGGTCATGCTCTTATCTTTTTTGCCTCTGAATATAACGAAGAAGAATGAAGAGGAGGATGAAGAAGAATAAGGAAGAAGAGGAGGAGGAGGAGAAGAAAAAGAAGAAGAAGAAGAAGAAGAGGAGGAGGAGAGGAAGAAAAAGAAGAAGAAGAAGAAGAAGAAAAGGAGGAGGAGAGGAAGAAAAAGAAGAAGAAGAAGAAGAAGAAGAGGAAGAAAATGAGGAGGAGGAGGAGGAGGAGGAAAGGAAGAAGAAGAAAAGGAGGATGAGAAGAAAAGGAAGAGAAAAGGAAGAAGAAGAAGAAGAAGAAGAAGAAGGAGAAGAAGAAGAAGAAGAAGAAGAAAAAGAAGAATTAAAGGAGAAGAAAAAGAAGAAGAAAAGAAGAAGAAAAAGAGGAAGAAGAAGGAGAAGAAGAAGAAGGAGAAAAGGTAGAAGAAGAAGAAGAAAAGAAGAAGAAAAAGAAGAAGACAAGAAGAAGAAGAAGAGGAAAAGAAGAAGAAGAAGAAGAAGAAGAAGAAGAAGAAGAAGAAGAAGAAGAAGAAGAAGAAGAAGAAGAAGAAAAAGAAGGAGGAGAAGAAGAAGAAGAAGAAGAAGAAGAAGAAGAAGAAGAAGAAGAAGAAGAAGAAGAAGAAGAAGAAGAATCTAAAATTTGTTCCCGCTAATAC
>NC_134784.1:31409637-31422137 GCF_046742065.1 Oratosquilla oratoria
ATTTATTTAATTTTTTTTTTTTTTTTTGCGGGGACTCGAACCCGCCCAGACCTGAACCTTAGAAGCGGTCCACGTGACCATACCCTCAGGAAGCTGATGTAGTGATGCCCAGGTCACCCTAGGTCACCTCAGGTCCGAGGCGAGCAGCGGTTGGGGACCATTATTCTAAATGGATGAAGCCCTTCTTAACCTCTGTTCCGTGGCCAGGATTCGAACGCACGCCAGAAATCCCCACGCGGTCACTAGACGCGCGCTACCATTGAGCCACGGCGGACTCGGGCAGGTCATGACTTATTCTGATGGTTACATGACCGCGGCGCCTGTTGCTTGCGGACCGCATCGGTTATCTTCTCATCCACTTCTCCCCACTGAACTAACGCCTACATGGCTTTTCTCATCAGCCGAAGAACTGATCTAGGATTTAAAGAAATAAATAGATAAAAAATAAATAAATAAATAAATAAAATACATAAAAATAAAATAAATTTAAATAAAGAATTATACATATATATATATATATATATATATATATATATATATGTTGAGACATTCTGACAGGTTGACGTAAGCGGAGTAGGAAACACAGGAGTCTTAGGGTATGCTTTTTCAAAGCATACCTGCGAAAATAGTCAGGAATAAATTTAAGACTAAGACTCCTGTGTTTCCTACTCCGTTTACATATATGTATATATACATATATATATACATATATATATATATATATATATATATACTGTATATATATATATATATATATATATATATATATATATATATGTGCATATATAATATATCAATAAATAAATAAATAAATAAATATTTTCCATTTTTATTCATATATTATTTTTTCCTTTTTTCTTGCGTTGTTCTAGTCCTGCATAGGTTTTAATATTTCCTGGAGGAGGTCCATTCTTAGAAAATGCTTTAATGAATTTTTTTTTTGAAGATGGAATTCATATAAATTTGTCATATATTCATGCACGTTTACTCAAAAGCGGGTCTGGTCTCTGATAGCTGAACCTCAACTTTTTTTATTATTTCCGCCTGACTTTCTGCGGAACACACCCCTGCTCAAAAGTCCTAGTTCTTTTCGAGACCAAAATTTTTGTTTTATCGCCATTCACTCTTCTCCCTGTCCTGTTTGGCTCATCGGTGGCAGGGTTCGAACCGCCACCCCTCAACCTTCGCCGCAAGTAAGGATGTCGTAACACGCTTGGCCAGGGAGCTTCCACTATACATTTCTATATAATGTGAGGGGGAAAAAATCACTCTTTCCTGGCAGAATGAATACAAATAATTATGATTGTCACAATAAAGCAAATTTTTTTCTCTTCATCAACGTTTTATTATTATCATCTTGTTATTATTATTTTCTATTTATCAGTTTTTCACATTTTTGGCGGGGTGGAATTTGGGAGAAAAATTAAGGACACCCAGACGAATATTGAGAATTCATCAAGGGGAAATGATGTTGAAAACCAATACTCTACCTTCTTTGCATAACATCTTAATCATTTTAATCTCATGGTTATATCAGCAGAGATCTTGTGTGTTACCATGGCAACAGAAAGGCTTGTTTGTTTACCCTCCCGTTTGAGTCTGAAGATTTCATGAGCTGGTGGCGTCAACGGAAGCGTGCTGGTCTCAAAGTCTAAAGCCTTGTTGACACGGGGCTGGTTAACTTGCCCGGTAAGTAAGGGAGAAGGTTAGTTTAGAGGCAAGTTAAATAACTTTCCGTTCAGACTGGGCAAGTAGAGGGGTAGTGTACAAGTCGCTAGCACTAGCGGCTCAATACTAGCCCAGTTTCAAGGAGGCTTTAGTTGTAGGTTCGAGTCCTACACTCCCCTCCGATTCCCAGTGGTGACTGTTATCTGCCCTGATAGTCTCTAAACCACATACGTAAAAGGTGACGGCTTCGGCCGCGGCTACTCAGCGTCTCCTGGCGTAGGCTCCTTACCTTCTTAAGACTTCAAACTGTACAAAATATTCCACTAGCTCTCTGCGGAAAGTTTACTCCTATTCATCAACTACGTGGTTGACAAAAATGTTTCTTCTTATCTTCGGATTAGATTGATTCATCTGTATACTATCGTGTAGACAGAAGGACAAGAAGGGAAGAGGAGATGGGAGAAGGAGGAAGGAAGGGGAGGTAAAAGAGGAAGATGGAAGGAGGAGGAGGGTGGAGAGAGGAAGAGAAAGGTGGAGGAAAATGAGGAGAGATTTGGAGGAAGGAGGAAGGTGGACGGAGAAGGAGCACGAAGGAGGAGGGATATGGAGGGAGGAGGAGGAAAGGAGAGTGGAGGGAGGAGTTGGAAAGTGGAGGGAGGAGAAGGGTGGAGATGGACGAGGAGAAGAGGAGAGACGTGGAGAGAGTAGAAGAGTAGAGGGAGAAGGAGAGTTAAGGGAGGAGGAGGGGAGAAGAGGAGGGTAGAGGGAGGAGAAGGGTGGAGGGAAGAGGATGAGAGTGGTATGAAGAAGAGGAGGAAAAAGAGGAGATAAAACAGGTCAGGGAGGAAATGAGTTTTTTTTTTACGACATTCTTTAGATTGTTGTAATATTTGATGAGCACAATGAAGTAGGGCCCATCGCTGAGCTCAATATTTCGAACTTGAATATTTTAATAACGACCTCCATCTTACGAAATGACATTATTTAGGTTTAATAAGGAAATAGACAAGAACTGTCCTATCAACAGAATGATTGACGACTGGAATAGACTTAGTAACCATGCAATGGACGCTGAAACAATTGGTTGTTTTATGAGAAGATGAGATGATTTTATGGATAGGGATGACAGGTTATGTAGTTCCGGTTCCTCTGTATTTGGATCTCTGCCCAGGGCAAAAAGGACGGTTTCCTCTCCTTCAGGGTCCAACCAGGACGGTATGGAATAAAGTGTATTATGATATATCAGAGTCCAGGCGGTCTTCGTTGGATTTTGTTGAACCTTTCCTCGGCGACATGACATTTCTTGACAACCAAACTTTTCCGGTTCCCACTTCCCCTCAGTCCCTCTCTCTCTTTTTCTTCCCCCCCCCTCTCTCTCTCTCTCTCTCTCTCTCTCTCTCTCTCTCTCTCTCTCTCTCTCTCCAAAATTTTCCTACTTCAAACCTCGTTATTTCTTGACACTTCTCTTCCGTCACGATCTCCCTCGAACCCCTATTTTCCAAAAGTTTCCAACAATCTTATCAGTTTCACATCCTCCCGCCTCGTTCTCACCCCCGCTCCTCTCTCTCTCTCTCTCTTTCTTTCTCTCCAAACTTTTCCTACTTCATACCTCTTTATTCCATGACACCTCTCTTACGTCACGTTCTCCCTCGAAGCCCATATTTTCCAAATTTTTCCGACAGTCTCTTCCCTTCCACATTCTTCTTCGGTTTCCTTGCGATTCGTCAGCTTCCGAAGTCCGTGATCCCAGCCGTTCATTTCTCCTGTCACTCTCCCCCCCTTTCCCTTTGTCCCTCGGCGCTGCTGGTGCCTCTTTCATTCACGTTTCAGACTTCAGGTATTCATATTCATGCTGCCATTTGCTCCGCGTCGGGACTTGGCGCGTTGCCACCCTGCTCTGGCTCCGTCGAGCACAGACATAAGCGCCTTATATACAGTAACTTCCATTGCTACGTTTCCGAACTTGTCTACGTACCACACATACACTCTATGTGTGTGTGTGTGTGTGTGTGTGTGTGTGTGTGTGTGTGTGTGTGTGTGTGTGTGTGTGTGTGTGTGTGTGTGCTTTTGTGTATACACATGCGTCTACCTAATTGTGGGGAATAATTACTAGTGGAGTCCTGTCGTCTTGTCTCCATCGATCAAACCCGGCCTTAATATCGTTTATGGCTGTACTCACGCACACGTACACACACACACACACACACACACACACACACACACACACACACACACACACACACAAATATATATATATATATATATATATATATATTATATATATATATATATATACTGTGTATGTATATATATAATATATATATATACATGCGTAAATAACCACTAGGAAAAAGTAAACTAACGAAGCAGAGCGCTTTCGTGTAATTACATCTTCAGTGCAGATACAAAGAAGGAATTATCTATTTACGCATTTGTGAACACACGCTCCTAGTGTTTTTATTGCATATACATACATATATATATATATATATATTATATATACATACATATATATATATATATATATATATATATATATTGAAGACTGAAGAGTTTGTGAATCAAGAAAAAGTGGTACGTCTTTCTTTCCTATTTCTCCTTGTATTTCCCATTTATCCGTCCACTCCTCTTTTGTTACGTCTCTCTTTCCCTCTGTCACTTTCTCTCCCCCTTCCCTCTCTCTCCCTCTCTCTTTTTCAAGAAATCCCGTTCCACCAAAGTGGCGCTCTATAACACTTTGTAGCATGGAATTTAATGAACCATTACCTTGGTTCAAATCGCTGGCGGGAGGTTTCGAACTGCCATCATCTCGACCTCCGCGACAAGTAGCGACGCTCTAACCCGCTCGGCCATCGGTCTTCTGTACACCTATAATTCTATCTATCATTCTTCGGAGACCACATTCACAGGATGTCCTTGGGACAGTCCGTGAGGGTCAAATGCCGTGTGAATTAAGTCTTCTTTTCATAATACTGCCTCCGTCCACAACAAACCAAAACCACAAAAATCTCAATACGAGGGGTTTTGGGTTAAGATACCCCCAAGAGTCGGGGCCGAGTGAAGACTCTTCATCTCCACAAAGAAGTTTATGTACTAAAGGATCCTCATCCTACACATGAGAAGAGGAATGCCGGCCGCAGAGGCCCGCTGTAAAATGGAATATGGACCCCCTTAAATTGGACCCGAGGTCCATTTTCTATGGCGGAAAATGGAACCCGGGGTCCATTTTCTATAACGGAAAATGGTACCCCGGGGTCCGTCTTCTATAGCGGAAAATGGACCTATAGAAAATGGACTCCCCACTAAAATATGCAACTCATTGTCATTAGATTCGGTTAGATTAGGTTTGGTGTTTTAATCAACAATACTTATTATTAAATGTTGATGTGCTATCTGTTTCTAAATAGAAGGAAAAAATCTAGTATTTTGAGGGGGGTGCGGGTCCATTTCTCAAAACGGGGAGGGTTAGACCCTGCGGTCCGTTTTCTGTGAAGTGTTCATTTTTTATTTCACATCGGGAGAGAATTTATATTTCTTAGATATCCTGTAGGAAGGGGAATGGAGAGAAAGGAAGACAGGTGAGTGTCGAATTAGGGTAGTAAGATTTGGTGGCAAAGAATGATGTGGAGGAGGAGAAGGAGGACGAGGAGGAGAAGGAGGAGGAAGAGGAGGGGGGTTGAGAAAAACAAGAAAGGAAATAGAACTGGTTTACCAACAGAGTGGTTAATGAATGGAATAGACTTAGTAACCCTGTAGTGAGCGCTGAAACAATAGGTTGCTTTAAGAGAAGATGAGATAACTTTATGGATAGGGGATGGTAGGTGGTGATGGACATGGACCTGCCTAGCGTATGCCTTGTGGCCTCTTGCAGTCTCCTCCATTCTTAAGTACAGAAGATGAAGCAAAGGATGAAGAGACCACTAAAAGCCTAGAACTGGATGAGGGTCTGTCTATCTATATACCAAGTGCTCTTTCCCCCTTATATGGGAGGTAGCCAAAGTCAAGAGCCATATACCCACTCCCACCCATACGACATCCATCCACCACCTTTCCCCCCTCTCTCATCTAAGCTCCTCATGGATGACGGGTCATCCCTGTATCCTGCCCACTAACCTACGTCAGAAGCAATGCAGCAAGACACAGAACATCCACAGCAAGGCCGCTTCACTTAATCGGCGAACCTCCCTTCTCCATACCTTCATGCAGAAAAATAGATGGGGAGAAATCCCTTCGGGCTGCGTCAATATATCATTCATACATAAACAGTCCTTAACCCCACATCCCCCAACCGCTTCCCTCCTTGTATCACAGTATCATCTATACATAGCCATCTCCACTCACCCCTATCTCCTGCCTCCTCCCTTCTTTGCTCAACAGACATTCCCCTCTTGGTCAAGGGCCCTTTCACCCCATCCATCCACCTCATCCTCTGTCGTTTCGTCAAGTTCACTCCATCCACCTCTGCCTTCCACGCTTCTTTTACTAATTTTTCTTCATCCTTTCTTTCGATGTGTCCACGCCATCCCAATACTCTTTCATCAACCATCTGACATATCTTCTTCCATCCCCGCTCTCCTCCTCACCTCCTCGTTTCTCACTCTATCCAAGAGTGATGAGAAGAGGATGAGGGTAAGGGGAAAAATCTATCTATATATATAACACGGGATTCTTCCCCCTTATAAGGGAGGTAGTCAATCAAGGCGCGCACCTACTCCCATCCATTCCCCTCCTACCCTCCATTCACTGGAATAGCCGGGAGGAATTTCTTGAGAAAGAAAAAGGAAATGACGATGGAACGTGTCAAAGATGTTCATGGAGGGGATGGGTAAGTGGGAAGGGGAAGAGGAGGAAGAGGAAGAGGAGGAGATGGAAGAGGACGAAAAAGAGAAATAGGAGGAGGAAGAGGAGGAAGAATAAGGGGAGGAAAAAGAAAAGGAAAAGGAGGGACAGGACAAAGAGGAGGAGGAAGAGGAATACCTAAAAAAAAAAAAAAAAAAAAAGGTCTTCTTCAAACCCGTAGATCCTTTGGTCCATTAGAGGCTCCAGGCACGGATCTTCTTGCAGAAGACGTCGAGAAGAAAAAGAGAGAGGGAGAGAGAGAGAGAGAGATGAACTCAGCCCTGCCAACAGAGGTGTAACCAGCATTACACATAAGCACGCGATTAATTTGATTAATTGCGCAATCGCCTTCTGACAGATATCACAAGATAGCAACACAAAAACTCACGTGCAGAGTGACCTGGTGTCACCAACCCCGAACCAAACCACCAAATCCCACAATAAACGAAGATAACCAAAGGGTTAACCTTCCAACACAAACAAGCACATTAACATACATCACATATACTTCTTCAATCTTCGTGTTCAATGTTTCTGCATGAGGGGAGGGAGAGTGGGGGGGGCATCGCCGATTAAATGAAGCGGCATTGCTGTGGACGTACTGTGTCTTGCTGCACTGCTTCTGAACAAGGGCGATGGGCGAGATACAGAGATGACCCGTCATTCATTAGGAGCTAAGATGAGAGGGAGTGGGTGATGGTGGATGGAAGTGGAATAGGTGGGGATGAAATGGGCGTGAGTGGAATTATGCCTTTTGACTTTGGCTACCTCCCTGATAAGGGGGAAAGATCCTTTGGTATATGTATGTATAAATAGTTCTAGAGAATGATGTTATGTTCTCATATTGCATATAACCCCAATTAAGAGTAACTACCGGTAACCCATGTAATGGAATGTCAGGTCAACAGTTTTGACCCAGGACAGAGCGGCCGGGAGTCTGGCAGAGAGACTATCACAGGTCAATCACTCTCACAAGTTGTACCAATTTTAATAGAAGTTTTATACGAAAAGGAAATTGTGTTCTATTTAGAGTCTTAGATGTACCTCCCCTACAGGGATACAGAGACTTGCTGGGTCAGAGACACGGATGAATGGTAGGTGAGAGAGAGAGAGAGAGAGAGAGAGAGAGAGAGAGAGAGAGAGAGAGAGAGAGAGAGAGAGAGAGAGAGAGAGAGAGAGTGTGTGTGTATTCACCTCGGATCTGCTGCAGTCTCTGTCGAGACAGCCAGACACCACCCTACGGCAGTGAGCTCAGAGCTCATTATTTGCCGATCTCTGGGTAGGTCTGAGACCACTCACACACCACACACCGGGACAGCAAGGTCACAACTCCTTGACTAACGTCCCGTACCTACTCACTGCTAGGTGAACAGGGGTTACACGTGAAAGGAGACAAACCCAACTTATCTCCGCCCGGCCGGGGAATCGAACTTCGGTTCTCTGGCTTGTGAGGCCAGTGCTTTACCAATCCGCCACCGAGGCGTGTGTGTGTGTGTGTGTGTGTGTGTGTGTGTGTGTGTGTGTGTGTGTGTGTGTGTGTGTGTGTGTGCGTATGCATGAGTGCGTGTGCGTGTGGGGGGAGATCAAAACATGGGAGTGAAGACAGAAATTGCGTGATAATGAAGATGAGGAGGATGAGTCGGTGGAGGAAGAGGTGGTGATGAGGAGGAGGAAAGGGAAGAGGAAGAAGGGAGGAGGAAAAGGAGTAGGAGGATGAGGCAAGGGGAGAGAAGGAGGAGGTGAGGAGGAAGAGGAGGAGGAGGAGGAGGAGGTGAGGGGAAAGGAGGAGGAGGGGAGGAGGAAGAGGATAAAGAGGAGGAGGAGGAGGAAAAGATGGAGGAGGAAGAGAAGGAGGAGGTGGAGCCAAAAAGGAAGAGCAGGAGTAGGAAGAGGAGGAGGAGGAGGAAGGGAAGGGGTGGGGAGGAGAAGGAGGAGTAGGAAGGAGGAAGAGGAGAAGGAGGTGGAGGACCATGTGATGATGAGGAGGAAGATGAAGTAAGGAGGACGAGGAGAAGGAGGAATTGAAGGTGAGCAGGGGTAAGATGATAATGATGAGGAGGAAGAGGAGGAGGAGGAGGAGGAGGAGGAGGTGTGGAGGAGGAGCAAGATCTAAGTATGAGGGTGGATACACCACTTGACACGCGGGTCAGGGGTCTTCGTGTTGCACAGGAACCAGCTCTGGGTCCCAGTAACTACCAGCAGAGAGGAGAGGAGAGAGGGAGAGAGAGAAAGAGAGAGAGAGAGAGAGAGAGAGAGAGAGAGAGAGAGAGAGAGAGAGAGAGAGAGAGAGAGAGAGAGAGAGAGAGAGAGAGAGAGAGAGAGAGAGAGAGAGAGAGAGAGAGAGAGAGAGAGAGAGAGAGAGAGAGAGAGAGAGAGAGAGAGAGAGAGAGGGACAGAGAGAGAGGGACAGACAGAGAGGGACAGACAGAGAGGGACAGACAGGGAGAGTCAGACAGACAGAGAGGGACAGACAGAAAGAGACAGAGACAGACAGTGACAGACAGAGAGAGATAGAGAAAGAAATAGAGACAGAGAGAGAAAGGGGAGATGAAGAAGAAGGAAGGTAAGAAAGGAAAGAGAGGGGAAGGACGGGGTAGGGAGAAGGTAGGAATGAGGGAAGGGGAAAGAGAGAGGGAGAGAGAAAAAGGGAAAATGACAAGAAGGAAGGGGAACGGAAGAAGGAGCGAGGAAAGAAGGATGAGGGAGGAGGAAACGAGAGAAGGAGAGAGGGAAGGACGGGGGAGAAGGAGGGAGGGAGGGACGGGGGAGAAGAAGGGAGGGAGGGACAGGGGGGAAGGAGGGAGGGAGGGACGGAGGAGAAGGAGGGAAGGAAGGGGGAGAAGGAGGGAGGGAGGGACAGGGGTGAAGGGGAAGGGGAGAAGGAACGGAAGGGGAAAAGGAGGTTGGGAGGGACGGGAGGGGAAGGGGACAAGGAGGGAGGGAAGGACGGGGAGAAGGAGAAGGAGAAAGGAAAGGAAGGGAAGGGGAAGGGAAGGGGAAGGGATAAGGAAGGGAAGGAAGGGGAAGGGGGGAAGGAAGGGAGGGAAGGGGAAGGGGGAAAGGAAGGGAGGGAAAGGGAAGGGGAGAAGGAAGGAAGGAGGGAGGGAGGGAGGGAGGGACGGGGGGAAGGGGGGGAGGGGAAGAGGGGGGAGGATCGAAGAGTCGAATGAATGGGACCTTTACTAAAGCTTGGCCACATCATGAATGAGACCTTCAGACCAAATTCTGCCAGAGCAGATGTTGTGAAAATTATAATTACTTGATGAATATACACATACACATGATATTTCAAATGTAATTACAGAACAAAATAAAACTGAACATTCTGAAATTACTTAGCATATGAAATAGATAACGTATTTGCAACAGTGCTAGTGAAAATCCTACATAAGGACATAAGAATGAGGGAGGCTGCAAGAGACCATAAGGACTACACTAGGCCGTTCCATGTCCATTACCACCTCTCATTCCCATCCATGATGTTGTCTAACCTTTTCTTAAAACAACCGATAGTTTCAGCGCTCACTACATGGTTACCAATTCTATTCCATTTGTTGACCACTCTACTGGTAAACCAGTTCTTGCCTATTTCCTTCTTAAACCTAAACTTGTCCAATTTAAATCCATTACTGCGATTTCTGCCCTGTTGTCTTAATATGATGACCTTGCTTCCGTCACCCTTGATAAGCCTTTGACCCACTTGAACACCTCTGTTAGATCACCCCGCACTCTGCGTATTTCCAGAGAGTGTAAGTTAAGGTGCCTTTGATTGTTCTCGTAAGGTAAATCTATGACCTCATGTACCCCTTCCAGGGAAGGTAGACATATAACATAATTTTGTCTTCAGATATTTAGCAGATGCAGTCCCCACGAAGAGCTAAGATGAGAGGGAGGAAGCGGTGGTGGATGGGAGTGGAATGGGTGGAAGTGGGTGGAAGTGGGTGGAAGTGGGTGCCTGTTTTTGATTTGGCTACCCTCCTTATTTGGGGAAAGAAATCTGTTGTAGGATCAGAAAATTTTAGCAACAAGTTCTCTCACTAGGTCAGTAGCATGCATTTGGACTGTGTTGTAGCATGTATAAGCCAATTTTTAATAACTGGTTCGCGGATATCATGAAATTCCAAGAACAGGTTCGTACGAACCGGTAAGAACCGGTTGAATCTTACCACTGGAAGAAACACTAAGTATATAGAAAGATTTATAGTCGTCTAAGTTTTTAGTTTAACTGGTTTGAATGGAAATGCTGCATCTCATAGAGGTGCGGGATTGTGTGTGTCGCCTAGAGAGAAACAGTTAGATATTTCTTCAGCTTCCTAAAGCCACATCATCCCCTGGTGTTATGTAGTGTCTTCGGGTGTCTTCCCTTTCTTGTCTCCTCGCAAAGAAACACAGTACGACCAGCAGGACAAAAATAAATACAATGAAATAGCAAACAAACAAATAAATAAACAAATAAAAAATAAACATTAAGTTTAACCACATGATCCAGAGGTGACTTGTCCGGAGTGTGGAAGGATCTGTGGGTCAAGAATTACGTTCGCCAGTCACCTCCGCTTGCATCAGCGCCAAGGACCTGAGCATCACCACCCAGCCTCACTCCAGCCGTCACACTTCACCGGAGGACTGTCGTCGTCGCCGATCACCGTCATAAACAATCTCCTCCGTGGACCGCCACCCTCAACAGAGTAGCATAAGCTGGACACCGCTTCTTCAGTTCTATGTGTAACCTGCTCCAAATTGGGCGGGTGCCAGTTCCCCCCCCCCCATATATATATATATATATATATATATATATATATATATATATATGTATATGTATATATATAAAACCAAGAGCTTTCCCCCCCCCCCCACATATAAGGGAGGTAGCTAAGTCAGAGCCACGTACCTACTCCCACCCATTTCACTCCCCTCTACCACCCTTTCCACTCCGCGTATCTCAACTCCTCATGGATAACGGGTCATCCCTGCATGAGCCAACTGCCCTGAGTCGAACGTAATGGAGCAAGACACGGTACATCCACAGCAAAGCAGCTTCACTTCATCGGCAAACTCCCCCCTCTCCGTCCCCTCATGTATATACATCCCCCCCCACACACACACCACCGAAGGAGTGCGGAGGAGTCATTGCATTGAGAGTATTCATGAATGGAGCCTTTGCCTCTTCCCCGCTTTCGTCACGTGTGCCGCCGTCGACCAGTCTTCGTGATTGCATCACACGATGAGTACTCAAGAAGCCTGAAGGACCTTCTTCGGCTGGGTCATCGTCTGTGGACTTCGCAGACGGATCTGTTTTGCTTCTTCTTCTTCTTGGTGAAGGCGATTCAACACGCTTGAAACAAGCACTTCCGTACAACACACACAGCACACACACACACACACACACACACACACACACACACACACACACACACACACACACACACACACACACACACACACACACACTCACAAACACTTTTGCATATGACCCCAGTCCGTTGGTGATTGACAGCGACAGTGTTCTGGTAAAGTGTGATGAGATGAGCGATGCCGTGTGGTGACGCTGTAGTTTTTGACGCTGATGACAACACACACACACACACATACACACACACAAACACAAATACACACACACGTATACATACACGAAGAAAGTGAGGGAGAGAGATAAAGAGAAAGAGGGAGAGAGGGTGAGAGAGGGTTAGAGGGTGAGAAAGAGAGGAAGGGATATACAGTATACGAGTATATATATACACACACACACACATGTATATAGATATATATATATATATATATATATATATATATGTGCGTGTGTGTGTGTGTGTGTGTGTGTGTACGTGCGTGTGTGTGTGTATATGATTCACCATGGCCCTGTATCACGTGTTGGACTCGTGATCGACAGGTATTTCCCTTCTGAAAGAGAGCTTAGAGCTCATATATGACCGATCTATGGGTAATGCTGTGACCTTACACACGCACACACACACACACACACACACACACACACA
>NC_134784.1:31427137-31462137 GCF_046742065.1 Oratosquilla oratoria
AAATGCATCACAACATTGCCCTGCGTCAATTACGGCCGTATTACGGATGCACATAATCATACCTTTTCCCTATAAAACCACTTTAAAATATCTTTCAATAAATGTATGGTGAAACATGCTATTTTTTCACAAAATATCATTCTAAAATAGGGGTGCGTCTTATGCGGGGGTGCATTTTATACGTCTGCAAACAAGGCAATACTCTACAAAGAATTATACGGAAATCTCATTCGATTAATCTTAATGCTGAGAGAAAATCCCAAATGACCTCCGGCTACGCCACGTCTGGTCAGCTCGAAGGAAATTTTTTTTCAGAAGATGAGGAACCCACACCAGGAGGCGCTGAGTAGCTGCGGCTGAAGCCCATTGCCCTATGATACACTTTTGGGATTGCTGGGGGCAGGAAACAATCACTGATGAAAATCGAAGAGGAATGCGCATTCGAACCCACAACTAAGCGAATACGAGGCCAGCACGCTTCCGATGACGCCACCAGAAGAATGAGAGGAATTATGTCTTCGAAACTCAGGACCGAATGAATGCTGTGATGGGGTTTCAGAAGTTCCTAACAACAGGACGGGGAGTGTGGGGTCGTGACAACGGGAACATAACAACATTAGAATTAAGGAGACTGCAAGAGACCATAGGGCCTACACTAGACATTTCCTGGTCCCAGCGCAGATCTACTGACCAGTTTGGTACCGGTTGGGACATCCAAGTTCCCTAAAAACGGGACGACCATCTTTTCCCCGTAAAGTTGAGGAGAGCTCCCAGGTATACACCAAGAGTTAGTGATCCAAGAAACATGAAGGAAGAATCTAGAATCTCTAATCTTGAAATTAGAAGTTTGATTATTAGGAAAAATAATTGCTTGGATTAGCAGACTCCTGAAGTTCAGTTCAAGATAATCAAAGTTCAGAACAAAAGACTGAGAGATACAAGTTAAATTACTCAACTCTGATGGAAAGTCGGGGGTCGTCTAACATCGAGTAATCCCTAGTTGCTGAGTTAGGGAAAAGGTGTAAGAACAGAAATAACATATTTATAGAAAAAAGCGAGTTAAGTATAGCATCTATAGGCAGGACAGCATAATGCTGACATGAAGAGAGATGGAGGGAGACAGTCAGACAGACACACAGACAGACACACAGACAGAGCGTGAGAGAGAGGGAGAGGGAGAGAAAGGGAGAATGAGAGAGGGGGAAAGCGAGAAGACAGGAGGAGAGACAAAGAGACACACTCAGGGTGGGAGAGGGAGGGAGAGAGAGAGAGAGAGAGAGAGAGAGAGAGAGAGAGAGAGAGAGAGAGAGAGAGAGAGAGAGAGAGAGAGAGAGAGAGAGAGAGAGAGAGAGAGAGAGAGAGAGAGAGAGAGAGAGAGAGAGAAGAGAGAGAGAGAGAGAGAGAGAGAGAGAGAGAGAGAGAGAGAGAGAGAGAGAGAGAGAGAGAGAGAGAGAGAGAGAGAGAGAGAGAGAGAGAGAGAGAGAGAGAGAGAGAGTCATGTACTAAGCCTGATTTGGCAAAATGACTATCAGTAAATCACGAGGTATGCTACACCCTGAACGGACTCCTTGGCGCGCACAGACGGCGCTGCCTTTCCAGAGGTGAGGTGCCCTTGTCCTAGAGAATCCGTGGACAAAAAAGACACAGAGGTGTGCCTTTCTGGATGTGCCTTCCTTGGCAATCAAAGGTCAGGTCAGGCGACTGTCAAGGTAGAGATTAATGCAGAAAGCGACTACATTTACTTCTTTTATAGATTCGGTTAGGGACGTCGATTGTGTTTTCATCTATTTTTTTTTCATTCGTATAAACGTTCGTATTCGTTCCCTACCCTCCTCGTCATTCATCCTCTTCCTCCTACTCTTCTCGTCCTCCCTCACCACCCTTCCTCCTTCTCCTCTTCTTCCTACTCTCCTCGTCCTCCCTCACCACCCTTCCTCCTCATCCTCTTCCTCCTCCCTATCCTCCTCTTCCTCCTACTCTTCTCGTCCTCCCTCGCCACCTTTCCTCCTCTTCTTCCTTCTACTCTCCTCGTCCTCCCTCACCACCCTTCCTCCTCATCCTCTTCCTCCTCCCTATCCTCCTCTTCCTCCTACTCTTCTCGTCCTCCCTCGCCACCTTTCCTCCACTTCTTCCTTCTACTCTCCTCGTCCTCCCTCATCACCCTTCCTCCTCCTCCTCTTCTTCCTATTCTCCTCGTCCTCCCTCACCAACCTTCCTCCTCATCCTCTTCCTCCTCCCTATTCTCCTCCTCCTCCTCCTACTCTTCTCGTCTTCCCTCGCCACCTTTCCTCCTCTTCTTCCTTCTACTCTCCTCGTCCTCCCTCATCACCCTCCCTCCTCCTCTTCTTCCTACTCTCCTCGTCCTCCCTCACCACTCTTCCTCCTCGTCCTCTTCCTCCTCCCTATCCTCCTCTTCCTCCTACTTTTCTCGTCCTCCCTCACCACCTTTCCTCCTCTTCTTCCTTCTACTCCCCCCGTCCTCCCTCACTACCCTCCTTCCTCCTCCTCTTCTTCCTACTTTCCTCGTCCTCCCTCACCACCCTTCCTCCTCCTCCTCTTCCTCCTCCCTATCTTCCTCTTCCTCCTACTCTTCTTGTCCTCCCTCGCCACCTTTCCTCCTCTTCTTCCTTCTACTCTCCTCGTCCTCCCTCATCACCCTTCCTCCTCCTCTTCTTCCTACTCTCCTCGTCCTCCCTCACCATCCTTCCTCCTCATCCTCTTCCTCCTCCCTATCTTCCTCTTCCTCCTACTCTTCTCGTCCTCCCTCGCCACCTTTCCTCCTCTTCTTCCTTCTACTCTCCTCGTCCTCCCTCACCTCACGTACCCTCCTTCCTCCTCCTCCTCTTCTTCCTACTCTTCCTCGTCCTCCTCACCACCCCTTCCTCCTCCTCTCCTCTTCCTCCTCCCTATCTTCCTCTTCCTCCTACTCTTCTTGTCCTCCCTCGCCACCTTTCCTCCTCTTCTTCCTTCTACTCTCCTCGTCCTCCCTCACCCTCCTCCTCCTCTTCCTACTCTCCTCTCTCACCATTTCTCATCCTCTTCCTCCTCCCTATCTTCCTCTTCCTCCTACTCTTCTCGTCCTCCCTCGCCACCTTTCCTCCTCTTCTTCCTTCTACTCTCCTCGTCCTCCCTCACTACCCTCCTTCCTCCTCTATTACGGATGATTCATTCACATCTCCGTTTGATCCTTCTTCCTCTCTGATTCGGTCTCTGCTCTTCATCCATTGCGATGAGCCATCTGACCCGCCTGGGCCACTTACAATCCAATTATTTTTCTTTTTTTCGACTGAACGTATATGGACGTTCTTCGTTGATCGTAAATTGTCGCTGCGCTTCTTCTGACCCTCTTTACTTCGGCTGTTCATTCTCTTCATTCATTCGCATCTTCATCTAAAAAAAAACAAAAAAACCCTTTCTCTTCTCTATTTGACACCTTAACCCACCCCAACCCCCTCAACTCCGTCAGACCTCATACGCGACTCAACTAAGTTCCTTAGAGTAGAAACGACTTAGATTACGACCTCTCATTTTTCGATTCTCCAAATGTCAAACCACCTTTCCATTATAAATTGGGAAGTTGATGTTCGAACTAAGAGAAGTTAAACTTAGAATACGAATATTAGACACAGTGTTGAACTGTTGACTTAGGAAAGTCTAGAATACTGTAGGCGAGGTCGTCCTGCAGGTTTTCAAATTCAAAACATTTGACGAAAATCTTGAATGTGTAACCAGGGCTATACTCTCTCTCTCTCTCTTCCTCCTAATCTTCCTTTCTCTCTCTTTCTCTCCTTCTCTCTTTCTCTCTCTCCTCCCCCCATCTCTCTCTCTCTCTCTCTCTCTCTCTCTCTCTCTCTCTCTCTCTCTCTTCCTCCTAATCTTCCTCTCTCCTCCTTCTCTCTTTTCTCTCTCTCCTCCTTCTCTCTTTCTCTCCTCCTTCTCTCTCTCTCTCCCTCTTCTCTCTCTCTCTCTCCCTATTCACTCTCTCTCCTCTCTCTCTCCTCTCTCGTCCTCTCTCTCTCCTCTCTCTCTCCTCTCTTCTCTCTCGTTCTCGCTCTCGTTGCTTCATATTTATAACTTCTCGCTCTTCAAGAGTAAATTAAAGTTCACTGGACGCTTTGTATCTTTCTTATCCGGGTCAACCTTTGCAGATTTTCAGATTCATCCATCTCGAGATCTCATCTCCTCCTTTCGGTATATTCTGTTATTTCTGATGATAATTCAACGTCACAATCTTCCCCTTATCGGGAGGCTAGGACGATGCCCCTTACAGAGGACTCTGTAGCGTGGAACTGAATGAAGCATACACTTGGTCCAACTTCGCCGGTGGCAGGGTTCGAACCGCCATCCCCTCGACCTTCGCCGCAAGTAACGATGCCCTAACCCGCCCGGCCAGCGAGCTTCTAGTGTTATCATTCGATGATATTTTTAGTTGTCGAGAGCACAACAATGTTACGTTGTTCCGTTAGACGTTTTTCTGTGTGTCTGTCTGTCTGTCTGTAACGCTGTCACACACTCTCTTTACTTGTTTTGATCGTAACCATCCTATGGTGCCTTATAAAGGTGATTCCTTATCAATTTTCTTAAATCTAAAAGGTCGAAAGTCAAGGTGACAATGACGTCAAATGCGATTTTCATACATCAATTTGACCAATGTTTATGATCGTTTCTAAACGGATTCATAAAATAGATCTTCTCTTATGTGTCCTGACATTTTGACGTGCCATGTAGCCGCATATGCTGAAGGTCTTCGACACTTAAGTCTACAGCTTCCGCTCAGCGGGATTTATCTTATTCATTCGTTTTTTGTTTTGTTTTTTCTCTTGGATGAAATAAAATAATCCTAGAGACAATTTACAGGTTTTCCACTTCCCTTGACTGTAAGAATCGTGTGAAAAGAAATTCACAAAATGTTCTTTTCAGCCTTTTCGTTGCTTGTAGGCAGGACGCACAGCGACGCAACCAGTTGCAAGAAACCGATCGCAACGGATAACTACACTCTGTAAGAAAGCAGTATTCCCTGGACATTTGCCCACTAGTAGTGAGGTACCAGCATTTCTGAAGTAACAAGTATAGGAAAATTATATGTTCATGTCTATACAATACAGGGAAATGCCCGATCCTGTTCATGACCAACAACCCATTTTGCTGATTGGAAACGCTGGTCCGACCAGACAAGAACCCCTTTCGACATCATCAACAGCAGTAACAACAACAACAACGACGACGACGACAACGACACTGAAAAAAAAAAAAATAATAATAATAATAATAATAACCAAGAATCATTATCCTATCCCAAGGTCGTCTTGTTCTTTTCTTTTAGGAAACATTTGTTTCTCTATTTATCTATCAATCTATCGGTCCATTTTTCAATCTGTCGTCTGAGAGTATCTCCATCTCTCTTTCTCTTTATTTATCTAATCTGTGTGTGTGTGTGTGTGTGTAAGTGTGTGTGTGTGTGTGTGTGTGTGTGTGTGTGTGTGTGTGTGTGTGTGTGTGTGTGTGTGTGTGTGTGTGTGTGTGTGTGTGTGTGTGTGTGTGTGTGTGTGTGTGTGTGTGTGTGTGTGTGTGTGTGTGTGTGTTTGCCTATCTCGGTCTTTCTGTCTCTGCCTGCCTGCCTATATGTCTATGTCTTTCTATATTTGTCTATCTATCTGTGTCTGTGTGTACGTATATATGTACGTACGTATGTATGTATGTACGTGTGTTTGTATGTATGTGCGTACGTATGTGCGTATGTGTGTAGTATGTATGTATGTATGTATGTATGTATGTATGTATGTATGTATGTATGTATGTATGTACGTATGTAAGTACGTATGTACGTGTGTTTGTATGTATGTATGTACGTACGTATGTATGTACGTATGTGTACATGTATATATTTATATATGTATGTATGTACGTACGTATGTATGTACGTATGTATTTGTGTATGTATGTACGTATGTGTGCATGCATGTACGTATGTATGTATGTATGTATGCATGTATGTATATATGTATGTATATGTATGTACGTATGTATTTGTGTATGTATGTACGTATGTGTGCATGCATGTACGTATGTATATATGTATGCATGTATGTATATATGTATGCATATATGTATGTATGTATTTATGTATGTGTATATATATGTATTATGTATGTATGTACATTTGTTTATATGTTTCTATTTTAATGTGTTTCCATCTGTATGTATTCCCCAACAAGAAATTCTTGCCAGCAAACTTGTTCCTTAGCTGGTGCAGGACTTAATATCCCCAAAAGGAACCACCTGGCCTTCCTTGTACATCATCTGATCACCATCTGTCTCCCAGCCAACCTTCCATCCTTTTTCCTGTTTCTTCAATTTAGTCCCAACAACCTCTATTCTTTATTAAACTTCATTGTTTACAACATTGAAATCTCTCAATCACATTGTTGTTTTCCACATTTATCACGCATTCTTCCTCTTGGTTCATATTATAGACTTCTCTGTCTATTGTGACCTGATATCCGGAACATGTTCTGTGCGCTCCAAGGAGTCCGTTGGAGTCCGTCATACGAAATTAACTTTAATACATGCCTCTCTCTCTCTCTCTCTCTCTCTCTCTCTCTCTCTCTCTCTCTCTCTCTCTCTCTCTCTCTCTCTCTCTCTTTTATTTCCCATTTATGTGTTATTTGAATTCTTTTTAATGTTCTGTATATAGTAAAGGAAGTTGTATAATACAATGATAATCACTTTTTAGTATAATAACAACAATTACCTATACCCCATCCCAGCTGTCTCACCTGTGCCAACTCGGCGAGGGAGAAAGCGCTGTTGCCACATGTCAAAGAATTTAATAAAGTTGTTGTTATTATCCTAAAATGTGATATTCATTGTACTGTACACCACCCTCTCCTATATAATAAAAAATACTACGTATGATACATTGCAATTCTACAGTATAATAAAGAAATTTCCAAAATCCATGAGGTTATGTTCACTGCATACAAGATGGTAAATATCTAGTACAGGGTGACACAAAAGTTTCCTTACCCAAGTATCAATAAGTATTCAATAAATTACCAGAGAATATTGATGGAATAACCATAAATAAATTAATGTTTGGGTAAGGTAGTTTTGTCTGCAATAAAAATTGAAAATAATTATATTGTTTGAGTTAGGTAACTTTCATCTGAGTTGAAAATATATAAATTAATCATGTTTGTGTACGGTAACTTTTGGGCCACCTAGTACTTTGGAGGAATTAATCAGCATAATGGTAAAAACTACTCTGGGATAACCAGATGAGCGGTGTAGCCAGTAATTCCCTTGTCCGCATTTTCTTTGATTAATCATAGCTATTACTTGGCGTGTCCCTCTTATTCCGAAATTATATTTACCTCTGAATCATCTCACCAACGTGCAGAGATCTTGTCATTTTAAGCATACAGTCAGTCAATCAGTCGAAAAATAAGGAAAAGAGGGTTTTTAATGATATCTTACATCCACACTTTAAAAGTGCAATCTTCGCAGCCCACCACGATGGTAATAAGCCAAATTCACGCACAAGTTTTCATTTTGGGCTCATATCTCACAAACAAAGCAATTCAAGGAATTGCCATCATTAATCACGCGGCTCTGAGTATGAAGATTGAAAAACATCTACATACATACCATTCTGTCGCCAAAATGTTTTTCTTTCTTTCTTTCGTAATAGATCAGAGCTGGACCCGACGCCGGTTTGCGGCAAATTGCAGCGTTTTAGGATGATTGTATTGCGAATGTAAAATCAGTTGTAAGCTTGGGCTCACAGATCCAAAAGCCTCATTAATCTTAATTACCTATGGAGTTCCCGGCGACGACTTTTACCACAACTTTCCAGCCTTCAGTCTTTGTCGTAATTCTTCGTTTTGGGATTATGTGGTATAGGGGAGAATGGAGAGGTTAGTAGCGCAAATAACGCTGAGAGACCGAAAGAGAGCAAATTGGGTGAGAGAGCAGACTGGAGTGAAGGACACTGTGGAGGCGGTAAAAGAGAGGAAGTGGAATTGGGCAGGTAAGTTAGCGCGAACGACTGATGAGCAATGGAGTAAATGTGTTACTGAATGGACGCCGCGAGATGGTAAGCGTGGAAGAGAGAGATCAAACAGAAGGTGGAGAGACGAGATAGAGAAGTTTGCAGGAGTGACGTGGCAGATGTTGGCTCGATCGTGTGAGTCACGTAATGCTATGAAAGAGGTCTTTGTTCACCAGTGGACTCAGGATGGCTGACTGATTGATTGATTGACTGGCATTGAAGGAAGAGTGATACGAGGAGGAAGAGTGGGAGAAGGGGGAAGAGTGAGAGGAGGAGGAGGAAGAGGAGGAAGAGGAGCGGAGGAAAGTGGGAGGGAGGAGTGAAGCGTGTTTTGAAGTATCAGAGAGAAATTTCCCGGGATGTGACTTGGGCGTGCGTGCGTGCGTGTGTGCGTTTGGTTAGGTAAGGGTGGGCAGGCGAGAAGAGGAGCGAAAAGAAGATGGAGAGTGGAGAAAAAAAGAGAAGGGAAGAGAGGAGAGAAGATGAGAAGGGAAGAGAGGAATGGAGAGTTGAAGAGGGGAGAAGCGAAGAGAGGTGTGGAGAGATGGGAAGAGAGGAGAGGAGAGAGGAGAGGAGAGAGGAGAAGGGAAGAGAAGAGAGAGAGAGGAGAATAGAAGAGAAGAGAGGAGAGAGAAGAGGAGAGAGGAGAAGGGAGAGGAGTGAAGAAAGGAAAAGAGAGGAGAGAAGGGAAGAGAGAAGAGAGAGAGGAGAAGAGAGGAGAGGAGAGAGGAGAGGAAAGAGGAGAGAGGAGAGGAGAGAAGAAAGGAAGAGAGAGGAGAGAAGGGAAGAGAGAAGAGAGAGAGGAGAAGAGAGGAGATGAGAGGAGAGGAGAGAGGAGAGGAAAGAGGAGAAGGGAGAGGAGAGAAGAAAGGAAAAGAGAGGAGAGGAGAAGGGAAGAGGGAAGAGAGAGAGGAGAAGAGAGGAGAGGAGAGGAGAGAGGAGAGAAGAAAGGAAAAGAGAGGAGAGGAGAAGGGAAGAGAGATGAGAGAGAGGAGAAGAGAGGAGAAGAGAGGAGAGAGGAGAGGAAAGAGGAAAAGGGAGAGGAGAGAAGAAAGGAAAAGAGAGGAGAGGAGAAGGGAAGAGAGAAGAGAGAGAGGAGAAAAGAGGAGAGAGGAGAGGAAAGAGGAGAAGGGAGAGGAGAGAAGAAAGGAAAAGAGAGGAGAGGAGAAGGGAAGAGAGAGAGAAGAAGAGAGGAGAGGAGAGAGGAGAAGAGAGAAGAAAGGAAAAGAGAGGAGAGGAGAAGGGAAGAGAGGGGAGGAAAGAAGAAAGGGGAAATAAGCAGAGGAGAGGAGAGGTGAGGAGATGAGAGGAGAATAGAAGACAGGAAAAGAGAGGAGAGAAGAGGAGTGAGGCGGAGAGGAGAGGAGAGAAAAGGAGTGAGGAGGAGAATAGAGGAGGAATGAGGAGGAGAGGAGAGGAAAGAAGATATGAGAGAGGAGGAGAATAGAGAAGGAAATAGGAGTGAGGAGGAGAGGAGAGGAGAATATTCTATTTCTTCTTCCTTCTGTTTTCTTTCTTTCGTTTTCCAGTATATTTATTCGTTCTTCCTCATATTCTCCCTTTCCTCTTGGTCTTCATATCTGTTCTTCCTATTAACGTTCGGGGCTGGTGAAGCCCAGTGTGATAGCCACTGGAAGCCCAGTGTGATAGCCACTGGAAGCTCAGTGTGATAGCCACTGGAACCCCAGTGTGACACCCACTGGAAGCCCAGTGTGATAGCCACTGGAAGCTCAGTGTGATAGCCACTGGAAGCCCAGTGTGATAGCCACTGGAATCCCAGTGTGATAGCCACTGGAAGCCCAGTGTGATAGTCACTTCAAACAAAGAACTGGCAGAATGGGCGCGTTCGTATCTTGCCACAGTTGACGTCGTTGTAGCTCTTGTGTGTGAACATTTTTTTTTTCTTTCTTTGTCGCCAAACGGCGTGCTCGCTCGTCTTCCCTTACCAAGTGCCTCAAGGCACAAGACACGGAAGGGGGCGACGCTAAGAATATTCAGTTGACATCTCTAAAAGGTTTCCCCCAAAGTCAAAAATGTTTGGCCGATGCACTGAGTGAGTCATGTATATATATATATATATATATATATATATATATATATATATATATACATATATATAATGTGTGTGTGTGTGTGTGTGTGTGTGTGTGTGTGTGTGTGTGTGTGTGTGTGTGTGTGTGTGTGTGTGTGTGTGTGTGTGTGTGTGTGTGTGTGTGTGAAAAAGGCGCAGAAAATTTTAGGTTAGGTTAAGAATGAGAGAAAGAGAGAAGGAGAGAGAGAGAGAGAGAGAGAGAGAGAGAGAGAGAGAGAGAGAGAGAGAGAGAGAGAGAGAGAGAGAGAAAGAGAGAGAGAAAACACTTGTAGTTGAAACATCAGCAATACAGTGTTCCTGATACAACCCGTGATTTCCTACCATCTTTTCTACTTAATACAGAGATAGCTAGAAGGAGACGGAGAGAGATAGAGAGAGAGAGAGAGAGAGAGAGAGAGAGAGAGAGAGAGAGAGAGAGAGAGAGAGAGAGAGAGAGAGGGAGGGAGGGAGAGAGAAAGAGCGAGCGATAGAGAGAGAGAAACAAAGAAAACGACTGAGAGAGAGAGAGAGAGAGAGAGAGAGCGAGTTAGAGAAATTGAATAAACAAGGAAGCGAGTGAGAGTAGGTGTGCCAGAGGCCCATCATCTGCCTCGGGAAGGGAAGGGAAGCTCATCTGGCAGTTCGGAATTCACCGCGTCTCCGATAATTCCCGAAGAACCTTTTTAAAACCGGAGTAACCAAATCATAGATCCCAAAGACGACTTGCCTCTCCCCCCCCACCCCTCCCCTCTTCCCTAATCACACCATGGCCCTCCCTCCCACCCCCACCCCCTTCGATCCCTTACTAGCATCACTGTCCTCCTCCTCCTCCTTCTCTCTTCTCTCTCTCTCTCTCTTTTGTCCTCGGGCTGAATTTTGACCTCTACTCGCTCCCTTCCTCTTGATTGCTGCCTCATCCCATAGAGACCATCACCATTATCAACGTCACTATCACCATTACCATCAACATCATTATCACTATCACAACCACCATGACCACTCTGTTCGCTCTCATCATGATCTCTCTCTCTCTCTCTCTCTCTCTCTCTCTCTCTCTCTCTCTCTCTCTCTCTCTCTCTCTCTCCCTCACGAGTAGTCTTCTAATCCCTTAAGAGGTTATCATACTGGGCTATTTTTCCTTCGGGTTTTTCTCAGTCACTATGGCAAAATATTTTGTTTTCTCAACAAAAATACAAAGACTGTCATTTGATATGCTGGAGGAAAATCATTTCCCTCCAGGAGGTCAGATTACTTTCCGAAAGCTACGGGCTGCAAATCTGCTCCAAAAGTCGAAGGAAAAATAGTCCAGTGTGATAGCGCCTTAAGGGGTCGGGGGAGCGGAGGGGGAGGGGAGGGGGAGGGGGGTGATTAAGGAAGAGGAGGGGGGTGAGGGGTTGCAAGTCGTTTTTGGGATCTTTAATTTGGTTATCCGGTTTTAAAAAGGTTCTTCGGCAATTATCGGAGACGCGATGGATTCCGTACTACCAGATGAGTTCCCTTCCTGATGCGGACAGACCTCTTGCTCAGTTGATGTGGCGGCACACAGGGTATTTCTCGCTAGCATGCTACTCGGTTTTGCTACTTGGTTTTGCTACTTCGTTTGAGTAGAAACGACTTCGATCACGATTTTTTTTTCAAATTTCCAAATGTCAAATTACTCTTGCGTCATAGTGTGAGAAGCTGAACGACGAACTAATAGAGGCAAAATATATACGAATGTTAGACATATTGATGAGGTGTTCTTACGGAAGTCTAGAATATTGTGACCGAAGTCGTTTCTACTCAAACTAAATAGCAAAAGCAAATAGCATCTTGCTATCCTAGTGTGCCGCCACCTTTACTCATTCCTTTCCTAATTTATTCACTTCCTCTCTCTCCGTCTATCTATCTATCTATCTAATAGGTAGAAAAGGTGCTAGGAAACCACAGTAAGTGCTCTCTCTCTCTCTCTCTCTCTCTCTCTCTCTCTCTCTCTCTCTCTCTCTCCTCTCTCTTTCTTTCTCTCCCTTTCCTTTCCTTCTCCTTTTCTCCTCCTCTTCTTACTCAGACCCAATCCGCGTGTAGGCCTGTCTTTCTTGACTTCGGGGAGGGAAAAACGGAGTGAGATGTCAACTGAATATTCTTAGCGTCGTCGCCTCCTCCTCCTCCTCCTCCTCCTCCGTGTCTTGCAACCGGAGGCACTTGGTGAGAAGACGAACATGTCACTTGGGGAAAAACTAAAGTTCACAAACAACAGTTACAACGACGCCAACTGTGACAAGATACAAGCGTATCCAAGCAGTTTTTTCTTTAAAGGGTTATCACACTGGGCAGTTTCCACAAGTTTCACCATCGCCGACCGTTGAGAGTTCGTTTGAGTTAAAACGACTTCGGTTACAATATTTGAATTTTCAAATTCCCAAATATCAAAATTATACTTCCGTCCTACACAGCAAAGCTGAATGATGAACTAAGAGATTAAACCTAGACGAATGTTAGACATAAGTTTGAAATGTTCTTAGAGAAGTCTAGATTTCTGAAAGCGAAGTCAAAGTCTAGTTATTAAAATGGAGGTTGGAGGTAGGATGTCGGAGGAAAAATAACCCAGTGTGATAGCCCCATAAGGGACCTTAAAAGTCCCGTGATTCGTGTCTGACCAAAACCAAAGGTTGAGATGTTTGTATACTTCCTTGGAAGAACTTTGTTGGTTGATTAGTTCATTGCTATTCACGAGTTATGCATTTGTTTACTGTTGGTTGCATGGTGATCTTATTAATCCCATATTACCCACTTCTGTTATTGTTGTTGCTGTCGTTGTTAGCACAATCCACGTTGCCAAGTGAAATGAAAAGTTTACAGATTCGTTGTCTTTCAATCAAATCCCAAGCCATCCCTATCATCATGCAGTCGTATTATGAATATATACATTCCATAGATAGACTAACAGTAAGACAGATTGCCATGCGTTAGGTCATCACTAGATGTGCAAACAATAAGGGTTTCCCCAAGCTCCGCCAAAGGGCTCAAGTTAGAATCAACTGACTATAGTGACTAGTCGCTGCTACGCTTTCTAGGTTATACTCCTTATCCTCATCTTTTTCAACAAAGGGATACCTCTCCAGAAAGAATTAGTCGCGTTCGGTGGACTTTGCCCCTGTCACACTATCACGAAGTAGTAGGTTCGTTTGAATAGAAACGACTTCGGTTACGATCTTTCATTTTTCGAATCTCTAAATGTCATATCACTTTTGCGTCATATAGTGAGAAACTGAATGACGAACTAAGAAAAGTTAAACCTAAAATAAAACGTTAAGTACATTGTTGAGATGTTTTTATATAAGTCTAGAATAGTGTAACCGAAGTCGTTTCTACCCAAACGAACTAGCAAAAGCAAGTAGCATGCTAGCCTAGTGTGCTGCCACCTTTAGTCCCGTTGTGAAGTGAACAGGGGTGTATATGTGTGCATATTTTTGCGGCATAATTTCGGTCAGTGCTGTCTGCACGTGCCGACATGTCACGGCGATTCCCAATTTTGTCCATAGCCCCTTCCCCCCTCCCCTCTCCCCTCCATCCCCTTCCCCTTCCCCACTCCCCTCGACCCTTCCCTACTCCCCTCGACCCAATTACGAAGGCCTTGGCTCAATCCCAAAGGACTACTTCATGGTGACTCACACTAAATGAGAATCATGAATGAGAGCACTGTGTGTACATGTGTGTGTGTGTGTGTGTGTGTGTGTGTGTGTGTGTGTGTGTGTGTGTGTGTGTGTGTGTGTGTGTGTGTGTGTGTGTGTGTGTGTGTGTTTGTTTGTGTGTGTGCTCGTTTGTGTAAATAATATTGATAATAATAAACGGTTTAATAAGTTAACAACGATGTAGAGATACACTGACAATATACAAATAGTTTAAATCTTACAACTAGGCTGTGTGTGTGTGTGTGTGTGTGTGTGTGTGTGTGTGTGTGTGTGTGTGTGTGTGTGTGTGTGTGTGTGTATGTGTGTGTGCGTGTGTGTGCGCGCGCGCGTGTGTTCTAGCACGTAAAAGTATAAATCCCACAGGCCATCGTCAGCACAAAGAAATCACGAATAAGCAAACGATCACGTGATCCAAGCGGCCTTTCCTAGTAACAAAACAAGCCTAAACGGGTTATCACACAGGGCTACTGTTTTCTCCGACATCCTACTTCCGTCCTCCAAGTAAACAACTAGAATATGACATCACTCACAGAAATTGAGACTTCTCCAAAAATTTTCTACAATGTGTCTAACATTCGCATAGGTTTATAATCTCTCAGTTCATCATTCAGCTTTGCTATATATATGAGGGAAAGATAATTTGATATTTGGAGACTTGAGAAATGAATAATACCATAACCGAAGTTGTTTTTACTCAAACGAACTCTCAACTCCTTCAGGAAAAAAAAGCCGAAGGATAAGTGGGAGATTGTGAGACAGGAGGAGGAGGAGGAGGAGGAGGAGGAGGAGGAGGAGGAGGAGGAGGAGGAGGAGGAGGAGGAGGAGGAGGAGGAGTAGGAGTACGAGGAGGAGGAGGAGGAGGAGGAGGAGGAGGAGGAGGAGGAGGAGGAGGAGGAGGAGGGAAAGAGGAGGAGGAGGAGGAGGAGGAGAGGAGAGGAGGAGGAGGAGGAGGAGGAGGAGGAGGAGGAGGAGGAGGAGGAGGAGGAGGAGGAGGAGGAGGAGGAGGAGGAGGAGGAGGAGGAGAGAGAAGGGCAAGGGGTACCTCGGGCCGTCCCGCATTCGGGGAATCGTCCTGGACAGATCGTCCTGGTCAGCCGACGGGCACCGGAGCAGAGAAATAGACGGGGGGGAAGAGGGGACGGGGGGGAACGGGGAGGGAGGGGGGCAAGGGGATGGGGCAACGGGGAGAGGGTGGAAACGGGGAGGGGACAACAGGGAGGGCAAGGAATTAGATAGGGAAGCGAAGAACGAGGAGGAAGGAAGGGGAACGGGGAGAGGGGAATGGAAAGGAGGCAGTGGGAGGGGGAACGGGAACGAGGGAAGGGTAAGGGTGAAACGGGAGGAAGAACTGGGAGGGGGGCAAGGGAAGGGGGAACGGGAGAGGGGCAAGGGGAGAGGGGAACGAGGATGGGGAACGGGAAAGGGGAGGGGGAAAGGGGAGGGGGAACGGGAGGATAGAAGGGAATAGGGAAGAGGGAAAGGGAAGGGGAGGGGGGAACGGGATGAGAGAAATGGGAGGGGGGTAACGGGGAGGGGGAATGGGGAGAGGGAAAGAGAAGGAAAATGGTGGGAGGCCATTTTTTTTTTCTTTTTTTTCCAGACGGGCCAAAAAGGAAGGAAGAAGAGAAGGAATCAGTGATTTATCTTGGCGCATTACTATGGACAAATACGCAAGCAAATACATAACACAAATAAAATAAATTGAGAAATAAAAAAGTGGATAAATTGATAACGAAATATAAGATAAATACATATGGATGAATGGACATGAAATAAATAAATAGATAAATAAATAAATAAATCAATAAATAAATAAATCTATAAAATAGATAAATGGATAAATGATAATGAAAAATATCAAAATAAAATAAATAAATCCATAAATATATAAATGGAAAAACATATAAATTGGTAAATAATATGTCTGACAAAATGAATCAGTAAATAAATAAATAAATAGATGAATAAATTAATAAATAAATGGATAGATAATAATAAAGATATAATCAAATAAACTAATAAACGTATAATTAATGGATGAATTACTTAATAAAATGAATCAGTAAATCAACAAATATATGAATAAATAGATAAATAAATTAATAAATGGATAGATGACAATAATAAAGAAATATGCTGGAGGAAAATTATTTACCTCCGGCATATCAGGTTCCTTCTTGAAAGCTGTGAGCTGCACACCTGCTCCAACAGTCGGAGGCCAAATAGCCCAGTATGGTGACCCCTTAACACAGAAGCGGCCTCGACAAATTCAGTCACAGGATTGTCCCCATTTCTCCTCTGACTTCGAATTACCCGGAAATAAGCCAACTCAATTAAGGCCCAAACCAGGAGGGACCCGGGACGATATTCTGACTACAATATTATTATCGTTCTGGGTCGACTTACACACTTGTTCGCCCGCTGCCGTCATGACAGAGTCTCCGGGAACCCGGACATGTCAGAGCCCTTTCACATTACGCGGTTCCTCGCCGCACTCCCGCTTCGGAGGTGCTTCCCAGCCGGATGGTGGTGCGGCAGAATCGCAAGCATTGCCGATCTGGGTGCCGCTTCAAGATGCGGCGAGAAACCGCATAGTGTGAAAGGGACCGTTGCGGCTTCTTGTTGCTGGCGACAGCAAAGTCTCCCTTGTCGTTAGACTCGAGAGGTTACGGCAGTGTTTCAACCAGAGGGAAATACTGGTCATTACATGAAACTTTGGCCGCGCCAGGTGATTTTATTAAGCTCACTGAACTTGCAAATATATTTTGGTTACATCTGTAAAGGAAGATGTATGGAACAATGAGAACCACTTTTTAGGATTATAACAACGATTACCTATATCCCCTTCCACCTGTCTCATCTGTGACACCTCGACGTGGCACCATTGGAGGGAGGAAAAGCGCTGTTGCCACGTGTCATAGAATTGATTCAAATCGTTGTTATGACCCTAAAAAGTGATACTCGTTGTACTTAACCCATTAAACTCCGATGACAAGATTCCTTGTCATTTGGTCAAATAAAACAAAAAATCATAAAACACCAAAATGTTTGATCAAACACCAGAAAAATATGACGTCAGTCCTCCTCGCTTCGCTCGCGAGCGAGGACTGACGTCATATTTTTCTGGTGTTTGATCAAACATTCTGATGTTTTATGATTTTTTGTTTTATTTGACCAAATGACAAGGAATCTTGTCATCGGAGTTTAATGGGTTAAGATTGATTGGCAGAATGGTCACACCCTGAACGGACTCTTCAGAGCGCAGAGACTATAGCTGTGCTCCAGAAAATCGAGTCTGGTGAGTTCGTGCCGCATTCAGCTCGAGAGCTGTCGGATTTACTGCAGACCACGGAGGAACGCGCAAAAGAGCTAAAGAGAGAAGAGAGGTCAGGACACGTAAAGTACAAAGGAATGTTGATTGAACCGAAGCCTTTTTTCCTCTCTACTTCTTTTTTTTTTTGGTTCTGGAAGGCGGAAAGGGACAGCTCGGAAATGGTCCGTGGATACCTGAAACTGGAGTACCTGCAGGCTTCACAAGAACAAAAAGACCAACGAAGAGAAGAAATGGTGCGTTGGCACTCCTATTGGAGGAGAGGCCTTCGGGTCGCCCCAAAGGGTCTGCAAGAAAAGAGGGATTATTGGAACGTCGTTGGCCTGGAAACAGAAGACCGCCAAACCAAACTGACCAGAACCCTGGAGGCATTGGCACAAGTGTGAACGCGGTAGGCCAGGACAGAGCAGGGCAGGACAGGGTAGGTTAGTGTAGGGCAAGACAGGACAGGAGAGGACAAGGTAGGTTAAGATAGGGCAGAAAAGGACAAAGTAGGTTAGGGTGGGAGAGGACTGGGTAGGTTAAGATAGGGCAAAAGAGGACAAGGTAGGTTAGGGTATGAGAGGTCAGGGTAGGTTAGGGTAGGGCAGAAGAGGACAAGGTAGGTTAGGACAGGACAGGACAGGGTAGGTTAAGGTAGGCCAGGACAGGGTAGGTTAGGGTAAGGCAAAAGAGGCCAAGGTAGGTTAGGGTAGGGCAAGACAGAGTAGGTTGGGGTAAGGCAAGACAGGGTAGGTTAGGGTAGGACAAGACAGGATAGGTTAGGGTGGGGCAGGACAGGGTGGGTTAGGGTAGGGTGGGTTAGGGTAGGGCAGGTTACGTTAGGGCAGGACAGGGTAGGTTAGGGTGGGGCGGAGTAGGACAGGACAGGACAGAGCAGGAAAAGACAGGGCAGAAAAGGACGAGGCATGATAGAGTAGGTTACGGTAGGACAGGGCAGGGTAGATTAGGGTAGGGCAGAGTAGGTAGGGGGGCAGGATGAGGCAAGACAGGGCATATCAGAGGAGAGGCTGTGTAACTCTCTTCTCCCCTGATGCGTTTCCATCTGTCCGTGGCTTGGATTGTTTCAACAAGGAACGTGATGGACACATCTCCTGACATCGGAGCGACATAGTTTGACGTCTGCCAAAGGAAAGTAAGTAAAGGGGGTTATCACACTGGGCTATTTTTCCTCCGACATTCTACCTCCGACCTCCATTTGTGAATAACTAGAACAGGACTTCGCTTACAGAAATCTAGACTCCTCTAAGAACAAATCAAAAGAATGTCTAACATTCCTATAGTTTTACAATCTCTTAGTTCATCATTCAGCTTTGCTATATATGGAGGAAAGGTAATTTGATATTTTGAGACCTGGAAAATGAAATAATTTCACCGAAGGCAAAGTCATTTCAATAACCCAGCAGGGCAGGACTTATAGTGATGGATTTAAATTGGACAATTTTAGGTTTAAGAAAGAAATAGGCAAGAAATGGTTTACCGACAGAGTGGTTAAAGCATGGAATAGACTGAGTAACCATTTAGTTAGTGAGCTCTGAAACTATTGGTTGCTTTAAGAGAATATGAGATAACTTTATGGATAGGGATGAAAGGTGGTAAGGGATATGGAACTGCCTAGTATAGGCCTTTTGGTCTCTTGCAGTCTCCTCCATTCCTATGTTCTTATTTGGCTCACCTTGCAAGGAGGGGGTTCGAGATATTACCCAAAAGACTGAGACGATTTCTGTCAAAATTCAGATAAAAATATATCAGTGTGAGGAAGACCTCCCGACGGAGAAGAAGAAAAGGAAGAAGAAGAAGAAGAAGAAGAGGAAGAAGAAGAAGAGGAAGAAGAAGATATAGAAGAAAAAGAAGAAGAAGAAGAAGTAGAAAAAGAAGTAGAAAAAGAAGGAGTAGAAGAAGTAGAAGAAGAAGAAGAGGAAGAAGAAGTAGAAAAAGAAGTATAAAAAGAAGAAGTAGAAAAAGAAGAAGTTGAAGAAGAAGTAGAAAAAGAAGAAGTAGAAGAAGTAGAAAGAGAAGAAGAAGAGGCAGAAAGGGAAGAAACACATGGAAAACAAGAAAGAAAAAGATCGAAGCCAGGAAACAAAGATAAATGAGGGGCAAGACAGAGAAGCAGGAAGACGCAAAGAAAGGAAGAAAAGAAGACAAAAGAGAAAAGAGGAGGAAGAAGAAGGAGAAGAAGAAGAGGAAGAAGAAGAAGAAGAAGAGTGAATGGAGGGTCTGGCGATGGGAAGGATGGATGTTCCACGGAAGCCGAAGCGAAGAGAAGAAATGAGAGAGAAAAATAGAAATGACCGAAGAGGAAGAGAAAAGAAGAAGAGAATATGCGCAGGACAAAGCGAAAGGAGAGGGGGATGGAATTGGACAGATAAACATGAGGGAATAAGAGACTGAAGGAACAGAACAATGAGTAAGAGAATAGAAGAGGAAGAAAAAGAGGAAGAGGAATAAGACGAAAAAGAAAAATATGAAGAGGAAGAAGAAGAAGAGAAGAAGAGGAAGAAGAAGAAGAAGAAGAAGTATAGGAAGAAGAGGAAGAAGAGGAAGAAGAAGAAGAAGAAGAAGAAGAAGAAGAAGAAGAAGAAGAAGAAGAAGAAGAAGAAGAAGAAGAAGAAGAAGACGAAGAAGAAGAAGAAAGTAAAGCCGTGAAAAGGTCTTGGATCACGTGATGGAAACGTGATCGATAGATTTTACCCTCCCGAATGGGAGCTCAGAGGTCTTCTTGCCCACGAGAGTTGGTGTGCCGGCTCGCAGTGCAGCGATTCTGGTATCATTTCAACCCTGGGCGGGAATCGAACTTGGACCGTTAGATTTGCGGCTGCGGACGGTACTATTGCTCCGTCGAGCTGTGCGGACAAATCGACGCGAGCGAATAAGAGACGGAGAAGGGGGAACGTCCTGGAATGCTGATCCAGGATTGGAGAGATGGAGTAATGATTGGGTGAACAAACGAAAAACAGAAAGGGCTGACAAGGAAATCTGAGGATTAGGGGAAGGCTCTAGTGGACGAGGAAGAGGAGGAAGAGGAGGAGGAAGAGGAAGAAGAGGAGCACGAGGATGTGGAGGAAGAGGAGGAGGAAGGAGGAGTAGGAGGAGTACGAGGTAGAGAGAGGAGTACGAGGAAGATGAGGAAGAAGAGGAGGAGGAGAAGGAGGAGGAGGGAGGAGTACGAGGAGGGAAGAGGAGGAGAGAGGAGTATGAGGAGGACGAAGAGGAGGAAGAGGAGGAGGAAGAGGAAAAAAGGAAGGAGTACGAGGAGGGAAGAGGGAGAAGGGAGGAGTACGAGGAGGGAAGAGGAGGAGGGAGGAGTATGAGGAGGACCAAAGAAGAGGAAGACACTGATGAAGAGAGGGAGTAGGAAGGTTATCCAAGTTAGCAAATACGGAACCTTATGAACAAAGGCCCTCTTCACACTAGCGGTTTCAACCGCTGCGGTTCAATTACAATGAAAGTCGATGGAGGCGTTCGCACACAACCGAGCAGTTTTTCCTTGACTGTGCGGTACCACCGCGGTTTCCGCTAATGTGAACAGGGCCAAAGAGTAGGACGAAACAACTAAGAAGAGTTTCAAAGAAAAAGAAATAGAGTACTCTAAAGGCCTTATCACACTGAGCTATTTTTCCTCCGACTGTATGAGCAGTTTCGCAGCCCACAGCATTCGGGAAGAAATCTGTTATGCTGAAGGAAAATTCTTTTCCTCCAGCATATCGAATGACATTCTATGCATTTTTGACGAGAAAACTAAAAAAAATTCTATTGTGATTTGACGGCGGAAAATGTTTTGGGGGTAGGCGGTACCTCCGATAAATCGGATGTTGGAGGAAAAATAGCCCAGTGTGATAACCCCTTCAGAGGAGTGTGTGTGACGGAGGAGGTGAAGGAGGAGGAACAATGGAAGGGGAGGGTGCTGGCATGTCACAACAGACAACAACAAAGTGAGAACGAGTTGTGATAGTTCTGTACAAATGCAATGCCCGTGCCACGCCACCATGAAGCTTTCATTTTTTTTTTTTTTAGAGGCAAGTAGCTGAAGGAATCCGAATATACACACACACGCACACACATCTATATATATATATATATATATCTATATATATATATATATATATAATATATATATATATATAATATATATATATATATATAATATATATATATATATATATATATATATATATATATAGAGAGAGAGAGAGAGAGAGAGAGAGAGAGAGAGAGAAAGAGAGAGAGAAAGGGGGAAATTCAAAAAATCAAAATTTCTTGCAGACGTGTGACTCCACGATAATAGAAAGAGGTAAGGCTAGGGCGACTTTCAGAAGTGGGAGGAGGAAAAAGAAGAAGAGGAGGAGGAGGAGTAGGAGGAGTAGAAGAAGAAAGAGGGGGAGAAAGAGAAGTAGGAAGAGGAGGAGGGAGAGGAGGAGGAGGAAGAGAAGGAGGAGGAGGAGGAGGAGGGGAAGAGGAAGAGGAGGTAGAGGAGGAGGAGGAGGAGGAGGGAGAGGAGGAGGAGGAAGAGAAGGAGGAGGAGGAGGAGGAGGAGGAGCAAGAAGAGTTTCATGATATATGGAGACCTTTCACCCGAGCAGAAGCTACGCTAGACTTGCTCTTCCTCTTCACGAATTCATTCGGATATTTTTCAGGCAGTCAAGTTCAAAATTTTCTTCTCCGGCCACTGGAGCAATCTTAAGCGCTTTTCCCTCCAAATCACGTCAAAGATTTATGCATATTTATTTATTTATTCACTCATTTATCATTATTATCATTATTATTATTATTATTACTATTATTATATTATTCATTATTAATACTATTAATTATTAATACTATAAATTATTATTACTATTATTACTACTATTATTATTATTACTATTATTATTACCATTATTATTATCATTATTTATTTTTTTTTTTATAATTTTTTAAGTCCTGATTCAAAGTGTTTGGGCTCCTCAGATTTCTGTTTCTTTGACTTCGTTTTTTTCTATAATATTATGAAGACTTTGTTCACTTATGGTTAATGAAAAAGAAAGTATTAGACTGATGTATTCCTCCTTATTTTCCTTCAATCACTCTAAACATAAGAAAAAAATACAACACAATGGCTCCCCAATAATCAATAATAGTGATAATAATAATAGTAGATAATAACAATAATATTAATAACAATAATATTAATAACAATACTACTACTACTACTTCTACTACTACTACTATTAATAATAATAATAATTGATGATGATGATGATGATGATGATGATGATGATGATGATGATGATGATGATGATGATGATGATGATGATGATGATGATGATGATGATGATGATGATGATGATGATGATGATGATGATGATGATGATGATGATGATAATAATATTAATAATGATGATGATGATGCAACACGATTAGAAAAAAAAAAAAAAAAAAAAACATTGGCCCAGTGCCCCACCACATTACTTCAACCTTTTGGATTCCGGTTGAAAAAAAAAAAAAAAAAAAAAGTGTTTCAATTCTGGCCAAACTAGAAACACGCGGCTCTCATACCTCCGAGGGCTTTAGCTGCTGACCAATGCCCTTAGCCAGGAGGCAGGTTGGTCTGAGGCAGAGCACAACACACTATTATCTTAAAACCAGAAGCCAAAAATACAAAGTGCCTGAATTCTTGCTAAAGTAAACAAATAAATAGATAAATAAATAAAATATTAATAGAAAATAAATAAACAAAAAATTGCATTGTAGATAGAGGCTACACAGCCATGAGGACACCCCCACTCCACGACCACAGTCTTGGAACCAAAAGCCAAAATTTACCAAAGTGCTGGAATTCTTTGCTCAAAAAAAAAAAAAAAAAAAAAAAGCGTGGTAGATACAGGCTCGATGACCGAGCGGGATTAGGGCGTCGCAACTTGTGGCGAAGGTTGAGGTGATGGCGGCTTGAGCCCTGCCATCGGCGAGTTGCATTAAGGGTATGATTCATTAAATTCTACGCTACAAATTATCCTCTGTAAGGAGAAAGAGGAAGAGGAGGAGGCGGAGGAGGACGAAGACAGAGGAAGAGGAGGACGAGGAAGAAGAGGAGGAGGGGGAGGAAAGAAGAGGAGGAGGAGGAGGAGGAAAGATGAGGAAGAGAAGGAGGATAGAGGAGGAGGAGGAGGAGGAGGGGGAGGAAAGAAGAGGAGGAGGAGGAGGAGGAAAGATGAGGAAGAGAAGGAGGATAGAGGAGGAGGAGGAGGAGGAGGGGAGGAAAGAAGAGGAGGAGGAGGAGGCGGAGGATAAAGAGTCTCTTATGTGGAAGCCTTTTACTCTAGGCTTTTGAAGCCTCCAGCAACCTTGCCTTTATTGTTCACAAATTCATTTTGATATTTTCCAACTGGCGGATTGCGAATTTTCTCCACTGGCCCACAGTCTCATCTATATTACAAATCCACTGTTCGGATTCTTTATTGCTTTTATCTTTTTTTTAATTTCAGTTTTGTGGTGTAGCCCATCTCTATGTTAAGCGTGTGACATATTATAAGGTTTCGCCTCCCAAGCTCGTATTATATAAGATAGGGTCTGCGATTTTTTTTATTGATATTATTATTATCATATATTTTTTTAAAGATGATGGACAAAAAAAAGTCCCTAGTAACTCTACTAGCTTTTCTTGGAGTACTCTCTCTTTCTACCTCTCTTTCTCTCTCTCTCTTTTTCTTTATCTATCTCTCTCCCCATTTCTTTCTCGCTCTCTTTATTTATATCTCTCTCTCTATCTCTCTCCTTCTCTCTCCTCCCCATCTCTCTCTCTCTCTCTCTCTCTCTTTCTCTCTCTCTGTCCCTTTATTTCTCTCGTCTTTCCTTCTCTCCTGTACATTCGTATATGTGTAACTTCTCTTAGTTCATCATTCAGCTTCTCACTGTACGAAGCAAGAGTAACATTTGGAAATTTGAAAATCAGAAGATCGTCATCGAGGTCGTTTCTACTCACTCAAACGAAGTAGCAAAAGCAAGTAGCATGCTAGCGAGAGATGCTTAGTGTGCCGCCACCTTTAGTTGTGGGTTCAAAATCCGGCAATTCTCTGCGATCCCCAGCACTCACTGCTACCTGCTGCAGCTGTCCCCAAAGAGGAGGAGGAGGAGGAGGGAGATGAATAGGAGGAGGAGGAGGAGGAAGAGGAGGGGGAAGAAGAGGAGGAGGGAGAGGAAGAGGAGGAGGAGGAGGAGTAAAAAGAGGAGGAGGAAGAGGAGTAAGAGGAGGAAGAGGAGGAAGAGGAAGAGGAGGAGGAAGAGGAGAAAGAGGAGGGAGAGGAGGAGAAAGAGGAGGGAGAGGAAGAGGAGGGAGAGGAGGAGGAAGAGGAGGAGGGAGAGGAAGAGGAGGAGAGGAGGAGGAAGAGGAGGAGGAGGAGGATGAGGAGGAGGAAGAGGAGGAGGAGGAGGAAGAGGAGGAGGAAGAGGAGGAGGGGAGGAAGAAGAGGGAGAGGAATAGGAGGGAGAGGAAGAGGAGGGAGAGGAGGAGGAAGAGGAGGAAGAGTAGGAAGAGGAGGAAAAAGAGGAGAGGAGGAGGAGGAGGAGGAGGAGGAGGAGGAGGAAAGGCCGATCCGTAGTTCCTCCGCCTCCGCCGAAGACGGGCGTCGCATTCGTCATCGAATGTTGGAGGCTCCGATGCCTCCGAATGGCCGAAGCTCTCTGCCCCCTTTCCATCATGATGATGATCATTCTTCGCCTCATCGCCCCCCCCCCTCCCCCAGGGAGGGTTTAAGGCCGATTCACATCGAACTGGGTGCAGTGACTCCTTAAGGGCCATTTACACCGTCAAACAGTTTGTCAAACAAATGTTTGAAGTGATGTTTGACCGTGTGATTGGGGTATTTGGTTGTCAAACAAGTTTGTCAAACAAGTGTTTGAAGTGATGTTTGACCGTGTGAACGGGGTGTTTGGTTGTCAAACAAGTGTTTGAAGTGATGTTTGACCGTGTAAACAGGGTATTTGGTTGTCAAACACGTTTGTCAACCAAATACACCATTCACACGGTCAAACATAACTTCAAACACTTGTCTGACAAACTGTTTGACCGTGTAAATGGGCCTTAGGGTCGCTTCAGATGGAACCGGTCGCAGTGACCTCTTCGTAGGTCTCTTGTGCTTCATGACGCATCCGGTGTCACACTCTGCGGCGGCGCCGTATTAGTCCATGTTACGTTTGAAAGTTTGATTGGTTCCAGCAAATGCCCTGGCGTCACAATTTGACGTAACGACCACCATATTCCTCCCCACCCCCTCCCCATGGTTAAAATACTATTATAATTATTAGAGTTTAATGACACACAATAAGGGGAGAATTTGCTGTCGCCAACAACAACAACAAGTCCGCAACGGCACCGCCGGGCAGTGTGACGCCGGATTAACCCTAATCCGACAAGCACGACAGTTCTCTCTCTCTCTCTCTCTCTCTCTCTCTCTCTCTCTCTCTCTTCTTTGAGAATTCGTTTGCAACCTCATTTGTTTTTGTCTTGCCAGTCCGCATCTGTGTTTCGCTAATGTTATATTCCATTTAATTTCCCCCCATTTCGCTTCTACATTCCTGTTGTCCTCCCTCCCTCAGCAATTGCTTCCCCTCTCTCTCCTCCCTCTTCTTTTTTTCACTCTCCCTCCCCCTCCCCTCTCCCCTTCCCCTCATTCCTGCTTTCATTAGCGCCCTAAATCACTTTCACCTGCTCATTTCATCGGTTCCAATTCTGTCATTTCCCCCTCAAACGACTATTCCCTCGTGGCTACCCTCTCCCTCTCCTCTCTCCACCACTCCGTTAAGGCACTATCACACTGGGCTATTTTTCCTTCGACTGTTGAAGCAGTTTTGCAGCCCGCAGATTTCGGAAAGGAATCTTATATGCTGAAGGAAAACTATTCTCCTCCAGCATACCAAATGTCATTCGATGTATCTTTGTTGAGAAAAATAAATAGTTTGCCCATAGTGATTTTACGGCGGAAAAAGTGCTGGAGGTGGGCGGTACCGCCGATTCATCGGAGGTTGGAGGAAAAATAGCCCAGTGTGATAATCCCTTAAGAAAGTCAGAAAAACAAAGGAAAGGTTATGGTATCACAGGCAAGTGATAGATGCCCCCCCCCCCAACACGACTCCCTCACTCCTCTATGCTCCTCCTCCCTTCCCCTCCTCCTCCTCCTCCTCCTCTTCCCCTGAGATGACATTCTTTGCGGCCAATTTCCTGTGGCCACTACCTCGTCTCTCTGACTCCCTCTGCCTTCACTTCCTACAACTACTCCATGCAATTTTGTACTCCCATTTCCCCTCGCCTTCTTCTCCTACTCCTCTTCCTCCTACTTCACCCTTCTCCCCCATAAAGAAGTTATCACACTGGGCTATTTTTCCTCCAACATCCTACCTCCAACCTCCAAAAGAATAACTAGAATATGACTTCGCTTACAGAAACCTAGACTTCCCAAAGAACATTTCAACCGTATGTCTAAATTTCGTATTGGTTTGATAAATTTCTTAGTTCATCATTCAGCTTTGCCATATATACGACGGAAAGATAATTTGATATTTGGAGACTTGGAAAATGAAATACTGTAACCGAAGTCGTTTTTACTCGAACGAAGCCCAGTGTGATAGCCTCTACAGGCTACTTTCTCAGCCGATTTTCTGTCGTCATATCATTTCCCCTTTACTTCCTTCATCTCCTCCAACTACTCCACATATGATTGTACTCCCATTTTCTCGCGTCTTCCTCCTACTCCTTCTCCTCCCTCTGCCTCTCCCTTTCTGCCCCTCTGTCTATCTGTCTGTCTGTTTATCTCTCTCTCTCTCTCTCTCTCTTTGCCTTTCTCTGCTTGTTTCTCTGCTCCTCTGCCTATCTATATCTCTTCTCTCTCTCTCTGCCCCTCTCTCTCAGCTTGTCTCTCCACCCCTCTGTCCGTGTGTCTCTTTTTCTCTCTCTCTCTCTGGCCTTCTCTCTCTGCTTATCTCTCTGCTCCTGTGTTGGTCTGTCTCTCTCTCTCTCTCTCTCTCTGCCCCTTTCCTTCCCCTCTCGTGCCTCCCTTCCCGCTTTCAGCATTTTTCTCTTCATACGGTCTCCCTCTCTCAGTATTTTCTTTTCCTTAATTGTCGTCCCGTTTTCTCTGTCCTTCATTCTCCCTTCCATACATCCAAATCAGGCTTTCTTTCTCTCTTTCTCTCTCTCAATCTCTCTCTCCCCGGCATGTTGTAAGTTCAAATACAACTAACACTTTAAAAAAAACGTCTAAATTATTTCTCAGCATCGTGAGTTCATATACACTCGAATGAGGTCAGTGGTTCCCGTTTCCACTGTTTACATCCATTTTTCGATTTGCAGGCAGCCCGGTCACGAGGTTATCACACTGGGCAGCTTCCACGGGTATCACACTGGGCTTCTTCCACAGGCTTCACCAGCGACCGACAATCGAGAGTTCGTTGGAGTAAAAACGACTTCGGTTACAGTGTTCTATTTTTCAAATTTGCAATTATCAAATCGCTCAAAATCTTGTTTATTCCACACTCCCCCCTCCCTCTTCCTCTCCCTCTTCCTTTTCCAACCTCTTCCTCTTCCTCTCCCCCTCTCTCTTTTTCTCCCTCTCCCCCTCCCTCTTTTTCTCCCTCCCCCTCCCTCTTCCTCTCCCTCTCCCCTTCCCTCTTCCTTTCCCTCCCCACCTCCCTCTTCCTCTCCCTCTCACTCTCCCTCTCCGCCTGTCTCTCTCTCTTCTCCTCCTTCTTCCTCTCCCTCTCCCCCCTCCCTTCCCTTTGTGTCTCCTCTAACCTCTCATTTTCTCCCTTCCTCTATTCTTCCCAATTCACTTCCCCTTCACCCTCCTCCTTCTCCCCTCTCTCTCTCTCTCTCTTCTCCTCCCTCTTGCCCTCCCTTCCTTCTGTTCCTCCTCCCAAACTTTCCCTTTCTCCCTCCCTCCTTCTCTCTCTCTCCCTCTCTTCTATATTCCATTCTCTCTCCATCTCGCCCTCTCTGTATCTATCTACTAATCTATTTATCTGTCTGCCAATCCATCTATTTACCTATACATATCTCTGTATTTATATTTTTAATTATCTACTGTACCTATATGTCTGCCTATCTATCTACCTACCTATATACCTATCTATCTACCTATATATCTGTCTGCCTATTTCTCCATCTATCTATCTATCTACGTATCTACCTATTTATCTCCCTCTCCCCCAGTGTGGGGTATTGTCTGCTTCTTTAATGTAGTCGATACTGCATTCCTTTTTGGTTAGAAACTAATGTCTATTAAAAAAAAAGTAAAACAAAAAAAAATAATAATAATAATAATGATCCTACTCTTCCAACGTTCTCCTGCTAAAAATGATAAAAAAATAAAGATAAAAAATAATTATATACCTATATAAAAATAATAGTATTTAATAAATACATAAACAATTAATGTTAATAATAGATTAGGTATCGAAACAGCCATGTAAGAACCAATAGGTCTGCTGCTGTTCGTTCGTCCATGTAACTCCATGCGTCTTTCCTTCACTTTCTTCTGGTCCACTTCCAGGACCTCAACTCCTCTGTGCGACATGGTCCCTAAGGCCACATCTCCGTTTATTGCTGACAAAGTACTAAAAACATATCATTCCTTTTATCTCTCTCTCTCTCTCTCTCTCTGTCTCTCTCTCTCTCTCCGTCTTCTCTTCTCTCTCCATCCCCCCCCCTCTCTCTCTCTCTCTACCTCTACGTCTCGCTCTCCTTCTTCCAGATTCGGGCAAGACCTACCCCCCCGCTGCCCGCTTCCAAAAGTTAACTCTCTGTCCTTCTTGATGTGTCCTCCTCTTCCACCCTTCTTCCATCTCCTCCTCTTTTACCTCTTCCTCATTTTCTTCCTCCTCCTCCTCCTCCTCTTGTTCTTGCTCTTCCCCCTCTTCCCCATCTCCTCTTCCTCCTTTTCCTCTTCTTCTTCCATGTCCTCCTCCTCCACCTCTTCCTCATTTTCCTCCTACTCTTCCTCCTCTTCCTTCTCTTCCTCATTTTCCTATTCATCCTCTTCTTCCTCCTCCTACTCTTCTTCCCTTTCCTCTTCTTTCTCCTCCTCTTCCTTCTTTCGTCCCTCTCCTTCTCTTCTTTTGTCTCCCCTGTGCTTCCAGGTTCTCTCTAAGCTCTTTTATTATTTTTTGTTATATTCACCTTTATCTCCTTCCCCTTATCTCCTCTTCATTCGTCTTTGCCTCTTCCCAGTTCTCTGTCTCTTGCCTTATACCCCTTTTCATTTATCCTTCCTCCTTCTTCCACAATCCCTTACCCCATATCTTCATTTTTACAGACCCTCATTTTTACTCTCTCTTTCTCGTTTCCTCTTTTTTTTTTTGGGGGGGGGGGCATTTTCTCTTTTACCACATTTTCTTTTCCTCCCCCCTTGTTTTGATTTTGAGACCATTTCAACTCCTTGCCCAATTTTCCCTTTTTCTTTTTCTCTTTTTTACTTTTTTCCACTTATCCACTTTCTCTACCCATTCCTCATCCTCTGAGCTTCTTGCCCTTTCTTCATCTCCTCTCTTTCGCTCTCTTCTCATCCCCGTTCCCCCCTCTCTTAATGCGTTACCACATTGAACTATTTTTCCTCCAGCATATCAAAAGACATTCTATGTATTTTTGTTGAGAAAACAAAATAGTTTGTCATAGTGATTTGACGGCGGAAAAAGTGCTGGAGGTGGGCGGTATCGCCAACAAATCGGATGTTGGAGGAAAAATTGCCCAGTGTGATAACCACGTAAACCTATTCTTTCCCTCCTCAATTCCTCTTTATTTTTCCTGCCTCTCTCCTCCCCTTCCCCTTTCTCTTCTTTCCACGTCTCTCTTCTTCCTCTTCCTCCACATCTTCTTCCTCCTCTTCTATTCTGTTTCCCCTTCCATCCCCAAGCTTACCCATTTTCCTTCATTTCCCCTTCCTTTCCTTTCACTCTCTCGATTCCCTTTTTACTCCCTTTTGGGCAATTTTAGGTTTAAGAAGGAAATAGGCAAGAACTGGTTTACCAACAGAGTGGTTAACGAATGAAATAGATTTAGTAACCATGCAGTAGTGAGCGCTAAAACATTTGTTTGTTTTAAGATAAGATGAGATAACTTTATGGATAGGAATAACAGGTGATCAGGGACATGGAACTACCAAGTGTAGGCCATAGGGCCTCTTGCAGTCTCCTCTATTCTTATATTCTTTTCTTCCACTACCCTTCGCATATCTCTATAATCTCCTTCCTTCTTCTTTTCCATTCTTCAATTCATCCTCCCATCCCTATATATTCACACTCTCCCTTTCCCCATTTCTCAAATAACTTTTCCATTTTTTCTTCTCTTTTTCCATCCTTTCATAATTCATTTCATTCTTTTTTCCTCTGCACCCAATCCTCTTCACCCCCAAACTCTACCCTCACCCCTTTCTCTAACCCCCACACGCTACACAAACACACACACACACACACACACACACACACACACACACACACACACACACACACACACACACACACACACACACACACACACACACACACACACACACACACACACACACACACACACACACACACACACACACACACACACACACACACACACACACAAACTCCTCGGCCCCCATGTCCATATTTTTTTTCTTTGTCTCCTTCAGCAACTTGTTTTGTCTTTTTCCCCTCAACTCAAAATAAATTGTCCCAACCCCACGCCGGCCATCCCGCATCCTCCTCCTCCCTTCCACCCCTCCACTCTCCCCCTCTCCTTCCCTCCCTTGCTCGTTAGTTCCCAAAAATCACTTTTTCACCAATTCGGTTTTTTTTTTCCCACGGCTATTGTTTATATTGTATATTTGTGTTTATCATTGACCCTCCGAGGTTTTCTTCTCCACTGGGCAAATCAGGTCAAACCTGTGTGTGTTTTACCCCTGTCCTTTCTATCTCTCTTTTTCTCTCCCTTTGCCTCTCTCTCTCTCTCTTTCTCTCTCTCTCTCTCTCTTTTTGTCTCTCTTTGCATCTCTCTGTCGTTCTCTCTCACTCTCTGTCTCTCTGTCTTTCTCTGTCGTTCTCTCTCACTTTCTGTCTCTCTGTCTTTCTCTGCCGTTCTCTCTCACTCTCTGTCTCTCAATCTCTTTCTATCTCTCAATCTCTTTCTGTCTCTATCTCTCTCTTTCTATCTCTCTCTCACACTCTAGCTATATCTACTATTTCATCTCTCTCATGTGTATATTTCCCAGGCGGTCGTTTTTCTTACTATTTCCTCTACTCTGCGCTCCTCTCTTCCTCGTTTTCTCCGTCATCATCAGTTCTCCTTCCATCCTCTCCCTTTTCTCGCCCTGATTCCTCTCTCTCCCACCTCTCACTCCCCGCGTCCTTCCTCCTCTACCTTCACTTCTTCCTCATCTCCTCTCTTCTGGTCTCCTCTCATCAGCGTCCTCTTCCTCTTAACCTACTCCTTCCTATCTCCTTTCCTTTCCCCGTATCTCCGTATCCAACTCACGCGGCGTCCATAATTCTTCCTTTCCTCCAGCCGTCCCCTTAAGAACATAAGAAAGGAGGAGACTGGAAGAGACCATAAGGCCTACACAAGGCAATTCCACGTCTCTGACCATCTGTCATCCCCATCCATAAAGCCATCTAATCTTCTCTTAAACAACAAATACTTTCAGCAATCACTACATGGTTACTAAGTCTATTCTATTCATAAGAACGTAAGAAAGGAAGAGACTGCAAGAGACCATAAGGCCTACACTACGCAGTTCCATGTCCGCTACCATCTGTCATCCCTGTCCATAAAGCCATCTAATTTTCTCTTAAACAATAAATATTTTCAGCAATCACTACATGGTTATTAAGTCTATTGTATTCATAAGAACGTAAGAAAGGAAGAGACTGCAAGAGACCATAAGGCCTACACTACGCAGTTCCATGTCCGTTACCATCTGTCATCCCTATCCATAAAGCCACCTAATTTTCTGAAAACAACCAATTGTTTTAGTGTTCACTACATACTCCTTTCGTTAACCACTCTACCCGTAAACAAGTTTTTGCCTGTTTCCTTCTAAAACCTAAAACTGTCCTTTGGCCTCTGCACCTCTTCCAATGTTACCGAAAAAGTACTTAAGTACACTTTGGGACAATAAGTATTCAGGTACACTTTGGGACAAAAAATATTTAAGTACACTTCGGAACAATAAGTATTTAAATACACTTCAGGATAATAAGTTCCCTAACTTGTTTATTAGTTGTCGAAAGTACAACTATGTTAATTTGTTCCATTAGACATTTTTCTGTCTGTCTGTAACTCTGTCACGCACTTGCTTTGATCGTAACCATCCTATGGTGCCTTATAAAGGTGATTCCCTATCTATTTTCTTAGATCTAAAAGGTCACAATGACGTAAAATGAGATTTTCATTCAAGAGTTTCAATATGTCACAAGTTGCGCCCGTTAGCACATCAGTCTCACTAACCTTTGTGATCGTTTCTAAACGGATTCATAAAGTATATCTTCTCTTATGTGTTCTGACATTTTAATGTGTCATGTAGGAACATATGCTGAAGGTCTTCGACACTCGGGTAGATTGTTTTGTTACTTTGGGTTTAGAATTATATAACTGGAAGGACAGAAGTCTTGGTTACGGATGTAAATAATTCGTTCCTCAAAAAAAAAAAAAAAAAAAAAAAAAAGGGGGGGGGGGTGGCTGGAGACATTATACCCCCCCCCCCCTCGCCAACGTACTCATGGGGTGATGACACTAGGCTAATTTTCCTCCAGCATATCAAATTCCTTCCCCAAAGGTGTGGTTGAAAACCTGCTCCAACAGTCGGAGGAAAAATAGCCCAGAGTGATAACAGGGCTAAGAAGCAATGGTATGTTCACGCTAGAAAGAAAGCTATCAATATAAGGAGGAGGAGGAGGAGGAGGAGGAAGAAGAGGAGGAGTTGGAAGAGGAGGAGGAGAAGGAGTATGAGGAAGAAGAGGAGGGGGAGGAAGAGCAGGATTAAGGGGATGAGTGGGAGTAAGAGGAGGAGGAGAAAGAGGAGGAGGAGGAGGAGGAGGAGGAGGAGGAGGAGGTACATCATTGGATGCCCTGAAACCGAGCAACTCCAAGTTACAGTCCAGGTTGAGTATGTCAACTGCCGCGTCTTTTTGTGACGTCATGTCGCTTTTCTTTCTTTTTCCTTTTTAACCGAAAAGAGGGACCTCACGACGGTGGATGGATTTTGTGAGAATATTCTAGAATAAATTCCGCAGTACTAACATTTAGAGAAGTGGAAAAAATCAGCTTCAGACAGAATATAGAATCAGGAAGGCAAAGAAAACGAAGGAAGGACAACTTTGAAGACGGCTTAGCTTAGAGAAGAATGGAGGTCAAAGTGTATTTTTTTCCACCCCTCTAGGAAAATTCTGTTTGTGCATGTGGGCCTGTATACATATATATATATATATATATATATATATATATATATATATATATATATATATATATATATATATATATATATATATATATATATATATATATATATATATATGGACAAAGTGTCGACATTTGTTCAAGTAGGACGAAATGTCGACGACGACTTTTATTAGATATTTATTTAGTGAGATGATGCCAGTTGTTAATGCAGGCACTAAGCCATTTTTGCCACCAATTTTATACCTCTCTCCCTATATATTTCCTGCCATTCATTCTAATAATACAGGTTAAAATGGCAGTTCCAAAATAAACAACTTGACAGTCTATTGATTTTAATGAATCACAAGACGGCTCAGTTGTAGAGCTACAAATTTATTAAAAACAATATAATCAATTAAAAAGTGTTACAAAAGATATACTGAACGCCCAATTTACCTATTAAAAACAACATAATTCTAAAAAGCTTTACAAATTATGAGCAACTGCTCTTATAAACTCTAACCCTTGATTGGGATTAAAGTTTGTGACCAGTTTCTTCAGTCTTTCATTGATTCTAACATATTTTAGGTTCTGCCTTCCAATTCCTCTCCTATTGGTTAGTTGCGCTAACAACATATCTGTATTTGCTTGTTCTTCTTCCAGTTTGTTAACCAATTTTTCTACAGATGAATGCTTAATCAGCATTCTCCTGTTAAAAGCATTATGCCACCATTCAAGTGATTTATTCGTGCGTGGCAAGTCATCTGCGACACGACTATGAACTGACCATAGCTTGATTTCATAGCAGGGTTTATGTCGTCGTCCACGTTGAACTTCAAAATACGCCAAGAAATTCGTCGAGAACACATTCTATTTCTTCAGTTAAGGAACCAAGAAGCTCTTCAAAAAAAAGCATATACGTAATCAGGAGGAACAAATGCCAATGCTTGAAATTGCTTTATTATGAATGCATTACTGGTTTCAGTGTACCAAAATTGTAAACCCAACGACTGGATTTTGCGCCACAGACATTGACCAAAATGGAAAAAACATCCATAAACAGTAGTATCTGGAAATATCTCCCTTATACTATTAGTAGAGGCTCTTTCGAAATCAACACTGATTGAGGTTGGGTTCAAATTGCGGTCTTTCAAAAAATTAAAAATGAACGCGTACGTTCATCCTTTTTCCTTGTAAGGCAATAAACCATTGGTAGTGTTATGTTATTTGTAACAAGGGCATGAATAGTATACAAATGCTTCCCAACAGGAGGAGAATCGAACGTCCCATCACAAAGCCATGTTGAATAGGTTTCTAACACTAATTGGCTCAAGCGAATTGTCTCTGAAAGCCCCATACTGGGTGATGACCGGTTGTTTATGCTACAATTCTACGGCGCCCGTATTCACATAAAAGCTATTTCATTCCTTATTAGTTATAAACTGGACTCATAACATTATTATTATTATTATCATATTCTCTCGACATTATGTACGTCGACATTT
>NC_134784.1:31467137-31469637 GCF_046742065.1 Oratosquilla oratoria
AGGGGGGAGGAAGGTGGAGGAGAGGAAGGTAGGGCAGAGGAAAGTGGGGGAGAGGAAGGTGGGGGAGAGGAAGGTGGAGGAGAGAAAGGTGAGGGAACGTTTAATTTCAGATATAATGAATGAAGTTTCCGGTGATGATGAAGAGGAAGATGAGGAGGAAGAGAAGGAGGACAAGGAAGAAACGGAGGAGGAGAAGGAGGAGGAGGAGGAGGAGGAGAAGGAGGAGGAGGAGAAGGAGGAGGAGGAGGAGGAGGAGGAGGAGGAGGAGGAGGAGGAGGGGAAGGGAAATCAAAGGGAGGAGGTGAGGAGGATAGATGAGTTGAGTAAGGAGAATGAGGGGAAGAAGGGAGAATGGGAAGGAGGGAAGAGAAAGAAGGAGGAGGAGGTGTAGGAGAAAGAGAAAGATGAGAAGGAATTGGAGGAGGAGGAGGAGAAGGAGGAGGGGTGGGGGAAAGAGAAGAAGGAAGATAAAAGGGAGTAGGAACAGGAGGAAGATGTGGAGAGGAGGACTAGGAGGAGAAAGAGGAGGAGGAGGAGGAGGAGGTGGAATGTGGAAGATGGGAACAAATAGGAACAGGAGCAGGGGAAGAACTAGGATGGAAGGGGAGTGAGAGAGAGAGAGAGAGAGAGAGAGAGAGAGAGAGAGAGAGAGAGAGAGAGAGAGAGAGAGAGAGAGAGAGAGAGAGAGAGAGAGAGAGAGAGAGAGAGAGAGAGAGAGAGAGAGAGAGAGAGAGAGAGAGAGAGAGAGAGAGAAAGAGAGAGAAAGAGAGAGAAAGAGAGAGAGAGAGAGAGGGGGGGGGCGTTACCCTGATGCCTTTTAGCCCACTGGATGGACATCGCCTGAAGAATCTCCCAGAAGAGGAAGGACGCCTCCCGAGAAGTGTGTCAAGTCACGCCTGAGTCAAGTCTCGATGAAATTAAGACGACCTACTGTACCGTGCGAACGTCGTCGGGAAAGGGTCAGGTCGAGTTCCAGGTCATTCCTTTTGTAGCAATCAAGCGTGGTACAATGGTAACGCCCTTGCTCCGTTCACGCTAACGCCAAAGGATTTGCTGCTGGCGCCATAGGATTTCATTCAATCGTGTGGTATTCTACGGACAGGAATGGGTCCGAAAGAGACCCAGCAAGTGGAGTAAGGACGGGAAAAGGCAGATTAAGGATCGTTGAAAGAGGATTACGATCTCCGATCTGGCTTAGGGATAATGGGTCTCAAAGGTCGAGACTAAGACCGGAGAGAGAACGAGAAACAAGATAAAATTGTAAATATTAAAGAACTGTAGGGAGGATATTTCTAAGTTTAAGGAGGAGGAGGAAGAGGAGGAAGAGATGAAGGAGGAGGAGGAGGAAGAGCAGGAGGAGCAGGAGGAGAAGGAAGAGGAGAAGAAGGAAGAGGAGAAGGAAGAGGAGGAGGAAGAGGAGGAAGAGAAGAGGAAGAAGAGGAAGACCACTGAAAGACTGATAAGGAAGAATCTAGACAGATAAGGGGATGCTGGAGGAGAGAGAAATGGGAGGGGACGGGTGAGGGTAGAGGGGAGTAATTGCTCAAGCCGTGATACCCCAAACACCCTACCTACAGATATCCTGGTGGCTGTTTACCCATACAGGCGCTATCACACTGGGCTATTTTTCCTCCAACAATTAGAGTAGATTTGCAACCCACGGGAAGGAGTCTGATATGCTGAAGGAAAATTAATTTTCCTCCAGCATATCCTTGTAAATTGTGGAGAAAACAAAATAGTTTGCCATGGTGATTTGACGGCGGAAAAAGTGCCGGAGGTGGGCCCGTACCGCCAATGAATTGGAGGTCGGAGGAAAAATAGCCCAGGGTGATAACTCCTAAATGGAGTGGTGGGGGGTCGGGTAGGTGGGTGTCCACCAAGGGGTGGCGACCACAATCTGATGCGCTGATTGTAAGACGTAGAATGCGGGGAGATCTAATAGCGGTATTCATATGGGTCAAGGGCTTTAACAACGGTGACGCAAACAAGGTCATCATATTAAGAAAATAGGGCAGGACCTGCAGTAATGGATCTAAATTGGACAAACTTATAATTAAGAAGGAAATAGGCAAGAACTGGTTTATCAATAGGGTGGTTAACGAATGGAATAGACTTAGTAACCATCTAGTGAGCGGTGAAACTATTGGTTGTTTTAAGAAAAGGTTAGACAACTTTATGGATGGGGATGATAGGTGGCAATGGGCATGGAACTGCCTGGTGTAGGCCTTATGGTCTCTTGCAGTCTCCTTCATTCTTGTGTTCTAGAACGAGGAGAAGAAGGAAAGGGTTGATAAAAGGGGGGAGGAGATGTGGATGAGATAATGGCGATAATGAAGGGGACTACAGTGGGAATTACGGGAGTGCTTGGGCCACTGGGGGGAATTAATGAGAGAGGATTTCCAGACGCTGTGTATTATGTGTGCCCGAGCGTTTGGGGCGAAAGAGGGAGGGAGGGAGGGAGGGAGGGAGGGAGGGAGGGAGGGAGGGAGGGAGGGAGGGA
>NC_134784.1:31477137-31492137 GCF_046742065.1 Oratosquilla oratoria
AAATGAAAAAAAGTAAATGGTACTCATTTCTGATTTCTACTGTTCGTCGTCATGTTTCAACCGCCTTCTTTGGATCTCCCCTTGGCTACCTCCGGGATAGAAACGTTGGATACTGCTGACAAAACATTAGAAATCATCTTTCTTTTTTGCCAGTTGAATAATGTCCATTACGACTCTTTATTTTCCCGTCCTCCTTTCTATTTCCCCCCCAACACTATCACCGTTTTCTCTTTTAATTCCTCTTTTCTCTTTATTTCCGGTTTCTCATTTTTCCTCTTGTTTTCCCTCCTCTTTCTCCTCTTCTCACTTCTCCTTCTCTTCCTCTTCCTTATCCTCCTCTTCCTCTTCTTTGACCCCCTCATGCTTCTTATTCTCCGAGTTCTCACCAAACATTTTTATCAAATTTTGTTACCTTTCTCCATTTTCTCTCTTTTCCTCTTATGTTTTCTCTCCTCCTCCTCCTCCTCCTCCCCCTTCCTCTCTTCCTTCTTCTTCTTCCCCTCGTCCCCATTACTAATCCATCCTTTCGCAACGGAACTCACCAGACTTCTCTATTATTTCTCTCTTTCTAATCCTTGCGTCCTCCCCTCTTCCACCCCCCTCCTTCCCACTCCAAGTCCCTTGTGCCATTCTCCCCTCCCCCGTCCTCTCTTTTCCCTCCAGGAATTGTATCGATAACACGCTTCCTCGTTTTTGCAATCTCTCTTTTTTCTAGTACATGCCTCAGACAGCCAAAGTGAGGTTGTAGACACACTAAAACGGGTGCGCACACACACACACACACACACACACACACACACACACACACACACACACACACACACACACACACACACACACACACACAAAGACACACTCGTACACAGGTACACACACAATCACACATATGTACACAGACATACAGACACATTCATACAAATGACACACACACACACGTACACAGACATATAAAAAGACACATTCGAACAGAGGAAATACACACACATGCACACACACATATATATACACACACACACACCACACACGCACAAACACACTCATACACAGGACACCTATACACACACATTCGCATACACAACATACACACACATATACTCACATAAACTCACACACAAACATACACACACACACACACACACACACACACACACACACACACACACACACATACATGCACAGATTCACATATATCAACGAGCACCATGCTCGTGTAACTTATCCCCAATACTTTGCAATATTCCGGCAAGAAGCTCTTCCTCCTCCTCCTCCTCCTCATCTTCTTCTCCTCCTCCTTTTTCTTCCTCCTCCTCCTCTTCTTCCTCCTTTTCTTCGCTGAGGCTAAGTTTTCGAACACCTTCCCTTATGGAATAATCCTCCCCATCTCCAGAGGCCTGCGATGCCTCTTCTTCAGACTTTGGTCAGTCCCTCTATTCTTCATTTCACAGGTCCCCATTCCTCCCTCACCCCTTCCCATTCTCTCCCTCCCTCACCCCTTCCCATTCTCTCCCTCCCTCACCCCTTCCCATTCTCTTCCTCCCTCACCCCTTCCCATTCTCTTCCTCCCTCACCCCTTCCCATTCTCTTCCTCCCCCACCCCTTCCCATTCTCTTCCTCCCTCACCCCTTCCCATTCTCTCCCTCCCTCACCCCTTCCCATTCTCTTCCTCCCTCACCCCTTCCCATTCTCTCCCCCTCCCTCACCCCTTCCATCCTTTCCCCCCCCCTCACCCCTTTCCATTCTTTCCCCTCCCTCACCCCTTCCCATTCTCTTCCTCCCTCACCCCTTCCCATTCTCTCCCTCCCTCACCCCTTCCCATTCTCTTCCTCCCTCACCCCTTCCCATTTTCTTCCTCAATCCTTCCCCTTCCCATTTTCTTCCTCAATCCTTCCCATTCCCATTTTCTTCCTCAATCCTTCCCCTTCCCATTTTCTTCCTCAATCCTTCCCATTCCCATTTTCTTCCTCAATCCTTCCCCTTCCCATTTTCTTCCTCTCCGCCTTTTTTCTTAACCTTCCACCATTCTTCTCGAACCAGAGGTTCTTCCTTGTCGTCTTCCTTTCCTGCGCGCTGCTGGCGTCATCGGAAGCGTGCTGGTCTCTTATTCACAGGTGGCGGCACACTAGGCTAGCATGCTACTCGCTTTTGCTACTTCCTTTGAGTAGAAACGACTTCGGTTACAATGTTCTAGACTTCCGTAAGAGCATCTAAACAATGTGTCTAACATTCGTATTCTAGGTTTAAATTAAATCTATGACCCAAGATTAATTTGACTTTTGGAAATTTGAAGAATCAAAAGTCATCAAATGCATTTTTACTCAGACGAAATATCAAAGGCAAGTGCCGTGCTAGCCAGAAATGCTTTGTGTGCCGCGAACTTCATTTGTGGGTTCGATTCCCGCACTCCTCTTCGATTCCAAGGGCTGTTATCTACCTCAAGAGTCCCTAATTTGCATAGGGGGAAATTGATGGCTTCCTGGTGTACGCTCCACACCAACACTTGCGCTTCTTTGGCCCAATTCCTCAAAAGGCCATTGAGGATGGTGCTGCTCTCAAACTCAAAATCACCATCCCACTACTCCCACGAAGTGGGAAGTGAGAAACCCCTGGTGGGGCAAGTCCTGTCAATTGCGGCAAGCCGCTGTTTTTTTGTTTTTTTGTTTTTTGTTTTTTTGTTTAAGGCCGATGTTTGGGTCGCCTCCCTGCCTGGCCAGGGCTGTCGGGAACCAACGAAAAAAACCATGCAGCGGGTCCCGGAACTCGGACTCACGACCACCTGGTCAGGAGTTCGACACGGTATCCACAGGGGTATGGAACTATTTTCACCCTTCGACTCCTCATCCACTCGTCTGTCAGTCCCGACCTGTCTGTCACGTGTCTGTCTGTCTGTCTGCCTGTCTGTTCCTCATCAGTCAGTATCTTCTGTCCGGCCGTCCGTCTTGCTATTTCATTGTCAGCTGCTGATCTTCATTAACTTATTCATCCTCTCTCTCTCTCTCTCTCTCTCTCGCTCTCTCTCTCTCCTTCTTCTTCTTCTTCGTAATCTCCACAGTTTGTATTGTTCTCTATTGCCGGTTCAATTTCTATATAAAATTAATCCTGACATCATGGTATTTTGATCTCGCCACTCTCTCTCTCTCTCTCTCTCTCTCTCTCTCTCTCTCTCTCTCTCTCTCTCTCTCTCTCTCTTTCTATCTCTCTCTCCGTATTGTTCTCTATTGCCGGTTCTTGATACTGAAATTCGTCCTAAAATCATGGTAGTTTGATCTCGTTACTTCTCTCTCTCTCTCATTATCTCCATCTATTGTATGTACGTGTTGTAACGTGTATGATATCAACCTACATTGGTTCGCCTCCCCTTGTCCCCGCCTGTGTCGCGCCGAGGATGGTTATCGCGTTATTGAAACGCACCCGAGGTGGAAGAGGCTTATTACGCGGACATTTTGATGCGACGCTTCGGCCTATACAAAAAAAAAAAAAAAAAAAAAAAAAAATATATATATATATATATATATATATATATATATATATATAAATATATATATTGCACCCCCCCCGGCCATTCTTATCTAGTTCCCTTCTAAATGATATCTATTCTCCGCAAAATTGACTTCGTTTCACTCCCTGTTCAACCCACCTGAGCATTGCATCCACCCCCCACCCACCCCCGGCCATACTCTTCATTCTATCTCGTGTCTCCTTTTAAATGATATTCATTCTCCGCCATTTTCCGGCAACTATGGTTTCGTTTTACTCCCTTCCTGTCCTCCGCGCTCTGTGTTTCAGACTTACTCTCACGTTTCCCAGTTCGGACGGTTCTGTCTGTTTGTCTGCCTGTCTGTCTGTCTGTCTGCCTCTCTCCTCTTCTCTGTCTTGTTCAAAAGACCCCCATCCTCCTCCTCCTCCTCCTCCTCCTAATCTTCCCTATTTTATCATTTTTTCCCTCATCTCCTATTCTTCTTTTCTTTCTCCTTTCTTTCGGCCTAACACTGTTTCTTCTTCCCTTCTCTTCCTCCTCCCCTTCTCCTCCCTTCCTCGTCTTCCTCCTCCTCCTCTTCCCCTCCCCTCCTCTTCTTCCTGGCCTTTCTCCTTTCTTTCCGCCTACCATTGTTTCTCCTCCCCTTTTCCTCTTCCTCCTCCTTCTCTTCCTCCTCCCCTCCTCTTTCTCCTCCCCTTCCTTTTCCCTTCCCCTCCTATTCTTCCTCCTTTCTTCTTTCTTTTTCCCTTCCTCTTTCCCTCCCCTCCTCTTTTTCCTCCTCCCCTCCTCTTTCTCCTCCCCTTCCTCTTCCCCTCCCCTCCTCTTTTTCCTCCTAGCCTCCTTCTCTTCCTCCTCCCCTCCTCTTTCTCCTCCCCTCCTCTTTCTCCTCCCCTTCCTCTTCCCCTCCCCTCCTCTTCTTCCTCTTCCCTCTTTCTCTCTCTCTTCCTCTTCCCCTCCCCTCCTCTTCTTCCTCCTCCCCTTCCTCTTCCTCCTCCTCCCCTTCATATTCCTCCTCCTCTCCTCTCCTTTCTCCCCTTCCTCTCCCCCTCCCCTGCTCTTCTTCCTCCCCTTTCCCTCCCCTCCCCTCCTCTTCCTCCTCCCTTCCTTTTCCCTTCCCTCCCTTTCTTCATCCTCCCTTTCTCTTCCCCTTCCTCGTCTTCCCCCTCCACTCCTCCTCCTCCCCTTCCTCTTCCCGTCCCCCTCTTCCTCCTCCCCTCCTCTTCTCTCCTCCTCCTTCTCTCCTCTTCTTCCTCTTCTCTCTTCCTCCTCTTCCCCTCCTCCCCTTTCGAGGGTTGACCCACTTCCCATTTTTTTTTCGTCTTCCCCTCTCCTCTATTATCCTCTCCCGTTCTTCCTTTTCACAATTTTCCTCTTTCTTCTCTTTCCGGACCATTTCCTGCCTCTTTCTTTTTCTCTTCTTCTTCTTCTTCTTCTTCTTTGCTTCTCGTATATTCCCTCTGCCCTTCCTTTCTCTTTTGTTTCCTGTCGATCCATTCTGACCATTTGTCTGCCAACATGGTAATCTTCTTGAGTATTTTAGTGGTTTAAAGGGCCATTTACACGGGCAAACAGTTTGACAAACCCGGTTTGTCAGACAAGTGTTTGAAGTGATGTTTGACCGTGTGAATGGGGTATTTGGTCGTCAAACACGTTTGTCGAACGTATTTGACAACCAAATACCCTATTCACACGATCAAACATCACTTCAAACACTTGTTTGACAAACCGGATTTGTCAAACCGTTTGACCGTCTAAATGTCCCTTAACGTCTTTTGCTAACTCCTTTCCTTCTGACTCCAGAATCCCGAGTTACGTATTCGATACTTACAGGTTTCTGTTCCTTTCACTCAAAGGGAAAAAGAATCGACTAAGGTGGCGGCACACTTGGCATTTCTCACTAGCATGCTACTTGCTTTTGCTACTTGCTTTTGCTACTTGCTTTTGCTATTTCTTCGGTTACTATATTTCGTTTTTCAGAGTTCCTAATGTCAAGTCACTCTTGCGTCATAGAATATGAATGACGAAACTACGAAAAGTTAAATCTACGCTAGCCTCAGACACAATGTTGAAATGTTCTTACGGGAAGTCTAGAATATTGTAACCGAAGTCGTTTGTACTCAAAGGAAGAATCAAAAGCAAGTAGCATGCTACTCTAGTGTGCCATCCCATTTAGCCCTTTTATGGTGACAGTAGTAGATTCCATTCCTTAGCTGTTTTAAAAGAAGATTAGATGAATTTATGGATGGTGATGATAGGCGGTAATAGACATGGGACTACCTAGTATAGGCCCTAGGGCCTCTTGCCACTGTTACCCACGTGTCATCCTCCTCCCCTCTCCCTGTGGGGACGTTTTGGGAGTTCTTAAGAACATAAGAATGAAGGAGACTGCAAGAGACCATAATGCCTATACTAGGCAGTTCCATGTTCTTTACCACCTGTCATATCCATCCATACATTTATCTAACCTTCTCTTAAAACAACCAATTGCTCCAGCGCTCACTAGATGGTTACTAAGTCTATTCCATTTGTTCACCACTGTTGGTAAACCAGTTCTTGCCTATATATATATTATATATATATATATATATATATATATATATATATAATATATATATATATATATATATATATATATATATATATATATTATTATTTTTTTTTTTTTTTATATTTTTTTTTCCCCTAGAGGTTGGTGTCCAGAAAGTCTCAAACGAAGTGGTGAAGATAAGCCGAGACGATTTGGGTCTTTTTGGCGACGTGGGAGAGGACATCTTGGCCGAAGAGGAGGTCGAAGGGTCCTCACCAGTCAGACCTTGAGGCTCTTATGCCATTTCGGGTGGGGCCTTTTATCTTGGTCCTCCTCCTCCTCCTCCTCCTCCTCCTCCTCCTCTTCCTCCTTCTTCTTCTTTTCCACGTCGTCATCGGCAACAGCAGCATTATTACAGTTAAATCACCCATACACTCACCATCAACACCCCAACCATAATTATCTTCACCATACCAGCATTATCTCAGTCACCATCCTACAACTTCTACACTCACCATCAACACCCTAACCATAATTATCTTCACCATGCCAGCATTATCTCAGTCACCATCCTACAACCCCTACACTCACCATCAACACCCCAACCATAATTATCTTCACCATACCAGCATTATCTCAGTCACCATCCTACAACCCCTACACTCACCATCAACACCCTAACCATAATTATCTTCACCATACCAGCATTATCTCAGTCACCATCCTACAACCCCTACACTTACCATCAACAACCTGGCCATAATTATCTTCACCATAACAGCATTATCCCAGTCACCATCCTACAACCCCTACACTCACCATCAACAGCCCAACCATAATTATCTTCACCATACCAGCATTATCCCAGTCACCATCCTACAACCCCTACACTCACAATCAACACCCTGGCCATAATTATCTTCACCATACTAGCATCATTAGCCCTGCAACAGCTACAATCACCATCACCATCACCATCAACACTCAGACCATAATTATCACGTGTCATAGATTTGATTCAAATCGTTGTTATATTCCTAAAAAGTTAAAATCTTTGTAGTACACAGCCTCCTTCCCATATGCCGAATATAGAAAAAATCAAATAGCACCCAGATGGGAAATAATAGAGAGGTATGTATTAAAGTTGATTTGACAGAATCAATCAGTCAATCAATTGAGCCATCCTGAGTCCAGTGCTGAACAAAGGCCTCTTTCATAGCATTCCATGACTCACACGACCGCGCCAACCTCGGCCACGTCACTCCTGCAAACTTCTCTATCTCGCCCCTCCACCTTCTGTCTGGTCTCCCTCTTCTACGCTTCCCGTCTCTCGGCGTCCATTCAGTAACACATTTGCTCCATCGCTCATCAGTCGTTCGCGCTAACTTACCTGCCCAATTCCACTTCCTCTCTTTTACCGCCTCCACAATATCTTTCATTCCAGTCTGCTCTCTCACCCAACTTGCTCTCTTTCGGTCTCTCAGCGTTATTCCCACAACTGATCTCTCCATTCTCCTCAGTGCACTCCATAGCTTTGTCTTCATCGCCTTCGTGAGTTTCCATGTCTCACATCCGTAGGTTATTGCTGGTAGTATAACAGTGCAAATTTTCCATTTCAAACATAAAGTTAGAGAGCCTCTCATGATCTTACTATACTTATCAAACGTTTTCCAACCAATTGTAATACGTCTTTTTTCCTTACCATGAACTTTTGTCACTTTCACCATCTGGCCTAAATAGATATACTCTTCAACTTCCTCAAGAGTCTCGACATCGACTATAATCTCTTTACTTTGAACTTTAGTGTTGAACTTGACTTTGGTTTTACCATTATTCATTTTTAAACCTATTTTGAGATTTTCCTTGTTCAGATCACTCAGCACATCTTGCAAGTCTTCTGCTTTTTATGAAATAAGAATAATGTCATCCTCAAGTTCTAGGTTATTAAAACATTCGCCATTAATCTTCGAACCTTTCTCTTGCCATCTCAAGCTTCTGAAAAATCTCTTCCACGCAACCTATAAATAATTTGGGTGAAATGTCACATCCTGAACGGACTCCTTTGGGGCGTACAGGCTTTAGTTATCAACTATAATATACAAATCGTGTTCCTCACAACCCACCCACCCTCCTCCTCCTCCTCCTCCTCTTCCTCCTCATCTTCTTACGTTAATTAGTGGATTTTCTTCTCCAAATATTCTTTATGAAGCTTCTTCATTGTTTCTTGCGGGTTTCCGCACTGAATACTCCATTCAATCTCTCCCTTTTAGTCCTCCTTCTTTATCACCCTCTCTCTTTCTCTTTTTCTCTCACTTTCTATCTCTTTCTCCCTTCCTCTCTCTCTTTCTCTATCTCTCTCTCTTTTCTGTCTCTCTTTCTTTGTATATATTTCTCTCTTTCTATCTCTTTCTGTCTCTCTATCTGCCTCTCTTTTTCTATCTATCTGTTTATGTTTCTGCCTATCTATCGATCTATCCCCCTATCCATCTATCCATCTACCTATCTATCTCTGTCTGTCTACCTGCCTACCTACGCCTCTCTTTCTTGCCTATCTCTTTGTCTCTCTCTCTCCCTTCTCTTGTCTCTTTCACGCAGCTATTTCTCCCCACCACACTCCTTGATCTTCCTTTGTGCCCCCCCCTCTCTCTCTCTCTCTGTATATATTTCTCTCTTTCTATCTCTTTCTGTCTCTATCTGCCTCTCTCTTTCCATCTATCTGTTTATGTTTCTGCCTATCTATCGATCTATCCCCCTATCCATCTATCCATCTACCTACCTATCTATCCATCTATCTTTGTCTACCTGCCTACCTACGCCTCTCTTTCTTGCCTATCTCTTTGTCTCTCTCTCTCTCTCTCTCTCTCTTGTCTCTTTCACGCAGCTATTTCTCCCCACCACACTCCTTGATCTTCCTTTGTGGCCCAGCCCCTCTCCCCTTCTTAATCCTCCTCTGGATCAAAGTTTCCCCTTTCGTTTCCGAAACCGTCCTTCTCTCGTTGGCTCTTATCTATTCTTTTTCTCTCTCTTTCTCTCTATCTCTCTTTTCCTCACTCGCGTCCCCTCGCCGAGATCACTGTAATTGTTTTGTTACTGTTGTTAGGCTTCCGGTGTTCTTCCCATCATCCTCTTCTGGTTGTTTTCCTTCCTTTACTTTTTTCTTCTCATTTCTTCTTTTCTTTCCCTCAGTCCTCGTGATGTCTCTACGTTCGCTTCTTCTATTTCCTATTTTGATCTTGTCCTCCCTCTTCCTCACTTTCTTCTCCTCCACCTCCTCCTCAGCCTCAAGCCCCTCCTCCTCCTCTTCCCCAGGTTCTTGTCCTCATGATCTCTGTCCTCTGGCTCTATTCCGTAATTGAATTTTGTTTTCTTCTTGTCCTCCCTCTTCCTCTTTCTCCTCCACCTCCTTCTGAGCCTCAAGCTCCTCCTCCTCCTCCTCTTCCCCAGGCCTTTGTCCTCATGATCTCTGTCTTCTTCCTGTATTCCGTAATTCAATTCTATTTCTTCTTGTCCTCCTCTTCCTCTTTCTTCTCCTGTATTCCGTAATTCAATTCTTTCTTCTTGTCCTCCTCTTCCTCTTTCTTCTCCATCTCCCTCTCTTCTCCTTCATCTGCCTCTGAGCCTCAAGCTCCTCCTCCTTTTCCCCAGGTCCTTGTTCTCGTGAAGGCGGGATCTACCGAAGATAAAGGGTCTGTGTCCTTCAGGAGTAAATTGAAGAATTGCGGCCTGTGGAGCTCTTCGTCACAGACCTTGTGTGCGCCCTTACTCTCTTCTTCTTCTTCTTCTTCTTCTTCTCTTTTTATAGGCCTTCCTCCCTCCTCCCTCGTCCTTCTTCTCCTCCTCCCTACTCCTCCAACACCGTCACTGTAGCACATTTACAGTTTTTGACATGGACCTCGCGGTTGCCCAGCGGATACCGCGTCGAACTCACAACCAGGTGGTCTGAGTTCGATTCCCGGGACTCGCTGCGTGGTTCTTGCGTTGGTTCCCGACAGTCCTGGCCCGGCGAGGAAGCGATCCAAACGTCGGCCTAAATAACCCAGCGGCTTGCTGCAACTAACAGGGCTTCCTCTGATAGGGGTTTCCACTTCCCACTTCGTGGGAATGGGATGGTAATATGACATCCTTTTGGGTGAATGGGTGAAAGATGACGGTCATCTACAATGAGCTAAGATGAAAGGGAGACAAACGGGTGACGTATAGTAGTGAGATGGGTCGGGATGGGTTCGTGCTTTGGCTTGGCTACCCTCTTATAAGGGGAAGAAGCCCTTTGGTATTTAGATAGAAAGCTATGGCATCCTCATTTGTATCAACTTCATCCACCATAAGATCACTTTCTCCGCCGTAAAATCACCATGACAAACTACTTTGTTTTCTCCACAATTGACAAGGAATGTCATCTGATATCCTGGAGGAAAATGAATTTCCTCCAGCACATCAGTCTCATTCCCGAAAGCTGCGGGCTGCAAATTTGCTCCAACAGTCGGAGGAAAAATAGCCCAGTGTGATAACGCCATGATTTCTTGTTTGTGTCTCAAAGGTGGGAAACTTACGCCAGGAGGCGCTGAGCAGTGATCAACACCGTTACTTTACACCAGAGTAAAGGCTGGTCACCAATAGCCTCTGGACATAGACCCTGGGTCTTTATGGTTATGAGCCGAGGGCCAAGCCTAGCATGCCACAGCGGGACTTCCTATTGCATATCCTAAGAACATAAAGGAGACTGCAAGAGACCATAAGGCCTACACTAGGCAGTTCCGTGTCCATTACCACCTATCATCCCCATTCATAAAGTTATCTGACCTTCTCTTAAAACAACCGATAGTTTCAGCGCTCACTACATGATTACTAAGTCCATTCCATTCGTTAACCACTCTACTGGTAAACCATTTCTTGCCTATTTCTTTCTTAACCTTTTCAATGTGAGTCAAAGTCTCAAGGGCAGCATCACATGCCTGATGTACGATGATGTATCACAATCCTCGCGTTAAAAGATATAAAGTTAGAGCTGTATTACTCGATCTCTTTCACTCTGAATATCAATAACCACAGAAAATATGATCAAGCCAGTTCACAGAATATGGGGGGTCACTCAGTTACAACTGCAAAATAAATATAATCAAGACGACGATGCGGGGATTCTCATATACCCACTCCCGCCTCATGACGCCAGCGTACGCATCATCGTATTGAAGGAGTTAAATCTAAATTTTTTCAATTTAAATCCATTAAAGCACGTCCTGTCCTTTCGTCTTAATATGATGACCTTATCTGCATCACCCTTTCTATATACCGAGGGCCTCTTCTCCCTTATAAGGGAGATAGCCAGCTAGGACGTGAGGTCTGATTAGAGTTCTCCTTCCAGGGCCTCTTGTGCTTTGATTTCTCGTAGGATGAACATACTGGGTCACGCACGGTCCACTAACTTCCTTTAGACCCCCTGTGCCTGCTAAGCCGTCTTCCCCATGTCGCTTTCTCTCTCTTCCTGTGTTTATCCCTCTCTCTCTCTTTCTCTCTCTCTCACTCTCACTCACTCTCTCTCACTCTCACTCACTCTCTCTCCTTCTCTTCTCTCTATCCCTCTTTCTCTCTCTTCTTCCCTCTCTCTCTTTCTATCTCTCTCTCTCTCTCTCTCTCTCTCTCTCTTTCCTAAACCTTGTTACATTTGTTTCCTCCGATCCATCCCTTCCTCTTCCTAGAGCCTTGGGTTTGCTTTATGGGACTTCGTTCGGTACGCCATTCGTCCCTGTCCCGTAGATCCTCACAGTCGAACGCCCTCTCCTCCTCCTCCTCCTCCTCCTCCTTTTCTCTACCCATGGCCAAGAAACCTTCTTCCTAAAATCCTTCGGCAGCTCGCACGCCAACGCAACCAGTTGCACGAAATCAGTTGCATAAAACTAGTTGTTCACGACGCCGTAACCAGTTGCATAAAACCAGTTCTTCACGACGCCGCAACCAGTTGCATGAAACCAGTTGTTTACGACGCCGTAAGCAGTTGCATGAAACCAGTTTCTCAAGACGCCATTAGAACCCGTCACATCGAGGCAACCGAAGTTTCAGTCGCCTCAACGGAAGAGGTTCTAATGAAACCAATGCGTCAGTCGCAATGCAACTGGTTGTGGCGTCGTAAGCAACTGGTTGTGGCGTCGTAAGCAACTGGTTGTGGCGTCGTAAGTAACTGGTTTCATTCAACTGGTTGTGGTGTCATGAGCAACTGGTTTCATGCAACTGGTTGCTTTGGTGCGCGAGCTGCCGACCTGTCGTAAGAACATTTTCCCCGCGACTTGTCTCTCTCTGGACTCCTCTTCTGGAGGTTTGCTCCTCCGAGGTCCAGAACCACCTTTGCTGAGGCGCAGTTGTGAAGTCCTTCCCTCAAGGTCGCAGGAGGTGAGGCTGAGGACCGCGGAGGCCCACACGCTGAATGAAGACCCATCATGGCTCAGTGGTACGGCGCGCTTTGGTAACCGCGTGGGGATTTCGGGCGTGTGTTCGAATCCTGGCCACGGCGCAGAGTTTAGGAAGAGTATTCACTCTGAGTAAGGGCCCCCGACCGCTGCTCACCTCTGATCTGAGGTGACCTCAGATGACCTTCGGGTATCGTCACTACAGGAGTGGAATACCGTGGACACAGAGTCTCCCGAGTTCATGTATGAAGTGTTCCGGAGCATCTCCAAGGTTTAGGAACGCGCGGGTACCAGTACCAGTACCAGTAGTAGTAGTAGTAGTAGTAGTAGTAGTAGTAGTAGTAGTAGTAGTAGTAGTAGTAGTAGTAGTAGTAGTAGTAGAAGTAGTAGTAGTAGTAGTAGTAGTAGTAGTAGTAGTAGTAGTAGTAGTAGTAGAACAACAACAACAAGAAAAGGCCATTGCAACGGTCGCTGAAAGGGAAAAGATGATGAATGGGAAAGGGGGGAGGAAAGAAGCGAGGGGGAGGGTGGAAGGAGTGAATGATGCGGGGATTTGGGACGGGATGGGGGATGGACAACGAGATGATAAAGTGTCGAAGCACTGGTGAAAGATGATATCGAGATGGAGTTGTGCCGCCAACAAGGTGATTAGGTTAGGTTAGGAGTTCGGTTAGGCTGGAGGTTTGATTAGGGTAGATAAGGTTAATTTAAGTTAGCTTAGGGGTTTGGTTAGGTTAGATAAGGTTAGTTTAAGTTAGCTTAGGGGTTTGGTTAGGTTAGACAAGGTTAGTTTAAGCTTAGGGGTTTGGTTTGGTTAGGAATTTGGTTAGGTTAGGTTAATCTAGGTTATAGATTCGGTTAGGTTAGGTTGATTTAGGTTGGGAATTTGGTTAGGTTAGAAATTTGGTTAGATTATGTTAAGTTAAATTAGGGGCTTGGTTAGGTTAGATGATTAAGTGATAAGGGTAGTGGCAACGATGAGGACTAGAATTTATGCTATACCAAATTGTTAAAAGGGAGAGTCATCCAGGGCGAATTGCTCAAGGGATAGTCTTCAGCGGCATATTGTTAAAGGGAGTCTTCAGGGGCGAACTGCTAAAGGGAGAGTCTTCAGGGGCGAACTGTTAAAGGGAGAGTCTTCATGGGTAAATTGTTAAAGGGATAATGTTCCGGGGTAAATTGTTAAAGGGAGAGTCTTCATGGGCGAAGTGTTAAAGGGAGAGTCTTCATGGGCGAAGTGTTAAAGGGAGAGTCTTCATGGGCGAAGTGTTAAAGGGAGAGTCTTCATGGGCGAAGTGTTAAAGGGAGAGTCTTCAGGGTAAAACTTCTTGTCCGCTACATCTCTGTCTTCTCTTTGTCACTCCTTTATTGGTCAATGATCTTCTGAACGTCGTAATGGTGTGTCCATAAGTTTAAGAAGGAAACAGGCAAGAACTGATTTACCAACAAAGTGGTTAACGAAAGGAACAGACTCAGTAACCATGCAGTAGTGAACGCTGAAACTATTGGTTGTTCAGACGTTTAGATAACTTTATGGAGAGGGATGACAGGTGGTTAAGGGCATGGAACTGCCTAGTGTAGGCCTTATGGTCTCTTGCCGTCTCCCTCATTCTTTTGTTCTTATGAGTGGAATAGACTTAGTTACAATGTAGTGAGCGCTGACACAATTGGTAGTAGAGAAGAGGAGGTAACTGGGATCACAGGTAGTAAGGGACATGGAATGGTTAGTGTAGGCCTTATGGTCTCTTGCAGTCTCCTCCATTCTTATGTTCTTAGAAACTCTCACACAATAGTTTGATCAATGTTTTGTCCCTTTTCCGTGGAAAAGACTATCAGGGTATTATTTCAATGCCCTTCCCGAAAAATCACTCTTCAGCTCGCTTCTTGACATTTTCCGAACAATGACTTGAACGTCTTCACGAAAGGAAATTTCGACAATATCCTCAAGCTGTCACTTGCTTTGGAAATGTTCAATTCTAATAGATAGATAGATAAATAAATAAATAAAAATAAAATAATAATAATAACAATAATAATAATATATATACATACATATATATATATATATTATATATATATATATATATATATATATATATATATATATATATATGCATGTATAAATGAATAAAAATATAAAAATGCCTCTGGCAGCCTTTAAATTGTCTTTGTTTTTGTACTTTTAATGTCTTGGCATTTTTATCACTCTTTGAAGCACGTTTACATGAAAGGGAAGGTCAAAAGAGATACATTGACGATGGCGAACATGGTGAAGGTAATAGTTATGGAAGAGACTTCAGAGACCAAGCTTTCTTCTTTTCTTTGTCAAAGAAAGTGGGAAGCAAAGGCTTGCGTAAGACTGACCTACGTAATGGATCTGATAGTGAAGAAGGTATTCAAAGGAATACGGAGAGAGAGAGAGAGAGAGAGAGAGAGAGAGAGAGAGAGAGAGAGAGAGAGAGAGAGAGAGAGAGAGAGAGAGAGAGAGAGAGAGAGAGAGAGAGAGAGAGATGCAGATAGATAAACAGAGATAGGTAGGTAGATAGATACGTGTGTGTGAGAAATAGATATATATATATAGATTGACAGGTGAATAG
>NC_134784.1:31497137-31512137 GCF_046742065.1 Oratosquilla oratoria
CTGTCACACACGGGATCCACTGTCAAAAGACACGGAACATGACTGAGAAAAGGAAACTCGGTGGAAGTTAACGAAGTATTAACGAAAAAAAAAAAATAATGGAGAAGGCAATAAGGAAGTGTCTTGAGAAAAAGGCTTTCATGTAAGAAGGGCGTACAAAGAGAACCTCTTGAAATGATGAAGCTTTGGGATTTGAAGACATTTAGGAGCAGTTGGAGTTGTAGGGTGAGGGGAAGACACTCGAGGACGAGAAGGCAGGATGAGAATATCATTTATCTAAGAAGAATAGAGAGAGAGAGAGAGAGAGAGAGAGAGAGAGAGAGAGAGAGAGAGAGAGAGAGAGAGAGAGAGAGAGAGAGAGAGAGAGAGAGAGAGAGAGAGGAAGAGAAAAAGAAAAAAGAAGAGGAAGGGGAGGTGGAAGAAAGGGAAGAAAAGGAAGGAAGAGGAAAAGAAGGAGAAAGAGGGGAAGGGAGAGGAAGAGGAAGAAGAAGAAGAGCAAGAGAAGAAATAAGAGGGGAGGGAGAGGAAAGAGAAGAGGAAGAGAAGAAAGAAAAGGAAGAAGAGGAGGAAGAAGAGGTGGAGGAAGAGGGAAAAAGAAGAGAAAGAGAAGAAGGAGAAGGGGAGGGAGAGGAAGAGAAAAGTAAAAGAAAGAAGAGAAAGAAGGAAAGAAGATGTGGAAGAAAAGTTAGAAGAAGAAGAAGAGAAGAAGGAAGAGAGAAAGAGAGAGAAAGAGGAAGAGGAAGAGAAGAAGGAAAAGGAAAAAGAGGAAGAGGTAAAGGAAGAAGAGGAAGAGGAAGGAGAGGACGAGGAAAAGGAAAAAAAGAGAGAAAGAGGAAGAAAGAGAGGATGAGGAAAAGGAAAGGGGCGAAGGAGAGGTAGAGGAAGAAATGCAGCAAAAAGAGGAGTCAGGATGGAAAAGAGCAGAAGGGGAAGACAAGGAAAAAGAGGACGAGTAAGAGGACAAAGAGAAGAGCTTAGGGAGAAGAGTTATTAGTATTATGAAGAGGAGACAAAACTGTAGCTTCAGTAATAGAAACAAAACATAAGACACTATGAAAAGAGAGAGAGAGAGAGAGAGAGAGAGAGAGAGAGAGAGAGAGAGAGAGAGAGAGAGAGAGAGAGAGAGAGAGAGAGAGAGAGAGAGAGAGAGAGAGAGAGAGGGGGGGAACTGAAACAGGAGTGAAGATAACGTAGTAAATTCAAAGTGTTGCCTACAAAAAGAAGAAGAAATAAACTATATTTGAATTTCAGACCCTAGGCAAAAAAAAAAAAAGGGGGGGGAAGGGTAAAGAGAAACTATAGGAATACTAAGGAGAAAGAAGACTGGAAAAAAAAAACGAAGGACATGGGGAAAGAAAAACAAGCAGAGAGTTGCAAGAGGGAAAGAGGAAAAGAAAAGAAAGTAAATTCAGTATTAGCCAATGAAAAGGGAGGAAGACTGGAAATGCGACATGGGAGGGGGAGAAAGCAGGAGATAGATAACATCGGGTCACAGATGAAAAGAAAAGGGGGAAAAGAAAACGATATTTTCTGGGAGTCAGCCAATCAGAGACACTGAAGAGGGTAATTGAACAAACAAGATGCCTTAGACAAAGGCGGCACGGAGCGAAGAACACATCAAATGTGTGAGAAGATTTTCGCCAAGAGCGAAAAAGCGCTACTAAAAGTAATAAATTTATTGGGGTCATGGAAGCGCGCCTGGAAATAAGCGAAGAAAATAAAACAAGAAAAATAGGGAAAGAGAGGAGGGAAGGGAAAAGGAAAGAAACGAGGGGAAGGGAAAGGGGGAAAGATGATGAAAGGAATATTCAATATCCTTACTAAGGACGAGGTCAAATATCTTCACCTAAAGCTCACATTGAAACTTAACCCTTCAGGCTTGCCTGAAGTTGAGGTGGAAATTTCCCTCTTGTAGAGTAAGTTCAGGAATGTTAGAGGACCTACAAGGTTGTACTGTTTACTATCTATCTATATACAAAGGATTTCTTTCCCCTTATAAGGAGGGTAGCCAAGACATAGGCACGCACCCAATTCCACCCATTCCACTCCCATCCACCACCCTTTCCCCCATCTCATCTTGGCTCCTCATGGATGAAGGGTCATCCCTGTCTCCAGCCCACTGTCCAGGTTAGAAGCAATGCAGCAAGACACAACACATCCATAGGAGGGCTGCTTCTGGGCTAATGTTTACCCTGAACCTTATATTAACTCGTGACTTGCCTTTTTTTTTTTTTTTTTTTTATACCTCCCCTTGCGAGGCTAGAGATAAAGCCCCAGGATTGGCTCGCGCCTCCATCCATCCCCTTGTGAATTTGGGACGCGTTCTTCTGCACGCGAAGAACCCCAAAACTGCGCCAGCCCTCGTTACCTCCAGTTTCCCTCAGCCTCCCCTCTAGGCCAAACTGACCTATTTCTAGGCCTCCAGGCGCTATAGACTACGGTAAGAAGAAAAGAGTGTTAGCAGGTAGTTCGTCGTTTATTAGTGGGTCGGAACTGAACTATGGACTACTTAGGAAAGACTACCCGCTCGCGCGGGGTCGGTAGTTGTAGGAGGGGATGAAATGTCTCTATGAAAATGAAAAGATAGTTGTGTATAAAAGAGGGTTATTGCCACCGGGCGTTTTTTAGGGGTATTTATTGCGTGATGTCACGGCTCAGGAGGCATTGACAGGATAATTGGAGTTGGAGGCTGACATCAATATCTGTGAGGGGGCTTTTTGGGATATTTATTCAACAAAAACCTCGACCAACAAAGGTAGAAAAGAAGTCGTACGGAAAGACAGAAAATTGGAAAGAGTGGTAGGTAGACTGAAATGAGAAGATACAGGAGACAAAGTTAGATATCAAATAAATTTCAGTAGGAGAAAAAGCTTACGTAGGTGTTTGTGCGTGTATCAATATTTTTGTTTGCGATATGATTGTGTGTGTATACTAGGATATTATATGTGGTCAGGAGCCAATGTATATACTGTGTGGATAGTCACCCGTGGTGCGTAATTACATAATTAGCACTGGATTATATTAGATCGGGTCAAGCAGGGTCGCATTGTCATAGGGAGGTAGGCGTGGCTAGCGCGTCAAGTCTAGTCGCGTGGGCGAGACAACGTGTGCTCCACGCCAGGTGGGCGTCGTGGTTTGTACAGGCCCTTTGCCAAACTCATCAGTGGATCTCCAGTTTTACAGAAACGTGGCATGTTTCAGTATCCAATGCTTAAATGGACTAGTCTTGTAATTTTTTTCGATATAACCCTATTCACCATTTGGTGCTTTTTCTCAGATTCTATGACATATAATCCCTTTTTAAGCACAAATACAAACTAAACTCATTACTCTCTAGGCTTTATACTTTAAGATTTAATCATATTTTTTCCAAGAGCTTGAAAAAAATAAATGGAATCGATTAGAATATGATTACATTTTACTGAAAAAATGCAATATGATACAATGTCTGTTTTTTTTTTTTGTTTTTTTTTTTTTAATCTTGCGTGACAAATTAGCTTCGATGTGCCCAAGGCCAATGGCCTTATCAGTCAGTCGGTCAATCAGTCAGCCATCCTGAATCCACTGTTGAACAAAGGCCTCTTTCATAGCATTTCATGACTCACATAATTGTTCCAACCCTAAATCCGGCCCTGTCTTCCCTTGTTCAGCCACTCTCTGTTTACCAATACTTCCAAAATAAAATAAATAAATGAATAAATAAGTAAATAGATAAAATAAGAATTAAAAATTAAAAAAATCTACAGATTCTATTTCACCACTAGAATAGTCCTACGAGGGATCACGGTGACCAGATTTCTCAAGTAGGAATATGATAGACACCAGCTAAAATGATGCTGAATTGGCAAAAAATAAACAAATAAATAAATGCATAAGATAAAATAAAAAATAATGCTATATCTTTTGTTACTTGTAATACGTTCAGTTTCTGTTATGCTTCTATTCTAATACAGTATCATTTCTAGGTTGCTATATGGTACATTTAGCATGATTATGCTAAATATGGTCACATTGTGCAGGATCCCTTCATTCCTTCGATATCTATCAATACCCAGTCGATTCACCTTGTCTTCATCACTCAAAACAATCAGAGCGGTGTCGGACCTTCGAAGCTCTGACGTCATCTGGTCCAATACACAACTGACTTTAATTAATAATAATAATAATAATAATAATAATAATAATAATAATGATAATAATAATAATAATAATAATAATAATAATAATAATAATAATAATAATAATAATGATAATAATAACGATAATAATTACAATAATAATAATAATAATAATAATAATAATAATAATGATAATAACAATAATAATGATAATAATAATAATAATGGTAGCAATGATTATAATAATAAAAATAATAATAATTCTAATACTACCACTATTACTACTAATAATAATGATAAAAATAATAACAAAATAATAATAACAATAATAATCAGTTTATCGAATTGACAATAATACATTTATACATTGACAATGTACAATTCCTAACTAAATCTAGGACTAGATTTAATTGAGTTAATGATGTGCCCTCTGGATGGAATGGCGCTGTTCTTGTTGCGGTCAGTCCTCGGCGCTCTGAAGGGCACAAGTTTGTTGTAGTGCCTGGTGGAGTGGCGTGGTGGAGGGTTCTTGGGTGTCAGGAAGTGTCGGTGACGAGGCTGAGTGCATTGTCTTCATGCCTCGATGCCAGCAACTTGTTTCGGACCTTTTGTTCAATGGCCAAGCACACAACTTCCACAACAGTTCAGAGTCTTGAGCAAAATATTTGACCCACCTAGACTTGGTCAAGACACAAGATTTAAATTCATGTTTTGATTTTGTTTTGTCTATCTATTCAAGAAAATTTCCATACATATACATATATATATATATATAATATATATCTATACATACATACATATATATATATATATATATATATATATATATATATGCAAAGTAGACCACTTGGAAAAAGAAACTAACGAAGCAGAGCGCTTTCGCATATTACATCTTCAGTGCACGTACTCGACAAAAAATCATATTGACGTTGTCAGAATTGTAGTGCGAGTCAAACCTTTTACTCGTGACTGTACATAGGTTGACTTAGTATTTCTAGTCTTGGCATCCTTTCATGTGTCCAATGTAGATAACATTTCTCCAATACCATTCTTCCTTTTAGTGGGTTAACATGTCCACCTTTACGAACGCCTCTCCCATATCCACCACCATTTATCTTCCTTCTCTTCCTCCCCCTTTTTCCTCTCCTTTTCCTCCTCCTCCCCTTTCTCTACATGTTTTATTCCCTCTCCTCCTCCTTCTCTTCCTCCTCCTTATCACTCTCCTTTTTCTCCTCCTCCACTTTCTCTTCCTTTTCTTCTTCCCTCTCCTACTCTTTTTCGTCCTCCTCCTTCTCTTCCTCCTCATTTTCCTTCTCCGCCCCTTTCTCTCTCTTTTCTTCTTCCCTCTCCTCCTCCTTTTCATCCTCCTCCTTCGCTTCCTCCTCCTTCTCTTTCTCCTTTTCCCCCTTCTCCCTTTTCTCTCCCTTTTCTTCTTCCCTCCTCTCCTCCTTTTCATCCTCCTCCTTCTCTTCCTCCTCCTTTTTCTTCTCTTTTTTTCCTTCATTCTTTTCCTATTCCTTTTCTTCTTATTCTGCTTTTCTCCTCCTCCTCCTCCCTTTCCATTCCGTCTTCTCTTTCGTTTCCTCCTCCTTTGCTCCTTTTCCTCTTTCCCATCACCTCCTTTCCTTTCTTCTCTTTTTCTCCTCTTCTCCCTCCTCCTTATTTTCCTCCTTCTCCTTCACCACCACCTCCCACGCTCTTCTGGAAGCCTCTCCTAATCCTATCTTGACATTTCCTTTGTGTTCTTTATTCATTCAGATCATCCATAATCGAACAGAATTTCTAATTCTCTTTTACCATCTATTCTTTCATCTCAGCATCTAATTTCCCATCTCCCCTTTTATTCTCTATTCTATTCTTTTATTCTCTATTCTCCCTCTATTCTTCATCATCCACTCCCTCTTCTCCTTTCCTCTGCAGACCTCCCTCTCTTGTTCTTCATGTGACAAAGTATTTCCGAAATTATATATTCTCTATTCCAGATCGCTGAGCTTCCTTCCCCTGCGATGAAAGGGTTATCACACTGGGCAGCTTCCACAAGCTTCACCATCGCCGACCGTTGAGAGTTCGTTGGAGTAAAAACGACTTCGGTTACAATATTTGAATTTTCAAATCTCCAAATCACCTTTCCGTTATATACAGCGAAGCTGAATGATGAACTAAAATATTTTAAACCTATACGAATGTTAGACATAATGGTGAAATGTTCTTAGAAAACTCTAGATTTCTGTTAGTGAATTAATATTCTAGTTATTCAAATGGAGGTTGGAGGTAGGATGTCGGAGGAAAAAATAGCCCAGTGTGATAACCCTTACACCACTGACGTTTTCTTTGTCAGCTTTTCGTTGCGCCTTTCACTTCCTCGGGTTTTTTTGATCTCCGAACTTCCATACGAAAGTCTCCATGACTTCTGTCTTTCCCTCAACTTCCAATTGAAGTTCCGCATCTCGCCACTTTCCTTTACACCACTTTTCCTCCGTTGCTCTTGTATTCCACTTCTCGTTCCACATTAAGGTGGTGGCACACTAGGCTAGCATGCTACTTGCTTTTGCTACTCCCTTTGATATTCTAGATTTAAGAACACAAGAACATAAGAATGAAGGAGACTGCAAGAGACCATAAGGTCTACACTAGGTAGTTCCATGTCCATTACCACTTGTCATCTCCATCCATAAAGTTGTCTTACCGTTTCTTAAAACAACCTATAGTTTCAGCGCTCACTATATGGTTACTAAGTCTATTCCATTCGTTGACCACACTATTAGTAAACCAGTTCTTGCTTATTCCCTTCTTAAATCTAAAATTGTCCAATTTAAACCTATTACTACGAGCTCTATCCTGTTGTATTAATATGATTACCTTGTTTGTATCACCCTTGTTAATGCCTTTGATCCACTTGAACACCTCCATTAGATTACCCCGCACTATGCTTCTTTCCAGAGTGTAAGTAGATGCCTAAGCCTCTCTTCGAAAGGTTAATTTCTGAGCCCATGTATCCTTTTGGTCATTATCCTCTGTACTGTTTCTAGTAAATTCATGTCCATTCTATAAGACGGAGACAAAAACTGTACCGTATAGCCAAGGATGGGCCTAACTCTAGATAGAATTTGATAATTAGCTCTGCACTTTTATTCGTAACTGCCTAGTAATGAAACCTAATGCTCTGTTAGCTTTATGCCTGGCGCTAATGCACTGTTTCCTGGATTTAAGGTCAGGACTCATTAGAACTCCAAAGTCTCTCTCGCATTCAGTTTTCTCTAAAAATGTGTTATCCAAACCATATCTGTTTTTGGGGTTGTGTAGCCCTACGTTTAATAATCTGCACTTTAAGATATTGAAGTCCATTTGCCATTTCGCCGACCATGTGAACAATTTGTTAAGATCATCCTTTAGAATCTCGGCGTCGTCTCCTGACGTAATTAGGCGTCCTATTTTAGTGTCGTCCGTAAATTTACTAACATCACTATCCCATTGTCCAAGTCGTTTATGTGCATAATGAACAATAAGGGACTCAAAACCGAGCCCTGGGAAACTCCACTAGAAACACTCCCTCATTTGGATTTTAAACCGTTTATTGTGACCTGTTGTTTTCTGCCACTGATCCAAGCTCTAATCCATTCTAACACTTTCCTTCTTATGCCATGTTCTTTGATTTTATTAGTAGTCTCTGGTGGGGCACCTTGTCGAACGCTTTGCTAAAGTCAAGGTAAATAACATCGTAACTATCATTGTTATCTGACGCCTTATATATTTTAGTGTAAAAGGATAGAAGATTAGTTACACATGACTTACCCTTGGAGAAACCATTTCCGTGAGAACATCTCAACAATGTGTCTAACATTCATATTTTAGGTCTAACTTCTCTTAGTTCATCATTCAGCTTCTCGCTATATGACGCAAAAGCAATGTGACGTTTGGAAATTTGAAACGCAAAAGATCGTCCCCGAAGTCGTTTCTACTCAAACGAAGTAGCAAAAGCAAGTAGCATGCTAGCGAGAAATGCTTAATGTGTCGCCATCTTTACTCAATGACAGCTCATCCCGTTAATCGAAATATTTTCCCTGTTTCAGAAGTAGGCAAGAACTGGTTTACCAACAGAAAGGTTAACGAATGGAATAGACTTGGTAACCATGTTGTAAGCACCGAAACTATTGGTTGTTGAGATGATTAGATAACTTTATGGATGAGGATGACAGGCGGTAATTGACATGGAACTGCCTAGTTTAGGCCTAATGGTGTCTTACAGTCTCCCCTATTCTTATGTTCCACGTCTTCCTTCAGTACATCCTCTTAAGGGGATTGGATTTTAAGAAATGGGAATTGAATTCTTTTTTAATGGGGGTATGATCCCTCTTAATAGGGTTGGATTTCTCTTAAAGGACCCCAATCCTCTTAAAAGAATCTAACCACCTTAAGAGGGATCTAATCCCCTTTAAGAAGGGTTCAACCTCATCAGAAAGAATCCAAACCCCTTTACTCCTTTGCTACCAAATTTGCAGCCAAGGAGGTGAATGAAATGGTGAGAGAATGATCAGAATACGGGAAATGTTTCGCTCACTACTAAGTGTTTATGTCTTACAAGTGTGTCTACCCTCTCTTTATCCTTCTCTCCACTTCGCTTTCTCTGCATTCTACACTCTTCCTGTTGCATCAAACCTTCTCCCATCAAATTTTCTCTTATTCCCTTTTTAATCCACGCAACCTTCTCCTCCTCCTCCTCCTCTTCTTCTTTTTCTTCATCTTTTCTTTCTTCTTCTTCTTCTTTTTTTTCTTCTCGTTCTTCTTCTTCTTCATTTTGTTCCTGTTCTTCTTCCTCTTCATCATCATCATCACATCATTACCACCACCATCATCATCATCTTCTTCTTCTTCCTCCTCCTCTTTATGATGTCTTCATTCCCCCTTTTTTTCTCACCTCCTTGCCTCTTACTCCTTCGTAACATCATTTGGGCTTTCGTTCGCATCCCGATTTTTTCTGTCAAGCCTAATCTCTCTTGCTTCAATGTCGCCTTCAATCTCTGGGTCTGCCAGTGACTTCTTCTGTCCGGTGGCTTGCCCTCGAAGGAATAAAGACCTCTGAGGCGTCTCCAAAGCGCGCCATTGTACCGTAGAGGGACGAGTGAGATGGCCCTGACCCTATCAGCAGGGGGTCCCGTCCTCCGGTGAATAGACTCTTAGGGAGGAAAGGGCCGACATCGCGTCCATCACATGCCTCTGACCCCCTTCTGCCTTTAAGACTCCATTAAGAGAGAAGGTTTTTCTGTCCAACGACGATCTAGAGGGTGACATGGAGAACTTGTATTCGCCTCTCTTGGTGCCTAGTTCTCTCTCTCTCTCTCTCTCTCTCTCTCTCTCTCTCTCTCTCTCTCTCTCTCTCTCTTTTTTTTTAACCTCCACCTCCTCCTCTTCCTCTACTTAGCGCCTTCAGTGCCAAGAAATGGAGGTGATATGGTTTGGGTCAAAGGGGTGATACGCCGATCTTGTATTCAGCCGCCTTGTTGCCTTGTCCTCTTCTTCCTCCGTTCTCTTTTCCCTCCTCCTCCTCCTCCCCCTCCTCCTCCTCTTAGCGCCTTCAGTGCCTGATATGTGAGTCAGACCAAGGAGAAATAGAGGTGCTATGGTTCGGGTCAAGAGGGTGACATGCCGATCTTGGTGCCTCATCTTCTTCTACCTCCTCCTCCTCCTCCTCCTCCTCTTCATAATGCCTTGGTGCCTCGTCATCTTCTACCTCCTCCTTCTCCTTCTTCTACTCCTCCTCCTCTTCTTAGCGTCATGTTGCCTCCTCCTCTTCATCCTCTTCTTAGCGCCTTGGTGCCTCGTCCTCGATAAATTCCTCCTCCTCCTCCTCCTCCTCTTCATAGCGTCTTGATGCCTTGTACTCCACATTCTATCTCACTCCACCCTATCCCCTCCATACACGCTACCACACTCCACTCCACCCTACTCCACCCCACTCCACACCACCTCAATCCACCCTACTCCACCTCACTCCACCTTACTCCACCCCGTGGAAATTGGGAACGAGGGAACTAACTTCGGGAGGAGAAATTTTGCCCGACGTCGCCCCGGGGGTGGGGGGGGGGGAGGAAGAGATGGGGTAAATTAGGGGGAGGGGAGGGGGTGGAGGAGAGGATGATGAAGGAAGCTGAAGCAAGAAGGTCGGAGTAAGAAGAAGAGGAGGAGGAGGAGGAAGAGGAGGAGGAGAAAGAGGAGGAGGAGGAGGAAGAGAAAGAGGAGGAGGAGGAGAAAGAGGAGGAGGAGGAGAAAGAGGAGGAGGAAGAGGAGGAGGAGAAAGAGGAGGAGGAGGTGGAGGAGGAAGAGGGGTGACGAAGGAAGCTGAAGCAAGGGGATTGCTATAAGAGGAAGAGGATAAGGAAGAGGAAGAGGAGAATGAAGAAGAGGAGGAGAAGGAGGAGGAGAAGGAGGAGGAGAAGGAGGAGGAGAAGGAGGAGGAGGAAGAGGAGGAGGTGAAGGAGTAGGAGGAGGTTGAGGAGAAGGGGAGAAGGAGGAGGAGGTGAAGGAAATGGAGAAGTAGAAGCAGGGGCTATGGGAGGGAGAGGAGGAGGGGGAGGAGGAGTAGAAGCAGGAGGAGGAAGAAGAGGAAGAGGAGGAGTAATAGTAGGAGAGGAAGGTGGAGGAGGAGGAGGAGGAGGAGGAGGAGGAGGAGGAGGAGGAGGAGGAGGAGGAGGAGGAGGAGGAGGAGGAGGAGGAGGAGGAATGGGAAGATACGTCGAGGTGGACAAAATCTCAATTTCGAACCAAAGGCAAAGGAACAGAAAACGGGACGTTTCAAACGCAAAGACTTGCATTGAATTAGAGGAATCGTAGACACTACAATCTCGTATCATTTATTAATGAGGGTTTAACCCCAATCATAAAATAATACTGCGTGCCTCTGGTCCTTAGGGGTGGAACCGACGCCAGGAGGCGCTGAGTAACTGCGGCCGAAGCCGTCACCTTTACCCTATTATTCGCTTTGGGGACTGTTGGGGCGGGTAAAACACAGTGAACGCTGAATCTGAGAGGAGCGCGGGATTCGAACCCACAACTAAGCCAATGCGAGAGCAGCACGCTCCCGATGACGCTACGAACACACTAAAGTCACTAAAATCTTGACTAAATAAAACTTATGTTGTCAGAGGCCATAAGGCCTACACTAGACAGTTCCATGTCCCTTACCACCTATCATTCCTATCCATAAAGTTGTCTAACCGTTTCTTAAAACAACCGATAGTTTCAGCGCTCACTACTACGTGGTGGCTAAGTCTATTCCATTCATTAACCACTCTATTGGTAAACCAGTTCTTGCCTATTTCCTTCTTGAATCTATATTTCTCCAACTTAAATCCATTACTGCGAGTCCTGCCCTGTTGTCTTAATATGATAGCCTTGTCTGCACCACCCTTGTTAAAGCCCTTGACCCATTTGAACACCTTTATTGAGTCAGTGTGGAGAGTCTGAGCAAACATGATATTTGATGGAATCTGCTGGACCTTCGACCCCATCCGGTCTCGCCAGATGTTCAGGAAAAATACACAAAGAAAAGATTCATTGAAGAAAAGGTCAGAGGTCACACGTGCGTAGCGGAGGCAGGCAAAGCTGTGCTCAGGATATCCTGTATGAAGATCAGATAAGAGGTGTCGAGATAAAACTAATCTGCATTATATTTTTTTTTTTTCCATTTCCGGTCTAGCGAGGGAGCTACTTGGATGTTAGGGTTTTTCTACTTTGATGTTTCTACAAGGTTTTATGAGAATCTATCGATATTAAATCTCACGTGGAAAAGTAGAAGAAATAGAAGAAGAAAAAGGAGAACAACAACAAATATACGAAAAAGAAAGCGAAGAAAAGAAGAAGAACGAGAAGAAAAAGAAGACAAGGAAAAAGAAAAAAAAACAAGAAGATAAAAAAGAAAAAGGAGAAAAAAGAAAAAGAAGAAGAAAAAGAAGAAGAAGAAGAAGAAGAAGAAGAAGAAGAAGAGGAGGAGGAAGAAGAAAAAGAAGAAGAAAGAAAAGAAGAAGAAAGAGAAGAAAAAGAACAAGAAACAGAGAAAGAAAAAATAAGAGAAAAAAGAAGAGGAGGAAGAAGAAGAAGAAGAAGAAGACAAAACAGAAGAAGAAAAGAAGAAGAAAGAGAAGACAAAAAAAACAAGAAACAGAGAAAGAAAAAAAGAAGAAGAACGAAAAGAAAATTAAAAGAAGAAGAAGAAGAAGAAGAAAAGAATATGGAGAACATTTTCTTAAGTTTTACACTGCTCCGCGCGTCACCGCCCAAACCACCCAGAGAGGCGGCAATTATCGCACGGGATAATAGCATTGTAACGCAGACACTCTGCGTAACATATCTCTGTAACGTAATCATTATGCGTGACGCGTCACCGGAATCACTCTACGTTTTGTATTCGTGTCTTATCAGTATGGGTCAGATGAGTAATTTCTAATATGTCCACTGCCCATTTTTGTCACGCACAAACAATTCGCTTAGAGTTCCGTGTAGATGACATTTGTAAGCCAGCGATCATGCAACTAATCATTCAGCATAAAAAAAACACGAAAAGATGTACATAAAACACGCGCTACAGTGTCGTCAGGGCTATATTTCAAAGAAGACACGTAAAAAAGAGGAAGAGGTTATCAGGTCAACATGAACTAACTCGCATATAACAAATGTGATAATGATTGCATTGCTGTAAACTGTCTGGTGCTTGCGTGCGTACAGCTTGGCAGACCAACATGCTTCATCACTTGATTGCGTTTATGTACATACATTCAAGCAATCATATGTGTGCCTGTGGCAAGGGTGGGCAACCTCTGGCACGCGTGCAAATCTTGGCACACTAACGAATTTTTGTCCGGGCTCGCAAAACTCAGAGCTGGCCTTAAAACAACCAGTAAATCCCCAACTTCTTTTTCCATGGCCATTGGTAAGCTCATATGCTGCGCTGGGCGACGGATTGGAGCCCTAATAGGAGGTGAAGGGTGGGGGAGAGATACTCATATATAGGCCTATCATTCTACTTCGTTGGAACGCAAGAATTTTTTTATACAAAATATTCTGCAGATGTTGGCACCCACACCTAACAAGGTTACCCACCCTTGGGCTATGATCTTTGGCATTCTGCCGTATTCACCTCAGGAGCAAATAAGTTCATATTACAAGTCATTAGAGCATTTTTCCTCCATAAGAACATAAGAATTAAGGCCCACAGAGGCAGTTTCACGTCTATAACCATCTGCCATCCCCATCCATAAAGTTGTCTAACTTCTTAAAACAACCGATAGTTTCAGCGCTCATTACATGGTCACTAAGTCTATTCCACTCTATTATCAAACCAGTTCTTGTCAATTTCCTCTTTAAATCTAAATTTGTTCAATTCAATATCCGTTACTTGATATCAAAGTAAAATGAAGATGAAGCTCACAACTTCGGGACAACGATCCATACTTAATGATGTAAGTGTACTTATCACATGCTTTCTCAATCTAATGCCCGAGACGCAACACACCACCTATGTCTCACAGGAAGCTGATTTTGCCTAATCTATACCTGTTATGTTTATCTGTATTTATCTAAAAGGTGATTTGGGTACACACACACACACACACACACACACACACACACACACACACACACACACACACACACACACACACACACACACACACACATATCTATATATATATATATATATACATATATGTATATATACATATTTATATACATATATATATATATATATATATATATATATATATATATATATATATATAAGCATGCAAATAATATCCAGGTATATACATGCTCGTACATACATGGCAAAACGTTCCAAAGCACCTGTGGCACAGAGCAAGACGGAAAATATGAAAACAAAGTAAACTCAAATAAGATGGTTTTTTTTTTTATTATTATTATTATTATTACTTACTGTACCGCATGCGATGCAGATTGGAACGACAAGGGACGACGCTCGACGACGCGTCCCTGGGGACGACGGAGAAGACGTCGACGCAATGTCGTCCGTAGCCGCATTGGCCGTTGACAGAGAGAAGGGGATTGAGAAAAGGAACCTCGGGGAACAGAATAGGTGCTATAATAGGAAAAATAACCAAAGTCATGATTGGAAAGAAGAGTAAAGAGAAGAGAGAGAGAGAGAGAGAGAGAGAGAGAGAGAGAGAGAGAGAGAGAGAGAGAGAGAGAGAGAGAGAGAGAGAGAGGTGATTATTTCGAGAAAAGAACGGTCTTTGGGAGGTCAACAAGATGGGGTTAAGGGTGTGCGAGGTGCAAATGTTTGAACTGCACAAGGGAGCAAAGAAAAAAGTGGACTGGATAGTCAGGAAGAGATATGAAGAAAAAAAAGAAGAAGAAGGAGAGGATACAAAGAGGAGGGAGTGAAAGGAAGAGTAGGAGGAGGCAGTGATAGGAAGAGTAGAAGTACGTCCGGTGGTGGAGGAGATAGGAGGTAGGTGAGGGAGAAGACCTGACTGGCCGGACCGAAGCGGGGGTATAACGACTGCTGAGCACGCCAACCAACCTGTGAAGTGAAAAAGAAAAAATGATCTTAACACTTGTAATTTGCACAAATAAACAACACCAAGTGAAAAAATGCGATTACGTTCGTTGTCTGTAATGAAATAGGTTGCAGAGCTGGAAACCCTATAAATATTTTTGAATTACGTGTGTGTTTGTACAAAGGCACAGGGAGAAAGACTCAGGAACTGATATATATACACAGTTACTCACCAAACAAAAGGACAGCATGAATAATACTTATGTAAATACACACACATACTCACACACGCGCGAACTGACACACAGGTATATATATATATATATATATATATATATATATATATATATATATATATATACACACATACATATA
>NC_134784.1:31517137-31547137 GCF_046742065.1 Oratosquilla oratoria
TTATCTTTGGTCTTTCTCCGATTGGATCTTCCCGTTTTCTTTATTGGTACTAAACTACTCCAGCGACATTACCATAAAACGTCAAGAGTGGAGAGCTCTTACAATGAGGTCGTAACGTAATGACTATTTTAAAGAAGAAGGTGAGGACTCGACGCCAGGAGGCGCTGAGTAGCTGCGACCGAAGCCGTCACCTTTGCCCTATTATGCGCTATGGGGACTGTTGGGGCAGGTGACTAACAGTCATTGTTGGGAATCGAAGGCAAGTGCGGGATGGATGTATGGGGGAGACTGCAAGAGACCATTAGGCAGTTCCGTGTCCCTTGCCACCTGTCATCCCCATCCATAAAGTTGTCTCATCTTCTCTTATAACGAACTGCTTCAACGCTCACTACATGACGACTAAGTCTATTCCATTCGTTAACCTCTCCGTTGGTAAAAGAGGTCTTGACTGTTTCCTTCTACCTGTGCTTGTGGTCATCTATGTCGCCCCAACGGACAATCCTTTTTGGCCTCCAAGAAAGAAAACAGTCAGGCTCATCCATTTAGGGCGTCATACGCCAGGGGGCGCGTTACTTCACTCCCACGCCGGCGCTAGTCCCCTCCACGGTCTCTCCGAGGAGCAAGCTCCCATGCAGACACCCACCCATCCCACTCCAAACAACTCTGGCCAGGTTCGATCCACTTGTCCCTCCATCCATGAATTCGTTCTGCGGTCGTCCCCCTTTTCGTCTCCTCTTCCATCGAGGAGAACTGTTCTCTCATTATCTTGACATGCAGTAAAAAGGACGTAGTGACTCAGGTGTAGCAACTTCGTCACACATTTCTTCGTCTTCGTGGCGGCAGCGGCGGATAACATCTGAACCCAACGTGTCATTACGGAACTCAGCGCAACACCTGACTAGATAATCCTCTCTTCGTGAAGGCTGGGGAAAGGGGGGAAAGGGATGGGCGAAGAGGAATGGTTGGGGGAAAGGGGGAAAGGGTTGAAGGAAGGGGAAGGAAGGAGGAGGAGGAGGGGAGGAAAGGTGGTGTGAGGGTGAGAAAGGAGGCATGTAAGCGACCCATGTAGGGTCGCCTCCCCGCCTGGCCAGGTGTGTCCGGATCCAACGCGACAAAACACACAGTGGGTCCCAGGACTCGAACTCACGCCCACCTGCTCATGTCTTGGACACGGTATCCACTGGTCTACACCTTGAGCTAGAAAAAGATATTATTTGGTGGTGTTTGGACTAAAGAATACGCAAAGCTGTTGTCATTATCTCTATTGATTCCACTAACATAGTTTTCTAGGAACGGCGAATAATTTGCAAGTAGCAATTGCTTTACTCCATTGATCCGAGTTTCCAAGAACGTCGAATAATTATCCACAAATAAAAATCAAATACTTCTGGAGTGGACCTCGAATCGAACACTCGAGTCCTCGAGAGGCCGTCGAGGACCGCTCTCCTCTGGAAACATATTTCTATGCGTAAAGAGACTTTCCCTATTTGCATATCAACACATATACATACATATATATATATATATATATATATATATATATATATATATATATATATGATCATTTTTATGACAGTCGCATGCAGGATTCGAACCCACTGCTTTCGGCCACCCGTAAGATCACCTTTTATGCGACTGTCATAAAAATTATCAGATTGATGTCACTGTTACTAGCGAATTTCTCTCATATACATATATATATACACACACATATATATATATACATATATATAAACATATATATATATATGTATGTATGTATGTACATCTATTCTGAAGAAGTCCTCGTGGAGAGGAAACGTCAGAAATAAAAACTCCAACAGTTCTCTGTGTTTACCTCACCACCCTTCCACTCATCTCCCCTACTTACATCAACATTTACATATATACATATACATGTGCATATGCATATACTCATATATATATATACATGCACACACACACACACACACACACACACATACATATACATATGTATGTTTATATACATAAACGCATGTATATACGTATATGAAGAAATCACTGTAAGCACATGATTACAGATATTTGCAGAAATCACAGGGGAATTGAATTAATGGTGACCAAAAGTTTTCGTCTATTTTGGTGATATTCAAGGGTACACACACACACACACAGATAGAGAGAGAGAGAGAGAGAGAGAGAGAGAGAGACCCAAAGGCACCGCTCTTCGACCCATGGGAAACCGACTCTTAGGGAAGGAAGGCAGACCGTACAGAGGCTCTAGTGTCCTCTGACCGCAGAAAAAACATTCTCATTTTTTCCTCCTTCGCTCTCTTCCTCCCTCCCCCCCCTCTCTTCCTTCTTTCCTCCCTCCTTCTCTTCCTTTCTCCTGCCCTTGCTTCCTCCCTCCATCACTCGCTTCCTCCCTCCCTCCCTTCCTCTCTCGCTCCCTCCCTCGTTCTCCCCTCTCTTCCTCGCTCCCTCCATCCTTCGCTTCCTCCCTCCCTTCTTTCCTCCCTCCCTCCTTACCTCGTTCTCCCCTCGCTCCCTCCCCCCCTTGTTCTCTTCTCGCTCCCTCCCTCCCTTCCTCCCCTTCCTTCCTCCCTCCCTCTCTTCCTTACCTCGCTCTCTTCTCGCTCCCTCCCTCTCTTCCTCACCTTCCTCTCTTCCTTACCTCGTTCTCTTCTCGCTCCCTCTCTCCCTTCCTCCTCTTCCTTCCTCCCTCCCACCTCTTCCTTACCTCGTTCTCCCCTCACTCCCTCCATCCCTCCCTCTGTCACTACTTTTATTTCTCAATCTTCTGGGTTCCTCTTCAGGGTCAATTTCTTCAACTCGTCGTTTCGTCTTGTTGTTTTTGCTGTTGCCGAGCTTGTTTTTGTTTCTTCTTCTTTTTCTTGTTCTTCCCTCAGTTTCTCTCTTTTTGTATTTCCAGTTCCTCTTCTTATTTTTCTTTCTCTTCTTCCTCCTCCTCCTCATCTTCTTCTTTTTCTTCTTCTTCCTTTTCTTCCTCCTCCTCCTATTCTTCTTCTTCGTCTTCCTCTTTTTCTTCTTCCTCTTCTTCTCCTCTCGGTTCCTCTTTTTCTTGTCTTCTTTTTCTTCTTCTTGTTTTTCTTTCTCTTCTTCCTCCTCCTCCTCCTCCTCATCTTCTTCTTCCTTTTCTTCCTCCTCCTACTCTTCTTCTTCTTCCTCTTTTTCTTCTTCCTCTTCTTCTCCTCCCGGTTCCTCTTTTTCTTGTCTTCTTTTTCTTCTTCTTGTTTTTTTTCTTCTTCCTCTTCTCCTCACTGTTCTTCCCTTACTTGTTTTCCTTTCTTCTTCTCTCCTCACAGCGTTCATTTATTCTCTTACCTGTGGGTTCGAATCCCGCACTTATCCCCGATTCACAGCAGTGACTGGTAGCCAACTGACCATACAGTCCCCATAGCGCATAGTTGTCGGTTCGAATCCCGCAAACGTCTCTGATTCCCAGCAGTGATTGTTAGTCACCTGCCCCCAAAACACATAAGGCAAAGGCAACGGCTTCGGCCGCGGCTACTCAGCGCCTCCTGGCGTCGACTCCTCACCTTCATCAAGTTACAATCAGTTCTAATAGTCGAGAGCGTTGGCTCTATTTAGTAATTTAGTTCTAATGACTAATCTAACATTAATTAGCGTCTCAGCACCTACTCGCTCTACCTGCGTTGTGTCTTAAATGATACAAACGCGGCTTTAATACAGCAACGCATAATGTTCCTTGAAAGGATCAAAAGACTTTGTGTTCCTTGAAAGGAATATTATGCGCTCGTGTGTTACAGTACGTTTGGGTCAAAACGATTATCGCTCAACGATGATCATTCATGGCTCTACGATGATCGTCGAACGATTGTCGGGAACACTAATTCTTTGTTTTTGAATGATGGGGCTGTTTTGCTTCGAGATCGTTTTAACTAATGGAAGAAATTTTTTATTTATTTTTTTTTATTTGCTCATAGAATATTCTCTAACGTTTCTAAGACTAATCTTGCTTGGTCTGCGTTGAAAAAAAATGGCGAATGTGCACAATATTGTACATAATGCATGGCGGTGATTAAGTCAGTAGACAAACGTACAAGAACGCACGCAAATATGCACACGCAAACACATGCCAGCTCGCACATATGCTTACACACACGTATACAGACGCGCGCACACACACGTACGAGTACATATATAAACATATACACACATGCACGCACACATACATAGATATATGTACACACACAATCACACACATAAACACACACATATAAACATACACACACACACACACACACACACACACACACACACACACACACACACACACGACTCGACGGCGCAGTGGTAGCATTCGCAACTACTGCGAATGCTACCACCCAGAGCTGAAATAATTTCAGTATAGCTGCGCTGCGAGTCGTTACTCCAACTCTCGTGGACGGGGAGTTGGGTGTGTGTGTGCGTGTAAGGTCACAGTATTATTCATAGATCGGTCATATATGAACTCTGAGCTCTCTTCCGGGAGGATAATAGCTGTCGATCACGAATCCAACACGTGATTCAAAGACCATGGTGAGTCACATATATGTACACACATACAAACACACATACACACACACACACACACACACACACACACATATATATATATATATATATATATATATATATATATATATATATATACCTACATATTATACACACACACATTTCAAATTTCGCCGCCAATAACATATATGGATAGTTCTTCCCTACTCTCTCTCTCTTTGTATGCGTGTGTATATGTGCGTGTGTGTATATGTATATATATATATATATATGTGTGTGTGTGTGTGTGTGTATGTGTGTGTGTGTGTGTGTGTGTGTGTGTGTGTGTGTGTGTGTGTGTGTGTGTGTGTGTGTGTGTGTGTGTGTGTGTGTGTGTGTGTGTGTGTGTGTGTGTGTGTGTGTGTGTGTGTGTGTGTGTGTGTGTGAGGACTGGTATCTTTAATAGCCACATGCCTCCTCCTCCTCCTCCTCCTCCTCCTCCTCCTCCTCCTCCCCCTTTGCATTTCTCGAACTTTTCTTTCACCCTGTAACATCGATAAGCCTCTTCCTGACCGAGCCAATTGGAGCGTCGCTACTTGCGGCGGAGGTCAAGGTGACGGGAGATCGAAAATGCCTCTAGCGAGATGGGCCAAGGTCATAGTTCATTAAATTCCACGCTACAAGCTACCTTTTCTTTGTTGTTGTTGAAGAAGAAGATGAAGAGGAAAAAAAGAAAAAGCAGAAGGGGGAAGATGATGAAGATGATGATGATGATGATGATGATGATGATGATGATGATGATGATGATGATGATGATGATGATGATGATGATGATGATGATGATGATGATGATGATGATGATGATGATGATGATGATGATGATGATGATGATGTTGTTTTTGTTGTTCCTTGTCCTCCCCTTCACTACATCCTCCCCCTCCACCACCACCACCTCCTCCTCTTCTACTCCACTTCACCTTCTTGCTGAGTTTAATCTACAATCTCCATGCTCAAGATATTCAGGCGTCGATCTTAAGATTGCTGTCGTTGTTTTTATGTTTTTACTTTTACTGTTGTTATCCTTGTTCTCCCTCTTCTTCTTTTTCTCTTCCTCTTCTTCTCCTCTCCCTTTTCTTCTTCTTTGCCTCCTCGTCTTCTTCCTCGCATTATTTCCTTCCTCTTTAGTGTTTTGTCTTAGTTCCTCCTTCCTTACCTTCGCTCTAGAGTCATCTCTCTTTCTCTTATTCACTCTTTATTTCTCTTTCTCTTATTCACTCTTTATTTATGCTTTAATTTTCCCTTTCGCCTCTATTTACGCAACTCCATCACTCTCTATGAGATCTTTACTCTCTTCTGAGACTTCTGACAGCTCTTAATTCTCGGCCTAATATCGCTCTTTTAATATTTAACATAGAGACGCTTTGATCTGGGGGCTGGAGGGAGGGGGGAGGGGGGCACTTGACTTGGTGGGGGGGAAATACTCCCCCCTCCCTATCTTTCCTCCCTCCCTCTCTCTCTCATCTTCTGTCCCTCTCACTCCCTCTTCCTCCCTTCTCTCTTTCCCTCTCCCTTTTCTCTTTCACTCCCTCCCTTGCTCCCTTCTCTCCTTCTTCTCCTTCCCTCTTTCTCCTCTCTCCCTCCCTTCTTTCCTTCTTCTCTTCCCCTCCTTCCCTTCTCTCCCTCCACCCTTCCGTCCTTGATCTCTTCTCCCTCCCTCCTTCCCTTCTCTCCCTCGCTCCCTCCCCCTTCTCTCTTTCTCCCACTCCCACTGTTCTCTCTCTCTCCCTCCTTTCCTCTCTTTTCTTCCTCTCTTCCTTATCTCCCAACATCCCTTCCTTCCTTCCTTCTCCGTCTGTATTTACATAAAAGAAGATGAGGAGTCTACGCCAGGAGGCGCTGTGTAGCTGCGGCCGAAGCCTTCACCTTTGCCCTATGTGCTATATGCGCTTTGGGGACTGTTAAGGCAGGCAACTTACAGAGTCACTGCTGGGAGTCGGAGAAGAGTGCGGGACTCGAACCCACAACTAAGCGAGTGCGAGACCAGCACGCTTCCGATGACGCCACCAGTTTTTCCATTCTTATGATCACAAACGCTTAGTTGTGGGTTCGAATCCCGCACTCCTTTCCGATTCCCAGCAGTGATTGCGACCAGTCCCAATAGTCCCTAAAACGCATAATAGGATCAATCCCAGCCAGTTTCGGGCCGGAGAATCAATCCCAGCCAGTTCCGGCCCGAAGCTGCACAATATTTGCACAGCGCTACTGGTTTCTAAACCCAACCAATACTGATTGTCTAGAAAGGGTGGAGATTGAATAGGTTTATTTGGTCAACATTTTTTTTTTTTTTTTTTTTTGTAGAGTCCAATATCGTCTGTGCAGTGTTCCTAACCTCAGTGTTGTTTCTATGAAACAGATTAATCTAAGGTTTTCGTATTCCGGAGTTCGTAACTTACAGGTCATATTGACCATCCACTTAGTAAGCAACATTGACTTACTATAAGGTGCAGTTTCACTTACATATATACAAACATATATACATGCATACATAGCCTAAATTCAAACATCTATCTATCTATATATATATATATATATATATATATATATTTACATACATATCTATATATATACATATATATATAAATATACATACATATATAGACATATACATATATACACATATATATATATATATGTATATATATATAGATATATATCAAGAGCTTTTTCCCCCTTATAAGGGAGGTAGCTAAATCAAGGACACGTACTCACTCCCACCCATTCCACTCCCTTCCACCACTCCATCCTTCCTCTTATACAAACATACGTACATACATACAAGCATACAAAGATACATGCATACATACATTCATGAATGCACATATACATACATCATACATACGTACATATATATACACACACACATACAATCATACATGCATATATATATGCATACAAATACATACAAACATGCATACAAACATAAATACACACATAAACATATACATATATACATATACACACACATACATAGATACATACATACACACATACAGTACATACCAAAGATCTTTCTCGCCCTGAAAGGTCCCCTGCGAGAAGGGTGATGACAGGTGGTAATGAACTACCCAGTGTAGGCCTTATGGTCTCTTGCAATCTCCTTCGAAGACTCTATCTGCCTCTGCGCTAATCTTCAGTTGATTGGCAAGAGTCTGTTCTCAAAAGTTTTTCGCCACTCAACCCGTGAATTCAAGTCTTCTTCAGTCCTCCATTAGGACATTTACATCATTAAAAATAAATTAATAAATAAATAAGAATGAATAAATGAATAAATAGATAAATAAATAGAAATTTGTTTTCAAGTTTCATTCCTCTCCTGTTCTTTTTCTGTTGTTCTTCCTCTTCCTATTTCTTCTTCTTTTTTCTCCTCCTCTCTTCGTTTTCTTCTTCCTCTTCCTCTTCTTCTTCTTCCTCTTCTTCTTTTTCCTTTTCCTCTTCTTATTCTGTTTTTTTATCCTCTTTCTCCTCTTCTTGTTCTTGTTCTTCTCCCTCTTCTTCTTTTTCCTTTTCCTCTTCTTATTCTGGTTTTTTATCCTCTTTCTCCTCCTCCTCCTCTTCTTCTTCTTCTTCTTCTTTTTCTTCTTCTGTTTCTTCCTCTTCTTCTTCTTTTTCTTCTTCTGTTTCTTTCTCTTCTTCTCCCTCTTCTTTTTTGTTTCCTTTTCCTGTTCCCTTTTCTTCTTCTTCTTCGTCTCCTTCTTCTTCTTCTTTTTCTTCTTCTTCTTCTTCTTCTTCTTCTTCTTCCTCCTCTTCACCTTCTTCATTTTCTTCCTCCTCCCTCTCTTCCTCTTCATTTTCCCTCTTCTCTTCCTCTTCTTTGCCCTTATCTTCGTTTTTCCCTCTTCATTTACCTTTACCCCCATGTAAGGGCCAATAGGTCTGTTGTTGTTCGTTTGTCCTCCACGTAATACCCAACACCTCGGTCAGCTGTGATGCCAAAACTGGTGCATGCCAGCGCAGCATCAACAGCAGCATCAGCAGGAGTATGCTGAGCCAAAAGGGTTGTCAGAGTGCAAAACAATTACGTGTTGGCACGTCGGCAATCTGTCGGAATGTTGGACAATCGTGTGTCCAAATTGAAAGCCAGCGCGCGATGTCGGGACAAGGTAATACTTTGACAACGGGAACCCCGCTAAGCTTAGATGTGGCACTCAATGCCGAGTCCCCGAGTAGTGATGTAACAACATTAGAACATAAGAATGGGAAGAAACTGCAAGAGACCATAAGGCCTAAATTTCGTAGTTCCGTGTTGGAATGATAACAAAAAAAAATGTGAGGAGCTTAAGTCTGGACGCGCGTGGCTGCGGCCGAAGCCGTCACCTTTGCCCTATTATGCGCTTTAGGGACTGTTAGGGGGCTGATAACTAATAGTCACTACAGGGAATCGGAGAGGAGTGCGGGATTCGAACCGATGATAGATTGTCAAAGAAAATAAAATAAGAGGTGTATTAAAGAATTATAATGACAGTAAATGAAAATAATAAATAGTTAATATTTGGAAACCAGTAGTTCATGATTAAAATTTAACTACTCACAATCAATAATTATCTGTAACTAGTCACCAATAGTTATAATTGATAATATGCCGACCCGGTTAGAGCGTCGCTTTTTGCGGCGTAGGTCGAGCTGACAGCAGTTCGAACCTTGCCGCCAACGAGTTGGACCATGGGCATGATTCATTAAATTCCACACTACAGTCCTGTAAGGGGCACCGTTCTAGCCTCTTGAAGTGAGGGGAGGAGTTCGCACGGGGCTACTAAACTAGACCCGATACAACGTGGCTTTAGTGGCAAGCCTTGTGATAAACCTATATATAGAAAACATTATTATCATTATTATTATTAATATATATATATATATATATATATATATATATACATATATATATTATATATATATATATATATATATATATATATATATATATATATTTTTTTTTTAATGAGTGGAGCTCGGGGGCGTTAGCGGCGTAATTAAGCGGAAGCTCTGCTTGCTCAATCTCGCTCTTTCCAAAAAAAGGGGAGGCATACATAAAATAGAGAAGGCTTGGAAGTGAGACAGGCAGACAAGGAAGAAGATAGGGAGAGAGAAAGAAGGGGAGTTAGGGAGATAAGGAAGAAGGGAAAAGGAAGACGGAAGAGGGGGTGAGGAAGGTTTTAGAGAACTGTAGGGAAGAGAAGAGAAGAAAGAGAGAGAGAGAGAGAGAGAGAGAGAGAGAGAGAGAGAGAGAGAGAGAGAGAGAGAGAGAGAGAGAGAGAGAGAGAGAGGAAAGAAGTGTGAAATAAGAGAGGAAAGGATTGGGGAGACAACGTAACTCTCAGATAGGAAGAGAACCTACAGAACCAACAGTCCTTAAATAAAATGCCATCTACCGTATGTATTTACATATTCATATTAGTGTTTGTCTTTTACTTGTGTGTGTGTGTGTGTGTGTGTGTGTGTGTGTGTGTGTGTGTGTGTGTGTGTGTGTGTGTGTGTGTGTGTGTGTGTGTGTGTGTGTGTGTGTGTGTGTGTGTGTGTGTGCGCGTGTACGTTTGCATGTGTACATCAGATGCGTGTTCTTACATATCTAGACATATATTTAAGTATTCATATATGTAATGTACACGCGAGCCTTCAGCTAATTACAATGCAGAAACTATTACATTATCTCAAACAGGAAGTGTTGTTAACCTCCAACCAGAGGCAGAGGGATGAAATCTCATTCGTCGTTCGTGGCAGCGGAGACCGAGTTCAGTGTAATGTTAGTACAGTTGGGTCATATTGCAGCTTGGAGTCTCATGTTGTATAACACATTTTTGTAAACACGTAAACACACACAGACACACACACACGCACACACATACACACTCACACACACATACACTCACACACACACATACACTCACACACACACATACACAGAAGGAAATCAGCGACCAAATCAAAACCCTTGACGTCAGAAAATCACATGGTCCAGACGGAATTGCAAATTGGATACTGAAAGAATGCATGGAGGAATTAACAGATAAAATATACAAAATAATTAAACTCTCACTTCAAGAAGGATAGGTGCCACAGTACTGGAAGAATGCAAACATTGTATCGATTTATAAGGGAGGAAACAAAGAAGATCCATCAAATTACAGACCGGTCTCCCTGACAAACACAGTAGCAAAAATTTGCGAAAAAGCCATCAAAAACAGATGGGTTAAACATTTGGAAGAAAAAACTATACTGAATCCAAATCAATTTGGATTCAGACAAGGAAGCTCATGTACAACAAACTTGATCTGCTTCTACTCGAGATTAATAGATATAATACAAGAGAGAGATGGTTGGGCAAACTGTGCCTTTCTGGACCTACGAGAGGCATTTGATAAGGTACCACACAAGAAACTAATAAGGAAAATAGAGTCAATAGGTGGCATCAGAGAAAAATTATTGGAATGGATGAAGGACTTCCTGACTGGGAGGAAAACGAGAGTAGTAATTAGAGATAAATTCTCAAATTGGGAAGAAATGATAAGTGGTGTCCCGCAGGGATCAGTACTGGCCCCGATCATGTTTGCCATATACATAAATGACATAGATGAAGGAGTAGAGTGTTATATGAATTTCTTTGCAGACGACGCAAAAATACCAAAGAAAGTAAGAACGGAGGAGGATTGCAACTCATTACAACAAGACTTGGACAAGATCTGGAAATGGACTCAAAAGTGGGATGTGGAATTCAATATCAAGAAATGTAGTATAATGGAATTTGGAAAAAGTAAAAACAAAATATCAAGAGATTATAAAATTGGTGAAGAAGAGGTCAAAAAAGTAAACTCGGAAAAAGACCTTGGAGTGATGATCAGCAAAGACATGACACCAGACAAGCATATTGATAAAATAGTCGGAGAAACCTACAATTTATTGAGGTCAATAAAAGTGGCACTTGTCTACCTGGACGAGGAAATGATAAACAAAAAAATTAACTACACTAATAAGACCAAAACTCGAGTACGCAGCAACACTATGGACACCCAGTACCAAAAAGAATATAGAAAAAAAAATAAAAAGAATACAAAGAGCAACAACAAAACTAGCACCAACTCTTTCCAAAATGACATATGAACAAAGACTGTCCATATTAGAATGACCAACTCTGGAACAAAGAAGGGAAAGAGGAGACCTACTATCTATAGAACTATGAAAGGAATGGAAATCTTAGATAATAATGATTCATTGAAATGGGACAATGGAAACACAAGAGGACACGAAAAGAAACTCAAAAAACATAATTACAGAAGAGATTAAAAAAAAAAAAAAAAAAATAGCTTCCCACACAGAGTGACAGATACTTGGGACAAATTAAACAAAGAAACAGTGTGTGCAAACACTATTCAAGATTTTAAGAAAAAACTTGATGCTGAAAGATACAAAGACGAGTCACCACGAGAATAGCTCCCTTCCCGTATAATACAACTAGATAAACACACACACACACACACACACACACACACACACACACACACACACACACACCCACACACACTACCCACTCATCCTTGTCATCTGCACTTCCTCCCACACGACGCTCCCCTACCGTACCACGCTACAAGGCACAACAACAAATTTGTACCCATCAGAGCGCGGAGGATTGATCCACTACAAGACCAGCGACATTCCGTCCATAGTGCACCTTATTAACTCATTTTAGTCTAGCCTTAAAAATAGCTCAAATTCCACATTGCCAGCGTAGGCTACTACTGTATTACTGTTAACTCAATAAACAGGTTGACAGGAAGGCACTATGGGAGGCTTTGCAGATTTATGGGATTGGGGGAAAGCTGGTAAGGGCAGTGAAGAATTTTTACGATAGTAGCACAACCTGTGTTAGAATGGGAAAGGGAGAGAGTGAATGGTTTGAGGTAAAAGGGGGGGGGAGACTGCATCAGGGATGTGTCATGTCGCCATGGTTGTTCAATGTGTACATGGATGGTGTGGTGCGAGAGGTAAAGACGTGGGTAATGGGCTTGGGACTGGAGATAAAGGAAATGGAGAAAAAATGGAATGTGTGCCAGTTTTTTGTTTTGTTTTTCTGACGGCACTGCACTTGTGGCAGGGTCAAAGAAGGGATTAATGTATGGGAGAAAGTTGAGGGTAAATGTGGATAAAAGCTAGGTGATGTGAGGTACAAGGGTAGAGGATGGCAGTGAGTTGGAAGAAAGTGTAATAGGAGAGAAGCTGGAAGAAGTATTTGGCGTCGCATGTGGCAGGGAAGGGAGGGGAGGTGGAGGTAAATTGTAGATTGAGAGAAGCAAGTGAATGCTTTGGGGGGGTTAAAAAGTGTCACGAGAAATAAGTATATGGGAATGGACACAAAGAGGATATTGTATGAAGGGGTGATTGCGCTGACGGCATTGAATGGGGCAGAGGCTTGGGATGTAAGAAGGGCAGATAGGAAAAGTTTAAATGTGTTTGGGGTGATATGTCTGAGGAGATGAAGAGGAGAGCGGGAGTGGAGAGGATGTCAGATAGGGTTGATGGAAGATCATTTGGATGGTTTGGACACCTGGAAAGAATGAGTGATGAAAGATTATTAAAAGAGGTGTGGAAAGCAGAGGTGGAGGGAGTGAACTCCAGGGGACGACCGGGGATATGATGGATGAATGGGGTGAAGGGGATGTTGAGCAAGAAGGGAATGTCTGTTGAGCAAGGAAGGGAGAGGGCAGAAGACGGGGATGAGTGGAGGGGTAGGGGGATGGGGGGTAGGGGGGTGCTTATGTGTAAACGATATTTTGACGCAGCCCGAAGGGATTCCCCCCCCCCGTCTTTTTTTTCTGCATGAGGGAATGGAGACGGGGGGGGGGCTCTCCGATTAAATGAAGCGGCCTTGCTGTGGATATGCTATGTCTTGCTACATTGTTTCTGACCGAGGGCAGTGGACGTGATACAGGGATGACCCATCCATGAGGAGCTAAGATGAGAGGGGGGGGGAAGAGGTGGTGGATGGGAGTGGAATGGGTTGAAGGAGGTAGCCTTCTTGGCTACCTCCCTTACAAGGGGAAAAAACTATCGGTATATAGATTATTATCATTATTATTACACACACACACACACACACACACACACACACACACACACACACACACACACAATTGAATGGAATCATTTAAATTTATTTTGGAAAAAAAAAACACTGAGTGTTGTTGCCGTCCCGAAGTTAATCCCTCAGTTCTCTGTGGGATTTTCACGGAAACGTTCCGTGCTTTGTGTTATGATATATATATATATATATATATATATATATATATATATATATATATATATATATATATATATATATATATATATATATATATATATATATTTATATCATACGACAAAGTGCGGAAAACATTGATGCTGTTTTGTATTTGACTCGAGGCTCCCTACTTCATAAACATGTAATATAAATCTTTGCTAATCTCTTCTCTCCTTTCCTCTTCCCTTCCACTACTCATTTTCACTTTACTCCTCCTCCTCCTCCTCCTCTTTCCCTACTTCACTTCCTTTTCCTTCGACCTCCTCCATCTCCTCCTACTTTCCCCTTCTCCTTCTCCTCCCATATCCTCTTCTTCTTCTTCCTCTTCCCCCTCCTACATCTCATCCTACTTCCCTCTTTTCCTCCTCCTCCTCCTCTTACTTTCCTACTTCACTACTTCCTCTTCCTCCAACATCAACCCTCTCTATTGCCTCTCACACTCTTCTTCTTCTTCTTCTTCTTCTTCTTCTTTCTCTTCCTTCGACCTCCTCCTCGTCCTCCTACGACCCACACCTCATCCAACTTCTCACTTCTCCTCCTCCTCTTCCCCTCTTCTTCTTCCTCTTCCTTCGACATCCTCCTCCTCCTCCTCACCCTCTTCTGTTTCCCCTCACTCTATTTTCATCCTCTTCAGTATTCCGTCTTCTGTGTGCTCCGGGTTCGTCAGCGCCTTTGGACTTCCGTTCTCGCCAGTGGCATCGTCATCATCATCATCATCAGTGTGTGTGTGTGTGTGTGTGTGTGTGTGTGTGTGTGTGTGTGTGTGTGTGTGTGTGTGTGTGTGTGTGTGTGTACGAACGTTCTTTCCCTTACATCTCGCCCTTTATGTACTCGGGAAGATCGCTCCCTTTGTACTGGGTCAACACTGCCACACCTCCCCTTCTCTCTCTCTCTCTCTCTTACTTTCTCTTGCCATTCCTCTCCCTCCCTTCCTTTCTCTCTCCCTCTTCCTTTCTCTCCCCTCTTTCTCTCTCTCTCTCTATCTCTTTCTCTTACTTTCTCTTGCCATTCCTCTCCCTCTCTTCCTTTCTCTCTCTCTCTCTTCCTTTCTCTCTCTCTCTCTCTCTCTCTCTCTCTCTCTCTCTCTCTCTCTCTCTCTCTCTTTCTCTCTCTCTCCCGCCTCTTCATCCAGATCCACTCCCTCACCCCCTCTCTCTCTCTATCTATCTATCTCTCCCCACGACTTCCTCTTTTTTTCTTTCTCTCCCCCTCCCGCCTCTCCATCCGGATCAGCTCCCCCCCTCCTCCTCCCCCTTGCCCCCCCTCTCTCTCTCTTTCTATCTTCCTTTCTCTATCCCCCCCCTCCCCCTCCCACCTCTCCATCCTGATCCCCTCCCTCGGCCTCCGCCGGGTCCTTCACTTCAATGAAGCATCATTTCCTCTCTGTTTACCTCCGCGGCCCCCTCTCTTCCGCCTCCGATCCTCTCTGGCCAACTGCAGGTATTTACTAAAGTTCCATAAAAGGGGTCTTACGCGTTCTGTTTGCTCTATCAGCCGAAACTATCTATATACTATCTATATACCAAAGGCTTCTTCCTCCTGTTAAAGGAAGGCAGTCAAGTCAAAAACACGCACCCTTTCTCACACCATTCCACTCCAATCCACCACCCCACTCCACCCCATCTTATCATAACTCCTCAGTCGAAACTAATTTGTCAAAACAACCTAACGATTGTCCTTCCCTTTTCGTCGTGCAAATTCGTTCAAGAAAGAAAAGAGAACAGAAGAATTCAAAGAAATCATAAAAGGTGGAAAACACCTTCACTGTAACTCGGGAGATAATAATGATAAAGAAATCATTCAATGGTGTTTCGATGGAAGTAGAATTTCACGAAATTGAGACAACTCAACTCTGCATCTATCTTGTCCCCTGCTGCAATCAACAGCAGGTCAATTGCTCCGATGTCCCAAACCTCCTCCATCCTCAATTTCTACTCCCTCTCCTCCCTCTTCCTCGCCCCAACATTTCTCATCCCTTCCATGGCACGTAATCTTCCTACCTGCCTGCCTGCCTGCCTTCCTCTCTTCCTCCCCATCTTCCGTCCTCTCCTTCTTCTTTCCTTTCTTCCTTCCTCTTTACCTTCCTTCCTCCCTACCTTCCTTCCTTCCTTCTTTCCTATCCCCTTTCCCTCTCTCTCTTCCCCTCTCTCTTTTTCTTCTTTTCTTTCTTTATTCCTTCTTTCTAACATCCCTCGCCTTCTTCCTATCTTCCTTCCTTCCTTCTTTTGGTATCCCCTTTCCCTCTCTCTTTTTCTTCTTTTCTTTATTCCTTCTTTCTAACCTCCCTCGCCCTCTTCTTACCTTCCATCCATTCTTCTTTTCTCCCTTTCAATTCCTATGTTCCACTCCTATCCCCCTTCAATTCCCCCCTCACCTTCTTCTATTTTCTCTCCAGTCTTTTTCTTATTCTTTGGCCGAACTATTCTCTTCCATTTTTGCACAATTTCTTGCAGTTTTCTCTTTACCTATGCTTGTTTACTTCCAGATCCTGCCTTTCGGCGGAAGCCACTCCACCACCACCCCCTCCCACTCCCTCTGCAACTGTTTCTCCTTCCTGCACCACACCACTTCCATCCACTGGTCTGCAAAGGCCTGGAGATCCCGTGGCCCAACTCCTTGATTATATAACCAAAACATTCAATTGTAAGGCCTAGTAATGAGGAACACTGTGAGAACATAAGAATGAAGGAGACTGCAAGAGACCATAAGGCCTACACTAGGCAGTTCCATGTCCGACTCCTTGATTATATAACCAAAACATTCAATTACAAGGCCTAGTAATGAGAAATACTGAGAGAACATAAGAATGAAGGAGACGGCAAGAGACCATAAGGCCTACACTAGGCAGTTCCATGTCCATTACCATCTCTCATCCCCATCCATAAAGTTGTCTAACCTTTTCTTAAAACAACCGATAGTTTCAGCACTCACTAGATGGTTACTAAGTCTATTCCATTCATTAACCACTCCATTGGTAAACCAGTTCTTGCCTATTTCCTTCTTAAATCTAAATTTCTCAAATTTAAATCCATTACATCGAGTCCTGCCCTGTTGTCCTAATATGATGACCTTGTTTGTATCGCCATTGTTAAAGCCCTTGACACAATTTAACACCTCTATTAAATAAATCAAAATTATAAATATCTTTTTCGCAAATGATCTGATTGGATGCCTCCCCTCTGCACTACATCACTTTCATCATGGAAGAAAAAAAATCTTCTTTCCATTTTCTTCTTTATTCTTTCTTCTGCTCTTCAGCGGGCCCAGCATGATCAATATTATTGCGCAATATTCCATATTGTACAATATTATTGACGGTGCAGAGATGGAACTGAAGAGGCGTACGTGTTCGGCCTGTATATATGATGTCTTCAATACATTGTGTCATTCTTCAATATTATTGCGCAATATTCCATATTGTACAATATTATTGACGGCATAAGGATGGTATTGAAGAGGCACACGTGTCTGGCCTGTACATTTGATGTCTTCAATATATTGTTTCATTCTTCGACATCATCTCTACACCCTCGATAATATTGTACAATACGGAATATTGCGCAATAATAATGATCGTGTAGGGCTCGCTTTAACCTTCCCCTCTTTGGCCTGAACGTGTTTGACCAGTACATTTGATGTTTTCAATATATTGTCTCATTCTTCAATATCATAACTACACCGTCAAATAATATTGCACGATACGGAATATTGCGCAATAAAACTGATCGTGTAGGGCACGCTTTAAACCCCTCCCCCTTTTGTGCCTACCCCCCTCTAACCCTCCCCCTTTGTGTCTGCCCCCTAACCCTCCTCTCCCCCCACTTTGTGCCTGCCCCCTAACTTTCCTCTCCCCCCACTTTGTTCCTTCCCCCTTAACCTTTCTCTCGCCCCACTTTGTTCCTGCCCCCCTAACCTTCCTCTCCCCTCCACTTTGTGCTTGCCCCCCAACCTTCCTCTCTCCCCCCAATTTGTACCTACCCCCCTAACCTTCCTCTCCCCCTCCCAGTTCGAGCCTGCCCCCCAACCTTTCTCTCCCCCTCCACTTTGTGCCTGCCCTCCCCCAACTCCACCTAAGTCTCGAGAACCCCCTTTCTTGTTCTTGTCAGTCCTCTTTTTCTTTTTTCTTTGTTTTCTTTCTGTATCTCCGTCTTCTATCTCAAGGTCGTCTTTCAGTTTCGCACTATTTTCTTCGTCTTTTTCCCCCTTCCCCTCCTTTATCATGCCTCGTTCCTCCAAATTCTTCGCTTCTACCTCATCCTTTCCTTTGCCTTAATTCTCTTTGCTTCTGTTAATATATTCGCATAATCACATAAGCATTCACATAATCACATGAGCACATATTCACATAATCATACATTCACATATTCGCATAAGCATTCACATAATCACATATCACATTATCATATAATCACATATTCACATAATCATACATTCACATATTCGCATAAGCATTCATATAATCACATATTCACATTATATAATCACATGAGCACATATTCACATAATCATACATTCACATATTTGCACAAGCATTCACATAATCACATATTCACATCATATAATCACATGAGCACATATTCACATTATCATACATTCACATATTCGCATATTAACATTAATCTGTTCATATTTTAAGTATTTTCGATTCCCCTCCAACTTCTCATTATCTTATGCCCCCCGCCCCGCGGGTGATGCAGGCAAGGTCATCATATTAAGACAGCAGGGCAGGACCCGTAGTAACGGACTTCAAGTGGACGAATTCAGATTTAAGAAGGAAATAGGCGAGAACTGGTTTACCCACAAAGTGATTAACGAGTGGAATAGAGTTGGTGACCATTTAGTGAGCGAAGGAAGAGAAAGACACGGGTCTAGGGCCGAGTTTATTCCTGACCGGTTTCGCTTACAGCTTCTCCTCTGAAGAAGCTGCGAGCGAAACCGGTCAGGAATAAACTCGGCCCTAGACCCGTGTATTTCTCTTCCTCCTTCCTCAAACCTGTCACAATGTCTCAACTTTTAGTGAGCGCTGCCACAATTGATTGTTTTACGAGGTTAGATAACTTTATGGATGCGGATGATAGGTGATAAATGAACATAGAACTGGCTAGTGTAGGCCTTATAGTCTCTCGCAGTCTCCTTCATTATGTTCTCCCCTACTCGCACCATCGTTGATGTCTCAACACTTCGTTACGTGCACTAAAAACCCACTGTTGGTTGGATTTAAGAATGAGCTTCCGCTTGAAGAGGATCACAGCAAGTGATCGAAATATACGGAAAACGTTATTTCCTCTCTTTTCTTAAATCCAACCAACAGTGGGTTTTTAGTGCATTTATTAATGTGTTACGATTTCGTTACGTCTTCAACCTCCCTCTGTTTACCTCTCCGTTTCCCTTTCCAGGATGTCTCCTCCTCTCCCCTTTTCGTCGGTACTATTGCCTCCTCTGCTGCAGCTGAGTGGAGTCTGGTCCTCCTTTGTAACACCTCTTCAACCCCCCCTCCCCCCCGCCGCCGTTCACCCCAACCGCTCGCTCCATCTCTTCGTTCGACCGAAGAATCCTCGGTCTCTACCGCTTCCCTTGGTTTTGTCTACATCAATGGTTCCCAACTTAAAAGGCGCACAGAGAAAGAGAAAGAGAACGAGAGAGAGAGAGGGGGGAGGAGAGAGAGAGAGAGAGAGAGAGAGAGAGAGAGAGAGAGAGAGAGAGAGAGAGAGAGAGAGAGAGAGAGAGAGAGAGAGAGAGAGAGAGAGAGAGAGAGAGAGAGAGAGAGAGAGAGAGAGAGAGAGAGAGAGAGAGAGAGAGAGAGAGAGAGAGAGAGAGAGAGGAAGCTTATGCCTTTCACGACCCGTGCACCCGAAGTCGGTAAAAGTGGCGTGGATGGCCCTCTGTTTCTGGACGCCTCATATAAGGCAGTTCGTGAATCACTGGTCTACACCCTCCTACAAAGTCGTTCTCGGTACCACCATCGTTCTTCTTTTCTCTTGTTTCACTTGTTCTTTTAATCTTCGTTTCCTCTATTTCTCATTTCTACCGTGATTCCATTGCTACTTTGGTTTTGTCTCGTCGGGGAATGGAATCCCTCTTTCCTGAGCTTTGCCAGTGACGTGGAAAAATCCGTAGGTTTGCTGAAGCAATAGAGCGTTAGGCAATTGCCTCAATCAAGAAGAGGACTCCAATCTGGAAGGTCTCTATCCGTCAAGACTTATTTCCAGACTGGGTCTTCCTGGTCGTCCGGCGGACTCCAATGAGAATCCAATAAACTTCAGCGTCCTGAGAAAGCTTCACCCCCGTCTTCCTCAATCCCCCACTTTTTCAGCATCTATTAATTATTAAATATTCTTGTATTACTCTATCCTTGCCTGCCAAACACACACACACACACACACACACACACACACACACACACACACACACACACACACACACACACACACACACACACACATACACACAAACACACAGAAGCACACACACATACCTCACACTCACACATACACACACATATACTGACACACACACACACACACACATACATCCCACACACACACATATATATACAGACACACACAAACATACACACACACACACACACGCATAAATAAACTATAAAAGTATGCAGACGACAACAACTTTCTATGGCTATACTTCCATCCTTCATTGTACACTCAGTTATATCCACCTGGGAGCCATCTTATCGCCCCGCGCACCGGGAAGCTCCCTGGGTTAGGCCACCAACACCACCACGAGCCAGCCAGCCGCCTTCCAGAAGTGGCGGCGCGCCCGACGTAAGAGTTCATAATATCGACACTACCGCATACACACACTTTCTTCCCCTCTCGCTTTCTCCTTCCTCTCCCTCTCGCTTTCTCCAGTTTGGCTTCAGAAGGATATTGCAATTGTTTTTTGTCGATTTTCAAAATTCAAAACACAGACACACACACACACACACACACACACACACACACATATATATATATATATATATATATATATATATATATATATATATATATATATATATATGTATGTTGAGACATTCTGACAGGTTGACGTAGTGGAGTAGGAAACACAGGAGTTTTAGTCTAAGTTTATTCCTGACTAGTTTCGCGGGTATGCTAAACTAGTCAAGAATAAACTCAGACTAAGACTCCTGTGCTTCCTATTCTATATATATATATATATATATATATATATATATATATTTATATACATATATATATATATATATATATATATATTTGTGTGTGTGTGTGTGTGTGTGTGTGTACATATATATCTATACATATACACATATACAACCTCTATCAATCTATCTATCTATATACATATACATATATATATATATATATATATATATATATATATATATATATATAAACCCACATATATATAACTCAGAAACTACTATTTTGGTCAAATTGATAAAACTCTTGTGAAAAGTATTCATCTTTCTATCTTTCTGGTTAAAAAGTGCTTATTTGATGAATATTCTAATCGCAATATTCATTTACAGTGTGTTTGCTGATGTACAACGTGCAGACTGGGATCCAAAACTGATTCCTGGAGCACATCACATGTCAGGGCTTAATTTTACTGACTACTCTATTAATCTGTTTGCCTTTCCCATATCCAGCTTGATATAATTACGCAAACATACAGTGGCATTTCATTCTATTTCTGTCAATTTACCACTGAGTCAATCCTGGAAAAAAAAAGTAACACAAACTCAATCATTCACAACTTTCTCTCTCTCTCTCTCTCTCTCTCTCTCTCTCTCTCTCTCTCTCTCTCTCTCTCTCTCTCTCTCTCTCTCTCTCTCTCTCTTTCGTGGTTTGCGTGGCTGGTACCCGCCCGAACTTCACACATAGTCCCGAATACTTTATACATACATAAATGCAGAATACCCAGTGTCCACGTGATACCATTGTTAGGAAAGGCGGTGCCCAGAGGGGAAGGGAATAGTAGAATGTCTTAGATAGATTGGAAGGGAAAGGGAATGAGAGTGGACAAGGACCCGGGAAAGGGGGAGAAGATGTAGACGTGATAGGAAGGGGATATGTGAAAATATATACAGAAGAGAGAGAGATAGAGAGAGAGAAAGAAAGAAAGAGAGAGAGAGAGAGAGAGAGAGAGAGAGAGAGAGAGAGAGAGAGAGAGAGAGAGAGAGAGAGAGAGAGAGAGAGAGAAACAAATGGATAAATAGATAGAGAGAGATAGAGACAGAAATATATATATATATATGTGTATATATATATATATATATATATATATATATATATATATATATATATATAGAGAGAGAGAGAGAGAGAGAGAGAGAGAGAGACATAAGCAAATAGATAAATAGATAGATAGAGAGACAGAAATAGAGAGAGATAGAGAGGGAGAGATAGATAAAGAGAGCCAGAAAGAGAGAGATACAGACAGGGGGGGAGGGGCCAGGAAGAATAAAGTCATAAAGTAAACAAGGCATAATAAGAGGGGGGCTAGGGGGGGAAGGGGGGTTTAGGGGGAAAGGGGGGGGAGGGGCTCGTCATCGCGGCCCCCGTCGTCGCACCCCAAAAGCCAAGCTTCCCCCTGGGTGCCAGACACAGGTGAATTATGACGGTTTTCAATTAGCGTTATGAGCCGGGCCCTTGTGGATGTCGCCTAAATACTCCTCCTACCCTCGGGAGAGACATCTGTTCTGACAGAACACTTTATTCGGGTGAGTATTTGATACCAGTTTTAGTAAAAAAAAAAAAATCAATTCTATTAATATTAATTTCCCCCTCCTTAGCTGCATCAACAGTATATTTGTGTTGTTTCAGTTTTCTAATGGAGGAATTGTCCTGAAGGTTCGGCAATGAAAGGATTAATTGCACTAAAGAAGAAAAATCTGAAGAACGGGTCTTGCATGGGGAGTGAAACGCTGTTCCTAAAGGAAATGTGGAAAGAGCAGTTAAAAAGGGGGACTGGAGAAAAACACAGCTAACTACGTCTGGTTTGGGGTCATCCATCATAGGGGACGCGGCAACGGTTAGTGAGGTGACGCCGCGCCGTGACCAGCTGCACAGACACAGAGGGGAACAGGAGGAAGCGATGCAGCTTCTGCTGACTCCGGAAACCAATGACCATGATAAGAACATAAGAAGGAAGGAGACTGCAAGAGACCATAAGGCCTACACTAGGAAGTTCTATGTCCATTGCATATTAATCCCATTGCTACGGTGTTTCTTGCTAAAGCCCTTCAGCCTCATAGCTCACCTTAAAACATAGAGCCTATGGTTCTCTAAGTCAACATCCCTTAGATATTTTATTCACGATCTCTTCACCCTATTGAGGACTCGTGCACCTTAACTTACACTCTACAAAGACGAAGAGAGCGGGGCGATCTAATAGAGGTATCCAAATGAGTCAAGGGTTTTAACAAGTGTGATACAGGCAAGGTCATCATAACAAGGTAATGGGACAGAACTGACATCAGACGATCTGTTCACCCTATTGAAGACTCGTGCACCTTAACTTACACTCTACAAAGACGAAGAGAGCGGGGGATCTAATAGAGGTATCCAAATGGGTCAAGGGTTTTAACAAGGGTGATGCAGGCAAGGTCATCATAACAAGACAATGGGACAGGACTCGTAGCAATGGATTTAAATCAGACAAGTTTAGAGTTATGAAGAAAATATATATGAACTGGTTTACGAGTATAGAGGTTAACGAATGGAGTTGACTTAACAACCATGTAGTGAGCACTGAAACGATTTGTTGTTTTAGGAGAAAATTATATGTCTTTGTGAATGGGGATGATAGGTGGTAATGGACATAGAACTACCTAGTGTAGGCCTAATGGTCTCTTGCAGTCTCTTTCATTCTTATGTTCTCATCACATACCTTTCTCAGACATACCCTTCACCCCATTGAGTTCGTTCCAGTTTCCTGCCCGGGCGTTTCCCCTCTCCTCCCACCCCCCCTCCCTTTGTCTTCTTTCCTCCTCCTCAGTCTTCCTCCATTTGCCCGATCACCTTTCCTCCATTTACCCACGCCTTCGTCCTCCACTTCCTCGTTCCTTCACGACCTTACCCTCAGAGGCGCCTTGTTATCACCCCGACAGGAGGGATTATTCTTACTTCCCTTGTTGGCCTAATCTCGTCGTATATTAATACACCACTTTGGATCTTAATCGACTCCCCTCCTGCAATGTTATCCCTCCCCTGCGGAGTTTGAAATACAGACGCTGTTGGCAGCAGCTGAAGATGAACGGGGCCGATTTATTTGCTCTTGTCGAGCAAAGGCGCGAGGTAAGAGTGGATGGAAAGAACAATGGATTCAAATCTACCCTGTCCTGCCATCGAATGCACGGGATCTAAACTACCCACGAAAGCTTAATACTCCTTTTAAGGAACACAAAAATTGACTTATCAAATTCAATTTCACGTAAGTTATGCGTGCAAACTTCATTTGATTTAGTTAATATAACAAAAAAAGTGTTCTATTATATAAGAACGAAAGAATTTTTTTTTATGCATAACTTACATATAATAGAATTTAAAGAGCAAATATTTTCTGTTCCTCTAAAGGAACATTATGCGTTCGTGATTAAATCCGTAGATGATGGCGTGTGCATATGTGTGTGTTTAGTAGCTGCGGCCGAAGCCGTCATATTTGCCCTCTTATGCGCTCTTGGGGCAAGCAACCATCAGTCACTGCTGGGAATCGGAGAGAAGTGCGGGATTCGAACCCACACCTAAGTTATTACGAGACCATCACGTTTCGGATGACGCTGTTGTGCAGAACAGTGATAGTCTTAAAGTGCTTTCCCTGTCATTATGCGTTTGAGGTCACGTCCCAACTCCCGTCATTTTAGGAGCCTTAAAAGGGACTTCTTATTTCTCCCACATATACTAGACTCGGGCCTAAACACGTCCATTAAGGCAACAATGCATGTAAACCGGGACTCTATGAAAGGGGATTTTCTTCGGAATATTGCATCTAAGGCCACGTTAGGTGTGATGAAGATTGTGATGGACGCCGGAAGCTTTGGGGCCGCGGCCCGGGATCAGAAGCACAAAAGGTTGGTTGAGTCAAGAAACTTAGTTGTGTGTTCGAATCCCGCACTCGTCTCCGATTTTCAGCAGTGACCTGCACCCCAGGGGCATCGTAGACGAGGCAACAGTCACTCAGCGTCTCCTGGCGTAGGCTCATCACCATTAATGCTTCCTCATTCTTTATCTACCCATCTCCTCTTCTCATCTACTTCCCTTCCACTACCTCCATCTACTCTTCTTGCTCCTCCTCCTCCTCCTCCTTTACCACCTCTTCTGTTTCCTCCTTCTATACTTCCTCTTCTCTAGTCATTTTTCTTTTCCCCATCATCGTATTTCAGTTAACTTTCTCTCTCTCTCTCTCACTCTTTCTATCTCATTCACTCACTCTTTCTCTCTCATCCCCCCCTCTCTCGTTCTTTCTTTCTGCGTATGTGTGTGTGCGCGTGCGAGTGTTTGTCTGTCTTCGTCTCTTTTTCTGTGTATCGTCTCTCTCTCTCTCTCTCTCTCTCCTCTCTTTTCCGTTCGGTGTTTCTGAACGAACAAAACGTCTTCCGAGTCCCTCGAATAACGTTGTCGCTGGCCGGATACTGATATGTTACTGAAATATGACAGCTAACACATGCCGAGGTACTCCGTTTTCTGTACGCCTCTGCACATCTGTTGAGTCTCTATTCATTTTCTATGGATATTTTCCAAAGCTAAGGCTCTTGACCACAGAAGTGGCTGCAAAAGCAAATACACACACACACACAAACACACACATACACACATACACATACACACACACACACACACACACACACAAATACACACACACACAAATACACACACACACACATACAGTGTCTTACTCCAACTCTCGTGGACGGGGAGTTTTTTTTTGTGTGTGTGTTTGTTTGTGTGTGTGTGTGTGTGTGTGTGTGTGTGTGTGTGTGTGTGTGTGTGTGTGTGTGTGTGTGTGTGTGTGTGTGTGTGTGTGATTCACCATGTTCTTGTATCACGTGTCGGACAGTAACGACCCGCAGCGCAGCGGTACTGAAATTATTTCAACCCCGGACCACCGTAGTGCCAGCCGGGAACTCAACCATTGCGCCACGAGTCGTGTGTGTGTATGTGTGTGTGTGTGTGTGTGTGTGTGTGTGTGTGTGTGTGTGTGTGTGTGTGTGTGTGTGTGTGTGTGTACACGTAACGTCACAGCATTACCCGTAGATGGGTCATATATGAGCTCTGAGCTCTCATCCGGGAGGGTAATAGCTGTCGAACACGAGTCCGGCACGTGATCCAAGAAATATTGAATCACACACACACACATACACACAGATCACACACACACACTTCACAAATACACACACAAAGCAGAATGTGTGCACGCAGTGCTAATTAAGAAGTGCCCTGGGGATATCAATCATTAAACGTATTATTGATGAAGACCCAACGATGAAAGGGGGGAAAAGTCAGGGATTAAAAAAAAAAAAAAAAAAAAAAAAAAATGTTACCTAGGGAATAATTTCCTTTACCAAGAAATTCACGGTCGATCCTCAATCATAAGCTATGATATAGCCTGAAGTACTAATTATATCTCTAACTGTTATTGTGTTGGTGGAGGTACACCTTTTGTACTCATAAATGTTGAAGGTTCAATAGAGATGTCTGACATGATTTATCCCGGATGCCGGGTCGAGGCGATTTTAGTCAGTAGCTGGAAAGTTTGTGGCGACATAAAAAAAAAGGCCATTATTGTTACCGTGCGAGTTTTAGACCGTTGGCAGGAGTTAACCACGCAAATCTCAAAAAGAAAAAGAAAAAAAGAAAAAACATATATATACATATATATATATGCTAATAAGAACACGGGTACGTGTGTTCACTTATGCAAAGTAGACCACTTGGAAAAAGAAACTAACGAAGCAGAGCGCTTTCGTATATTACATCTTCAGTGCAACTGAAGATGTAATATACGAAAGCGCTCTGCTTCGTTAGTTTCTTTTTTCCAAGTGGTCTACTTTGCATATATAAATATATATACATATGTATATATATATGTATATATATATATATATATATATATATATATATACATATATGAGAGAAATACGCTAATGGCAGCGACATCAAACCGATAATTTTTATGACAGTTGCATGCGGGGCTCGAACCCGCTGTACTCGGCTATCCGTAGGGCGCCGTACAGGTAATTTACGGATAGCCGAGTACAGCGGGTTCGAGCCCCGCATGCAACTGTCATAAAAATATATACATACATATATATATATATATATATATATATATATATATATATATATATGTGTGTGTGTGTGTATGTGTGTGTGTGTGTGTGTGTGTGTGTGTGTGTGTGTGTGTGTGTGTGTGTGAGAGAGAGAAAGAGAGATGCACCTTGGTATTGGATCACGTGTTGGACTCATGATCGACAGTTATTAACCTCTCGGATGAGAGCTCAGAGCTCGTACATGACCTATCTATGGGTAATACTGTCACCTTACACGTACACACACACCCAAGTCCCCACCCACGAGAGTTGAAGTAACACCCCGCAGCGCAGTGATACTAAAATTATTTCAGCCCTGACCGGGAATCGAACCTGGACCGCCGTAGTGGCAGGCGAGAACTCTAACCACAGATCCACGAGGTGTGTATGAATGTGTGTGTGTGTGTGTGTGTGTGTGTGTGTGTGTGTGTGTGCGCGCGCGTGTGTGTGTATTGCACTATGTAGCATCTTCACCGTGTTAGCACCCAGCCTTTGGTTGGTGTCCACAGCCGCACCATAACGGTGGCAGTCGTTCCGGTGGTGGCTGAAATGTGTCGCCAAATTCATCAGTGTAATGCAACCTGCGGCAGTGTTGGTCATGTTGGCGCCAGCGGCTGTCGGCATCACTTAACTGCGGAAACTGTCACAGCAGCGACGGCGCAATGTAGCATAACGACAGCGATAACAATAGGCAGTGAGGGAACAAGACGTGAACACTGTGAATGAGTCAACGTGAGGGGTTGAGGATGAAGGTGAGTGAATGAGAGATGTAGCAAGTGAGGTAAAGGACGCAGATGTCTCCTAAGTGAACACCGAGACGCAGGCGACACAGGCGACACAGGCGACGCAGCACAGAGCAAAGGCAGACCTCCTCTTGCTACTCTAAGCTACAGTTTGAACTTTTCTCTCGTTTGAAATTATTCTAGATGTGCTACCTCAGCATTTCAGTTGAAAGAGAAGTTCGAACTGTACTTCACTTCAGCAACAGGAAGTCCGCTGTCATTGCTCTGTGCTGCGTCACCTGTGTCGCCTGTGTCGCCTGCGTCTCAGTTTGTGTTTATGCTAAGGAGAGAGCATTCTGGTAGCGGGCGGATATTTTTTTTTTTTTTTTTTTTTTTTTCCCCCGTCGATATGACGAACACCATCTAAACATCTCATGGAGGGGGGTAAAGATAGTGATGATGATAAGAATGATGATGATTGTGACGTTTTTGTTGAGTCTGCCAAAAGCGACACTCGCTCTACCGAATCTGGCGTTCTGCTCGTCGTCCATGATGACGGATCTCGAGAAGGACAGGTGAACTTGTCCACCACATTCAATCTCTATCCGTTGACGGTGATGTTGGGCTCGATATGTGGGTTTCCCGGTGCTGGCTGGTGCATGACTTCAGTCTTCTCAGTAATGATCGTCAGGTCGAAGTTGTTGCAGGCCTCCGCGAACTTGTCAACACTGTACTGCATGTTGGCTTCTGAGGCTGAGAGCGCAGTCATCAGCAAACAGGAAATCGCTGACGGTGCTAACCTTCACCTTGGTTTTCGCTTTGGGCCTCCTGAGGTTGAAGAGTGAGCCGTCGGTGCGGTGTTAGATACCAATGCCGACCACTGAATCCCTGAAAGCATCAGACATCATTGCCGAGAATATGAGGCTGAAGAGTGCTGGAGTCAGGACACTCCGTTCATGACAGGGAATGTCTCTAACGCTTCCCCGTCGTCCTGGACACGCGCCAGCATGCCGTCGTGAAACTGTCTGACGACGTTGGTGAATCTGTCAGGCCAACCGTATTTTCGCACGATGCTCCAAAGGGCTTCTCTTTTAACGGAGTCGAAGGCCTTGGTCAGATCGACATAGGTGGAGTACAGGTCAGTGTGTTCCCGACATTTCTCTTGGAGGTGTCTGGCAGCGAACACCATGTCGAGTGTCCCGCGATCTTTCCGGAAGCCACATTGACTTTCTGGTAGGAATCCTTCCTCAAGATGGTCGTTGATGCGGTTCAAGAGGACTTTGGCCAAGATCTTGCCCGCGATAGGTAACACACACACACACACACACACACACACACACTGCGAGATACAAAGGCAGCACACCACGAGCGTAGCTCCCCTTCCCGCAAAATACAACTAGGTAAATACAACCAGGTAAAATACACACACACACACACACACACACACACACACACACACACACACACACACACACATATATATATATATTATATATATATATACGTATATATATATATGTATATATATATATATATATATATATCATATATATATTATATATATTAAAACTTAAACCCACTCTTGGAGAAAAATAAGCTGAGGTACAGAGTAAACTGTATATTTCGACCACTGGCTGTGGTCCTCTTCAGCAGATACATACACAGAATATAAAATAAGATATATACATAGGGAAGTTACAACAAAAGGGAGCTAGGGAAGCCTCAAGTCATATGCCCTTAATGGGGTCGGAAATATTGTTCTCTAGAGATAAATTTGTTTACTACCAAGCTGGAGATAGAATCTGATGACCATTGACCTTTTGGTGTATTAGACTTTCATATAACGATTCCACCGATGCCGTTTCAAAAATATTACCTAGCAAACAAATTAAATTCACATTTAGTTAGAAAAGTGGTAAGTGTCCAACATAGAACTCCTGAGAATAACAGCCCCGGAATATATGAATGGCCATGTCTTGCTTGTGACCAAGTGTACTGGGGACAAACGGGACGTGACCTGCCCACAAGGATAAATGAACATGAGAAAATCTGCAAAATACAGCCGGACCTCAACCTTATAGATAGTCCGGAACAATTCATACATAAACGCAGGAGGCGCTGTGTCCACGGTAGGCCACTCTTGAAATGACGACACTCGGAGGTCGTCTGAGGTCACCCCAGGT
>NC_134784.1:31557137-31569637 GCF_046742065.1 Oratosquilla oratoria
CTATGACCTTACACACACACACACACCCAACTCCCCGCCCACGAGAGTCAGAGTAACGACCCGAAGCACAGCTGTACCGAAATAATTTCGGCCCTGGGCAGGATTCGAACCAAGCACTACGCGCACCACCATGCTAGTAGTTCATCGTTCTACCAACTGCGCCAAGTATACGTGTGTGTGTGTGTGTGTGTGTATTCACTTGGTCTTTGGATCACGTGTTGGACTCGTGATCGACAGCTATTTCCCTTCTGGAAGAGAGCTCAGAGCTCGTAGGTCCGATCTACGGGTAATGCTATGACCTTGCACACACACACACCCCCAACTCCCCGCCCACGAGAGTCAGAGTAACGACCCGAGGCACAGCGATACCGAAATAATTTCGGCCCTGGGCAGGATTCGAACTGGGTGCTGGGAGCACTTCTGCTTCCCAGTTCAGCGCTTTACCAACTATGCCACCGAGTCGGTGTGTGTGTGTGTGTGTGTGTGTGTGTTCCAACAAGTGAAGAAGTGACTTTAACAAACCCTGCCGCTCAATGCTTATCTGGCAACATCCTCTTTGGGGGAAGATCTGAAGATCCATCCCAGATTCCTCTTCCTGGGTCGTTGCTTCCGTGGACACGCTACCTGATTCTGTTTAATGTCGCGAACACCCCCTATTAGGAGGCTTGGACGGTGCCCCTTACAGAGGACCTTGTAGCGTGGAATTTAATTAAACCATACCCTTGGTCCAACTCGCTGGCGGCATGGTTCGAACTGCCTTCACCTCGATCTCCGCCGCAAGTGGCGACGCTCTAACCCATCATAGGACGCGCCATCTACTATAGAGGATTCGAATCGATTTGAACCGAATCAATTTTAGGTTTCTTTGCAGTGGGAATTCCTACAAGAGAGTTCTTGACAACTTCTCAATTGAGTTATATTGGTCCCAGCTTCCTTAAGCCTTATTTATTCCTTCTTCATTGGTCCCAGCTTCCTTAAGCCCACATCCTTCCCGCTCATATTAATATTCAGTCAAACTCCACTTAGGAAATAGACAAGAACTGGTTTACCAACAGAGTAGTTAACGAATGGGATAGACTTACTAACCATGTAGTGTGCGCTGAAACAATGGGTTGTTGTAAGAGAAGATGAGATAACTTTATGGATAGGATGCTAAGGGACATGGACCTGCCTAGTGTAGGCCTTATGGTCCCTTGCAACCTCCTCCATTCTTATGCTCTCAATTGAGGTTATATTAGTCGCGGTTTTCTTGAGTTCAGATCCCTCCCGATCACATAAATATTTAATCAACACGGCAGTTGATGCTTCTGTACGTACATCTTCCGCACATCTTTACCTTATAAATGGTCCCCGTAAACCTGATTTGTCATTTTGTACAACGCTCGATGTTGGTGGGACGGTGGGACGATTCATATACGGCCCATAGACGGGGAAGTGCGCTGACCCGACTCTCATTTCCTCTCGTCCGTATCCCCCTACATGAGCTTTTATTACCTCACCACCCGCTGACTCCTCCTCCTCTTCCTCCTCCTCCTCCTCTTCTTCCTCTTCCTACTTCTTCTACTCCTCCTTCTCTTTCTCCTCTTCCTTCTTCTTCTTCCTCTTCCTGCTTCTCCTACTCCTCATTTTCTTTCTCCTCTTCCTTCTTCCTCTTCCTGCTTCTCCTACTCCTCCTTTTCTTTCTCCTCTTCCTTCTTCTTCTTCCTCTTCCTACTTCTCCTCCTCCTCCTTTTCTTTCTCCTCTTCCTTCTTCTTCTTCTCATCTTCTTTCTACCCCTTTTCCTCCTATTTCTCCTTTTCTTTCTCCTCTTCCTCCTCCTTCTTCTCGTCTTCTTCTTCCTTCTTCTTATCTTATCCCTCCTCCTCTTTGTCTTCCCCCTTCTCCTATCTCTCCTCCTTCTCCTACTTCTTCCTCCTCTTCCTACGCTTCATACTCTTTAGGCTTCTCTTTCTTCCCCCAATCTTCCTCCTCCTTCTCTTATTCTTCCTCTTGTTCCTCCTCTTCATACTTTTCACTTTATTCCTCCTCCTCTTCCTCCTTCTCTTATTCTTCCTCTTGTTACTCTTCTTTATACTTTTTCACTTCCTTCCTCCTTCTCCTCCTTCTCATATTCCTCCTTCTATTCTTTTTCTCGTCTCGTAATTTTCCTTCTCCTTCTACTTCTCCTCCTTGTCCTTGGCCTCCTCCTCCTCCTCCTCCTATTTTCCTCGTACTCTTCCTTCTCCTCCTATTTCTACTCCTTTTTCTCCTTGTACTTTTCCTTTCCTCCTCCTCCTCCTACTCTTCTTTTTCCCATCTTTCTCCTCCTACTCCTCCTCCATCTACTCTTCTTCTTCCCCGTCTTTCTCCTCATACTCCTCCTCCATCTACTCTTCTTCTTCCCCATCTTTCTCCTCCTACTCCTCCTCCATCTACTCTTCTTCTTCCCCGTCTTTCTCCTCCTCCTCCTCCTCCATCTACTCTTCTTCTTCCCCGTCTTTCTCCTCCTCCTCCTCCTCCATCTACTCTTCTTCTTCCCCGTCTTTCTCCTCATACTCCTCCTCCATCTACTCTTCTTCTTCCCCTTCTTTCTGCTCCTACTCCTCCTCCTCTTCCTCTTCTTCTTCCCCGTCTTTCTCCTCATACTCCTCCTCCATCTACTCTTCTTCTTCCCCTTCTTTCTGCTCCTACTCCTCCTCCTCTTCCTCCATCTACTCTTCTTCTTCCCGGTCCTTCTCCTCCTGGTCCTCCATCTACTCTTTTTCTTACAAGTCCTTCTCGTCCTATTCCTCCTCCTTTCCTTCCCTCACTTTACTATACAGTTTTAAAACTGTGTTAATTAAGTATACTAAGTTTTGCTATCAAGTATACGTTTTTCTATATTCTATCCCTGTTTCGTTTCCTCCTGACCACTTACCAGCCACATTCTCTATCTCAATATTCCCTCTTCACCGAACGTCTATGTTTTCTATATTTTCTTTTTCTAGCTCAGTTTCAGTTCCTGCTATTACCTGCTTCTTTATATGACAATATTACCACTCCACCGTACGTCTGTGTAATGACACCACAATCTCTGTTGACCTTACCTGACCCCTCATCTGGTCCGCGTCTACTGGAGCATAAGAACGTAAGACTGGAGGAGACTGCAAGAGACCCTAAGGCCTACACTGGGCAGTTCCATGTCCCTTACCCCCTGTCATCTCTGCCCATAAAGTTATCCCCTCTTCTCTTAAAACAACCAACTGCTTCAGCGTTCACTACATGGTTACTAAATCTATTCCATTCATAATAACATAAGAAAGGGGGAGACTGTTAGAGACCATAAGGCCTCCACTAGGCAGTTCCATGTCTCTGAGCCCCTGTCATCCCTATCCATAAAGTTACCTAACCTTCTCTTAAAAGAATCGATAGCTTCAGCGCTCACTATGTGGTCTACTGAGTCTGTTCCATTTGTTAACCATTCTATTGGTAAACCAGTTCTTGTTCATTTCCTCCTACGTCTCTTGTCCTTCTGGCACCAGGGCGGGATCCCGAAGACTATTCTGCATCAGCAGCAGCCGGGAACTCTCCGAGATTCCCGCAAACCATAAAGTCACTGGAGCAGCGCTATAGCTCGCAAAGGAGGAAGAGGAACTGAAGAGGGAGTCGGGGGATGGTGCTGGAGTAGACGAGGCAGGGCCTTCCTCCTCTTCCGTCCAATATTGACTAGGGACCTGCTCGGGTGTGACAGGTTAAGCTCCGAGGAGGAGGAGAAAGAGGAGGAGGAGGAGGAGGAGGAGGAAAGGGTCTAATGAAGAGGTAAGGCAGGAGGAGGAGCGGGGGATGAGGAAGAGGAGGAAGAGGAGGAGGAGGAGGAAAGGGTGAAGGATGATGATGAAGAGGAGAGTTTCTAATGAAAAGGTAAGGGAGGAGGAGAGAGTAGGAAGAGTAGAAGGAGGAGAAAGAGAAGAGGTCCTAATGATGAGTTAAGGGAGGAGGAAAGAGGAGGATATGGAGGAGAAGGGAGAAGAGAGGAGGAGGAGGAGGAGGAGGAGGGGGAGGACGTGGAGAAAGATGAATTTTTTTAATGAAGAGGTAAAGAATGAGGAGAGACGAAGAGGAGGAAGAGGAGGAAAAGGAGGAAGAGGAGGAGGGTCTAATGACGAGGTAGGGGAGGAGAGAGACGAGGCGGAGGAGGAGAACATGGAGGAGGAGGAGAAGAAGGAAGAGGAAGAGGAGAGGGTCTAATGAAGAGGTGAGGGGAGGAAGAGAATCTAATGAAGAGGTAAGGGAGGAGGTGGAAGAGAAGGAGGAGGATGAGGAGGAGGCAGAGGAGGAGATTGAGGAGGAGGAGGAGGAGGGGAAGGAGGAGGAGGAGGGGAAGGAGGAGGAGGAGGAGGGAAACGGGGATCAGAGGCTTGAAAAGGATTTGTAATATGGCGGGGAAGGGACCGAGAGAGAGGCGAAATGGCTCCTCGGAAGAATATATGTATACATGTGTGTGTGTGTGTGTGTGTGTGTGTGTGTGTGTGTGTGTGTGTGTGTGTGTGTGTGTGTGTGTGTGTGTGTGTGTGTGTGTGTGTGTGTGTGTGCGTTTGTGTGTGTGTGTGTGTGTGTGTGTCTGTGTGTGTGTGTGTGTGTGTGTGTGTGTGTGTGTGTGTGTGTGTGTGTGTGTGTGTGTGTGTGTCTGTGTGTGTGCGAGTGTGTGTGTGTGTGTGTGTGTGTGTGTGTGTGTGTGTGTGTGTGTGTGTGTGTGTGTGTGTGTGTGTGTGTGTGTGTGTGTGTGTGCACGTGTATTTTTGAAAAAAGATGGAGATATGTGTAGACGATAAATTATCCTTCCACCGAGGAAATACTCAAGCTAATAAGATCTCTCTTCACCGTCAATTTCATATGAACGACATATCATGGCGAAAATGAGGAGCCTACGCCAGGAGGCGCTGATGAGGTTGCAGGCAATAGTGCTCTGAAAAGGCAGACCCCATCACCTTCAAAAAATTGGATTTTTGCAATTTTTGGTATCTATTCTTAAAGTGGGTTAATTCTGTCTTACTATTATATCGTGGTCTCAACAGGCAGATTGCAAGAACTCCACGTGTCTTCTACATTCCCAGAAGGCAATAAAACGTTGAATATTTATTTGATATTTTGTTGGAATCTAACGCCATTAAGCAACAGTTCTAATGCCCATCCCTGGGTTCGCAAAACCACGAGATGCAGATGATATAAGGAGCAAAAAGAGCAACGAGCGGTCAAATTTTACCATCGATTTTCTCAAAACAAGGATTTTGGAATTAATGCGTTTTGGATTTTCATGGCAGAGCGCTGAAACCATTGCGATATCGAACTGTCTAGTGTAGACCTTATGGTTTCCTGCATTACCCTCCAATCTTATGTTCTTATGAATAGAATAGATTAAGTAACCACATAATGAAGACTGAGGCCTTTAGTTCTTTTGAGAGATAACTTTATGTACAGGGATGACAGATGGTAAGGGACATGGAACTGTCTAGTGCAGACCTTATGACCTCTTATAGTCTACTCCATTCTTATGTTCTTATGAACGGGGTGGGGTCCCTCTGGGCAACAGTCACTGCAACGACTGAACGAAGAAGACAACTGTGATCCGTGATTGTTCAAAGCCTTTTGGTAAGGGTGAACGCGTGGTAGTTGTAGTTGTTAATATATATATGTATATATATATATATATATATATATATATATATATATATATATATATATATATATATATATATATATATATATATATATATATATATATATGGTTAAGTCATTGTCCATATGTTACGTATCGCCTAGGTTCGAGTCCTCAGTCAGACAGCATATCAGTTTCCGAATATGCTCCCATCAAGCTCCTGTTAGTCTTAATCGTGTTTGTAAGGTATTAAAATTGAAAAACGTAATGTTGTTCATAGGATGATATATATATATGTATGTATGTATGTATATATATATATATATATATATATATATATATATATATATATATATATATATATGTATATATATATATCATACACACATGTACAGTATTTGTATATTTTGGGAGCAGATTCTCATTGATACGCACTGAGCTGAACACAACAGCATTCTGACATTTATCAATCTTCTTCTTTTTAATGTTCTCAATTGCAGATCTTGCACATCCTCCTGAAGCAAGATCTTCAGTCAGAATAATTGAGAACATAAGAAAGAAGAATAGTGTCAGAATGCTGTTGTGTTTAACTAAGTGTGCATATATATATATATATATATATATATATATATATATATATATATATATATATATATATACATGAGGAAATATACGAAATATTTAGTCATTTCAATATAATTTCTCATTTGATTTTGTCGTGTTTAATTATATATAGGATTGTTAACGGAGCAGGGAGGCCCTGCCACGTTACACTCGTTCAGTATGTGCTCATGGGACTGTACTTGAACCTCATCTAAAGCTTTCCGAGACCTCAATGTCCTCGCCACGTCCACGCTGCAAAACGGTATGGGCCGTAAAGTCACAGCAGCTTTACACATTCTTCACATTACATGAGGAGGGTAATAGCTGTCGATCACGAGTTCAACACGTAGTATATGACTTTAATATCACACACACACACACACACACACACACACACACACACACACACACACACACATGTACACGCACACACACACACACATACATGTACACGCACGCACACACACACACACACACACACACACACACACACACATACATGTACACGCACGCACACACACACACACACACACACACACACACACAAGCACACACATACATTTGCACGCACACACACACACACACGCACATACATATACACGCACACATACACATAGACACACCCACACCCACACCCACATCCGTTTCGTGTTTCCATATTTGCATATACAGGTACATCAAAGAATAAATACAGCTCTTTGATACGCATATACATATATAATTATTAATACATAACCATGTTAATGTGGATTTATCTATATTCCGTACACATAAATTTGCATTTAATTCATTGCACTGTACCCCAACATATATATATATATTTTTTTTTTTCATCTTCCTCGAGAGCTTCCCATATATTTATGACCCGAAAATGCGCTGAATTTCTTTTTCCATCAAATTCTTTGTTTTTTCCTTCTTTTTTGGGTTCTTCATTATGTTTTCCTGGACGCTCTGCATCACTTTTTTTTTCTCCACCCGTCAATTAATTTTGCATTTTCACAATCCGGGGGGTTTCGCAGAGTTTTGTATTTATTGTTGACCTTTTCAAAGAGAATATTCTCTTAGAACCTCTGTCGCTAATTTGCTGGTAATCCTCGCTATGCCTGTGTGAGGACTTGTCTCATTTGAGGCCAATTCCTCACTGGAGGACAACAATTTCCTCAACTTTGGACGAAGAAAGAAACGGTGAGATACACTCAAGTGGGTGTTCTGCTCGCTTCTGCCGTTTCGTTTTATGCACGAGGGCACATGCTTCTCTCTTTCTCTTCACATACTTGCTAAGCTCTTTTGTGTGTGTGTGTGTGTGTGTGTGTGTGTGTGTGTGTGTGTGTGTGTGTGTGTGTGTGTGTGTGTGTGTGTGTGTGTGTGTGTGTGTGTGTGTGTGTGTATTTACCTTGGTCTTTGGATCACGTGTTGGACTCGTGATCGACAGCTATTTCCCTCCTGGAAGAGAGCTCAGAGCTCGTATGACCGATCTATGGGTAATGCTATGACCTTTCACACACACACACACACACCCAACTCCCCGCCCACGAGAGTCAGAGTAACGACCCGAAACGCAGCGATACCGAAATAATTTCGACCCTGGGCAGGATTCGAACCAGATACTGCGAACACCACCGTACTTCCAGCCCAGTACTGTACCAACAGCGCCACCTAGTCGTGTTATCCTGGACGCTCTGTGTGTGTGTGTGTGTGTGTGTGTGTGTGTGTGTGTGTGTGTGTGTGTGTGTGTGTGTGTGTGTGTGTGTGTGTGTGTGTGTGTGTGCGACAGCGTGTGTTTGAGTGCATGTTCATTAAAACATAAGAATGGAGGAGACTGCAAGAGACCATAAGGCCTACACTAGGCAGTTCCATGTCCCTTACTACCTGTCATCCCTATCCATAACGTTATCTCGTACTCTTTTAAAACAACATGAACGCGTGCGGAAAGGATTCGTTCGTGATTTCGTGACCGCGAATATCATGTTAGATATTCAACCACTTGAGTATATCTACGGACCAAACCGTGAACTGGAACATCAACGCAAGGTCTAGACCAGAGTTTTTCAATTTTTTTTTTTTTTTACTGCGACCCACAGCAAAGAACTACAGTTTACATCGCGACCCATAATACTTAGGTGTAATAAGATTATATATATATATATATATATATATATATATATATATATACATATATATATATATATATACATATATATATACATATGTATATATATATATATGTATAATATATATATATAATATATATATATACACATGTATAATATATGTGTGTGTGTGTTTATATATAAAACACACACACACACACACGTATATAACAAAAACTAGATATAGCACGATATCTAAAAGTGCGGAGAGTAAGTCTGAGTTCACTAAAGAATTAGTAAAGACTGATAGGAATATAAAAGGTAAGCATATGAAATTAGTAAAAACAGGAAAAAAAAAAGATGTTTGGTACGGAACTGTCGACAAGTAGCTATTCAATCGTTACTCATCAAATAAGGTTGTTCCAATATTGGAACAACTTTATATATATACAAGCACCTGGCTTCGCCAGCCACGGCTGCGCCGTGGGTGCTTGGCCTGCGGCGCTGTGTCCCTTTTTGCCGGTTCAATGGGGGACAAACATACACCCGGGTTCATTAAAAGACAGCCGGGAGTCATTTAAATTTTATTTATTTATATATATATATATATATATATATATATATATATATATATAATATAGAGTGAGAGAGAAAGAAAAGGGAAAAGAAGGGGAAAGGGGGAGGGAAAGAGCGAAAGAAAAAAAGAGATATATTTCATGAAACGTTCATTTTTCATCATCATCTCTTCCTCCTCCTCCGCCTTGCTCTCAATTGCGTAATTTTTATTTCCTTTCTATTTGTCGCGACCCATTTTATTTTTCACGCGACCCACTGAAGAGTCGAGACCCACAGTTTGAAAAACGCTGCTCTAGACTGAGGAGGACGCGAATGGACGGTCGGATTGATATAGAAAATGGACCCCCATAGAAAATGAACCCCACATAGAAAATATACCCCCATAGGAAATGGACCCCCATAGGAAATGGACCTCCATAGAAAATGGAACTCGGGTCCATTTTCTGCCTTCCCCCCCCTCAAATGATTTGATTTTCTATGAACAGATAACATATCAATATCTAACAAGTATTATCTATCAAAATGCCTAACCTCAACTATCCTAATGACAATGAGTTGGATTTTTTTCTAGCGGGGGTCCATTTTCTATAGGGGGTCCATTTTCCACTATAGAAAATATACCCCGGGTCCAATTTCCGAGGGGTCCATATTCCATTTTACACCAGGATGACTACACCTAAGCACCACACCACGGTCTGCAACACCAACGTAAGGTTTAGGATCAAACAGGTCTAGACTCGGGACTCGAGTGGGCAAACGGGCCATTGTGTTATTAGTTTGAAGGAGGAAAACAAACGAAGATCAAAGATGAGAGGAGAGGGACGAACGCAGGGTAGGCCGCTGTGATGCATGGGGGAGGAGTGTTGGGGGTGGATAGTGGGAGAACTGGGATGGGGGATTAGGAGGAATAGTGTATGTTTTGTGGCAAGCGGGGGATGGTGGGGGGGGAGGAGCTAATAAGAGAAATGATATGGTTCAGGAACTGGTCTCGGGTTAAATTAAGTAATGAAATTTAAATTATGGGAAGGGGTGCATTTGATTAGGGGAAAAGGGAACACAAAACGGGTTTCTTTTGGGAATATTAAAAATAAACGGCTGATAACCGTAAATAGTTATTTATACTGAGTTTACATTTGTGGGTCAAATGAATTAAGTGAAATCAAAAAAGGTTTCTGTATGATGGGCATCGCAAACGAAGTGAAAATTCAAACCAAATCGAATGACAGAAACGAACGACATGACGTCATGACGTTCGATGAGACCAAACGGTCAGTCGCCTATTGCACCTCATAATAACATCATACCGTTTAAGTCAAACCTTATATCTATTACGTATAGACTTCCTAATAAGTCATAAGAAACATTTTCTTTACAATTACCATTCAAAAGACTAATAGATAACCGCGTGCCTACCAATGAAATTTATATCCAGGTTAGACTGAAGAAACTAATTCATTTGGGAGCTCAGTGACTGACTACCACTAACTTAGCACTCGCCCCTGGGCAAAGCTGCAAGTTCAAACTGCCATTGCTGGCCACGATAGACATAGAGAAGGGCAGACAAACAAACACCCACGCACACATACACATACAGATAAACAGATGGAGAAAGAGATAAAGTGAAGGAGAGAGATAGAGAAGGAAGAGAAGAGAGAGAGATAGAGAAGAGAGAGAGAGAGAGAGAGAGAGAGAGAGAGAGAGAGAGAGAGAGAGAGAGAGAGAGAGAGAGAGAGAGAGAGAGAGAGAGAGAGAGAGAGAGAGAGAGAGAGAGAGAGAGAGAGAGAGAGAGAGAGAGAGAGAGAGAGAGAGAGAGAGAGAGAGAGAGAGAAAGAGAGTGTGTGGGGGTTGGACCAGTGCCCCAGGGGCTGGCAGTGGTCAGAGCACACAACAATATCGACATCGTTGTTAGTCTTCAAAGGGATCTCAGTTACATGAAGACAAATGGAGGGAACCTTGGCCAATGACCATTCAGGTTTATTACACTCGCCATCGAGGGGTGCCACAGAAATAAGAACATAAGAATGGAGGAGACTGATAGAGACCATAAGGCCTACACTAGGCAGTTCCATGTCCCTTACCACATATCATCCCTACCCATAAAGTTATCTAACCTCCTCTTAAAACAACCAATTCTTTCAGCGCTCACTACATGGTTCCCAAGTCTATTCCATTCGTAAGAGCATAAGAACAAAAGAACGGAGGAGACTGCAAGAGACCATAAGGCCTGCACTAGGCAGTTCCATGTCCCAATCCATAAAGTTATCTAATCATCTCTTAAAACAACCAATTGTTTCAACGCTCACTAAATGGTCACTAAGTCTATTCCATTTATTAACCTCTTGAACCCAAATCCATTACTAATTGAATCCGTCACAAACTGTATCAATTACTAAATGAATCAATCATTAAATAAATAAAAAACGAATAGCAGTAATGGATTTGAATTGGGCATTTTTAGGTTTAAGATGGAGTTAGGCAAAAATTGGTTTACCAACAGTGGTTAACGAATGAAACAGACTTAGTTATCATGTAGTAACTATCGAAATAACTAGCATGTAAAGACGGATCCTTTATTGGTAAGACGTTTCGCTTAATACAGCGTGGTAATGGACATGGAACTGCCTAGCGTAGGCCTTATGGTCTCTTGCAGTCTCCTTCATTCTTATGTTCTTATACTGAACTTAATTTTCTATATTAATATATCTTTAAGGCTGAATTTTTTTTAGCAAGCTAATATGAAGATGCGTGTGCAGATATAGTATACGATTTCCAAACTTTTTACTGTCTGGAGTGCAAAGTCAATGAAATTATTTAACTTATCAATGTTTGACCCGAGACAAATATGCATTAACATTCGCGGTTACCTACGCTGTGGCACAAATATGGAAGATATTATCTTTTAAGATTTTATTATTATCTACTAACTTTCAGTCATCATATTTACTATTCATTCATTAATTATTAATGTTTATCTGAAGTAATTAAAAAATTAACGCCCCCACATACTCCTTATTATCATTCCCGATATTCTTTTCTTTTAAATATATCTTATCAACAGATTCTAAATACATACCTGAAATACATTGTCTAAATAGATAAGGCTTGCGACTTGAAAATTCTTGCGATTCTATCAGTCTCTTAACGTGATGTTTTGTCTGTCTGTTTGTTTCGAGTTGGGTCAAAAGACTTTCTTAAAGAAAAAACAAAGTGTCTAAAGTTAAAGTCTAGCTGAATAGAACAAAATCAAATAACAATTCTCATGGGCTAATTGAGGAAGTATTGACCTACACGTGTCTGCAAATTCTCTTCAGCTACATAAAATCAAGGTGGTTTTAGTAAGAACAATATCCCTATACTCTCATACAGATTCATAAGAGCTGATACTACTATCATGTTTACTTCTACCGTACTCTAAACATCTATTGCTTATAACTACCAATTTCTCCTTTTTCTCTTTTTTTTTCTCTACAGTTTGTGTGCTGGTGACGTCATCTGAAGCGTCCATGTCTCGCAATCTCTTAGTTGTAGGTTCGAATCCCGCACTCCTCTACAATTCCCAGCAGTGACTGTCTATTACCAATTCTAACAGTCTCTGAAGTGCATAAAACGCCAAAAG
>NC_134784.1:31574637-31579637 GCF_046742065.1 Oratosquilla oratoria
TTGCTTATGCCAAGCCGCTTCATTGTTCTGAATCAATGGTTCCGTTGCCCCAGGTCTCTTGCGGGAAATCCACGCCCCTCAAAAAAAAAAAAAAAAAAAAAAAAAAAAGTTTGGAAAGGGTAAATTACACAAGAACATAAGAATAAAGAAAACTGAAAGAGACCATAAGGCCTACACTAACAATTCCTTATCTATGACCACCTATCATACCTATCCATAAAGTTATCTAACCTTCTTTTAAAACATCCAATAGTTTCCGCTTTCACTACATGGTTACAAAGTCTACGATATTCGTTAACTACTCTGTTGGTAAACCAGTTCTTGTCTATGTCCGTCTTAAATCTAAATTTCCCCAATTCAATTCCATTACTACGAGTCCTGCCTTGTTGTCTTAATATGATGACCTTGTTTCCATTACCCTGGTTAAAGCCCTTGACCCACTTGAATACCTCAAATAGATCGCCCCGCACTCTACGTCTTTCCAGTGTAAGTTAAGGTGGCAAAGCCTCTCTTCTTGAGGTGAATTTCTAAGCCCATGTATCATTTTGGTTATTGTAAGCTATAACCGTTGCCGACACCGTAGAGCAAAGGATTCTTAACCTATTTCACTATTCTTATGGGCTGCTGTTGTTTAGCATTAAGGAGATGATCACTTCAACACTAGATTTAACCGGTCTATATCCACAAACTTCCACTAAATTTTTGGGTTTTGGTTCCACTTGTAAAACTATCTAGTCCACAAGTGGTCTTTGAATCAATGAGAACCACTAGCGCAGATGCTCCACGGAATTCATTAAAATCACATCCCGACAGCCGAATCAAAAAGGAAAAAACGTTACGCAGTATTCCGCAAGGGAAGTCAGGAGCCTACACCAGGAGGCGCTGAGCAGCTGCGGCCGAAAGCCGTCACCTCTGCCCTATTATGCGCCTCTGGAGCGAGACTTTAATCTCGCCCCGAGCGAAGGGAATGAAGGGAAGCGGGCCAGAGGCCGAGATTAGGGGGCAGAACCGGAGGGGGCGGGACCTGGACGCCTTAAGCTCCCTAAATTGAAAGGAGGTGGGAAGAGAGGGAGGTCCCGCCTGAGGGAACTGGTGGGAAGAAGAGGGGAACGGGTTCGAGGCGTGCGTGTTAATGAAAAATCATCTGGTGCAGGTCCAGGCCAGCTCCTACCCCCCCTCCCCCCGTGGCTCGGTGGTACAGCGCGCGTCTGGTAACTGCGCGGGGATTTCGGCCTTTGTTCGAACCCTGATTCATTGCCCCTGACCGCTGCTCACCTCGGACCTGAGGTGACCTGTACATCGCTGTGGGGCGTTACTCCTGCATTTGGGAACACACGTTTCTAGAGTTTCTAGTGACTGACTGAGCTGGCCTCTCTCGTTCTGTCCATGACGAATTTATTTAGTTGAGTGTTGATTAAAGACGCGGGGGTTCGAATGCTGCCAGGGCACCGCTCTGTTCACACTAGCGATTTCAACCACCGCGACGGTTCATTAACAATGTATGTCAACGAAGGCGTTCTCACACAACCGCGCAGTTTTTCCTTGACCATGCGGCACCACCGCGGTTTCCGCGCGGTTCAAACTGCTAGTGTGAAAAGGGCCATCTTCCTCGGCGGTGCGCTCCGCCACTGGAATGCGCAAAAAATCTCCTGACTTTTGTCCCATTGGCCAAATGGTCTTGTTTGTCCTCTCGGCTAACTCGCTTGTCCAACTCCAAACTCTGGTCGTAATACCGCGTTAATGGCCTTTGGGGGACGAAGAGGGGGGACTGGGGGGAACTGGGGGGAACTGGGGAGGTCTTCTTGCTTGATGTAAGCGTCACTCTCAAGTCTGCCACACCATGCAATACCAACAACGGGTTGAGATCGTGATGCCTACACAGCTCGACGATGCAGTGGCACCGTTCTACCGTTCTCGACAACTGATTCATCGATCTGAGTTCGAGTTCCGCTTAGGGGTTGAGAAAAAAAAAAAAAAAATCAGCCTCGTTGCCTTGCAAACCGGCGCTCCAACTCTGGTGGGCAAGGAGGATTTTGTGTGTGTGTGTGTGTGTGTGTGTGTGTGTGTGTGTGTGTGTGTGTGTGTGTGTGTGTGTGTGTGTGTGTGTGTGTGTGTGTGTGTGTGTGTGTGTGTGTGTGTGTGTGTGTGTGTGTGTGTGTGTGTGTGTGTGTGTGCGTGTGTGTGTGTGTGTGTGTATGTGTGTGTGCGTGTGTAATTCACCATGGTTTTCGCCGTAATGGCTGGCGAGAACTCTAACCACTGCGCCATGAGGTTGTATATATTTTTGTGGGAAGACATATAAGACATATAAAAGAGGAAGAGAGGAGGAGATTGAACGTGTTTGAGATGAGGTGCCTGAGAAGTACGATAGGAGTTACTAGACTGGATAGAGTGAGAAATGAGGAGGTGAGGAGGAGAACGGGGCTGGAAAGGGAGTTGGGAGACAGTGTTGATGAAAGAGTATTGGGATGGTTTGGACACATGGAAAGAATGGGTGAAGAAAGATTAGTAAAAGAGGTGTGGGAAGTAGACGTGGAGGGAGTGAACATCAGGGGGCGACCAAGGATAAGATGGATGGGTGGGGTAAAAGGGGCATTGGGAAAGAGGGGAATGTCTGTTGAGGAAGGACGGGAGAGGACAGACGATGGGGTTGAATGGAGAATGATTGTGTATGGATGATGTGATGCATGAGGGGGAATGAGTGAGGGATGGGGGGTGAGGGATATGGGGGTGGGAGTGGATTTTATGCATTTGTTTTTTGGCTACCTCCTTGTAAGGGGAAAAAAGCCTTTGATATATGTATGTATGTATACACGGAATCTTGTCAGAATATGTCAATTAAGTTATCAATTTCTTTTCCTAAAATAAGATCCATTTCTACCTCCCCTTCCCTGAAAGTTCTTATAAAAAAAAAAAGGCAAGGATTCATCATAGTAATGACGAAGTCACTCCAGCTCCGCTCCATTTTCCAGTGATTCCGTGGTCTTCCATCTGATATATGGTTATCATTGGCGAATAAAAAAAAAAAAAAAAAAAAAAAAAATCAATAACCCAAATGGCCTTTGATTGCAAAAACGGCTTGATGAAATTAGGTGGGCTCGTTCCGGGTAATAATGCCATGTCGGGGTCTAATTATGTTGGGCAACCCGCGGATCGCAAGTTCGCTAGCCGAGCGGGTTAGGGTGTCATTACCTTCGGCGAAGGTCGAAGAGATGGCGGATCGAACCGTGCCACCGGCGAAGTTGGACCAAACGCATGGTTCATTAAACTCCAAGCTACAAAGTCCTCTGTAAGGGACATCGTTCTAGCCTCCCGATAGGGCGGAGTTTGCGTTGTGAAACTACGAGTATATTGTCATCAACTCGCGGATCGCAGTTGATGCGTCGACCCGAGGATCTTGTGGGGCCACAAACATGAAGGCTCGTTTGTATTGTCAGTCACGGCACAGCCCCCCCCCCACTCCCACACAAAGGGGGTCCCGGTGGATGGTGGTGGGGGGGGGTTAGGGAGAGAGAGAGGGAATGGGAGAGGAAGAGGGAAAGACAGGGTGAGGGAGAGTGAAAGAGAAAGGGAGTGAAAAAGAAATAGGAAGATAGATCGATATATATATATATATATATATATATATATATATATATATATATTATATATATATATATATATATAGATAGATAGATAGATAGATAAAAGAGAGAGAGAGAGAGAGAGAGAGAGAGAGAGAGAAAATGAAGAGCCTACGCCAGGAGGCGCTGTGTATCTGTGGCAGAAGCCTTCACCTTTGCCCTAGGCACTTGGACTGTTATGGCAGGTCATAGTCACTCTAAAACAAAATATCGATCTACATATTTTTACATACCAAGAGCTTTTCCCCCCTTATAAGGGAGGTAGCCAGAACAACTCCTACCCATACCATTCCCATCCACCACCCTCTTCCCCCCACTCCCATCTTAGCTCCTCATGGATGACAGGTCATCCCTGCATCCCGCCCACTTCCCCGGGTCAGAAGCAATGTAGCAAGACACAGCACATCCACAGCAATGCTAAACAAAATATAATTTCTAAAATGCAGTGGTAAAGGTAGATAAGATTTTAAGTTAATATTTATTTTTTCAAATCCTGTTCTCCACATTACTGGAAATAATGATACCATGTAAAACATAAATGATAATCCTTACCTTGCACTGAAAAAGACTGGTGGTGTTCTAAGCTAATGCTTGACTTTTATGATGTTCTCTACATTAATTTGAAAACAAGGTTAATATATCCCCAACACCAGTTACCCTTAAATTGTAGTTATAAAGGGAGGTTACCTCTCTCTCCTCCCTACTCTCTCATCTCCTCTCTCATCCCTACTCTCTACGCTACCTTCTATCTCTCTCTCCTCCCTCCTCTTTTTCCTCTTTCATATCTCTCCTCCCTCCTCTCCTGCTACCTCCCTCCACCCTTTTCTTTCTCCTCTTCCCTCTCTCCTCTCTACTCTATACTCTTCCCCCTCTTCTCCCAACCTCTCCCCTCTCGTCCTTCCTCCTTACTCTCTCCTCCCTCATCCCTCCTTTCTCGTATCTCCTCTCTCTCCTCCTTCCTCCCTCCCCATTCACCGCGACCCGCTTCCTTGCCTTCCCAAGCAACCCTCCCCTTCCCCCAACTCCCTCTCCCCCGCCGGCTCAGCAAGGACGCTGCGCTTTTGTTTCGTTGTTTACTTAATACCACTCCCATGGGGTGTTCAATGGATGCAAATAATCTTTACTGGCGACGGTATGTCCTCTTAGTTTCGGGTTTTTATTTTTTGTTCTGTAGTAAGTGTTGACACTATGGATCCTAAGAAACCAAGCCTTGAAGAAGATTTTTTCCAATATGTCTTTTATTTCAATAATTATTATCTGAGATACATTTGGTATTCTACTGTATTATGAGCATCACCTCATAATACATATATATAGACAAGAATGCACTCACAGACACACATGCACACACACATACATAGCTACATACACGCATAC
>NC_134784.1:31584637-31587137 GCF_046742065.1 Oratosquilla oratoria
CATGTATATCATGGGTGCGTCTGTCTGTATATTCGCCTAATTGTAGTATACAGAAAAAGAGCAACACTCGCTCGCTCTTCAATTATTTATGTGTGGTTTGAACTTGTTCTCTATCTCCTTATTCTCCAGCTATACCTGTATGGTATGTGAGCGCACATCCGTGTGTGTGAGAAAGAGAGAGAGAGATAAAGATAGGGAGAGAGAGAGAAAGAGAAATAAATAAATATAAGGAGAGAGAGAAAGAGGAAGAGAAAAATAAAAAGAGAGAGACAGAGAAAGAGAGAATGTGAGCGATAGATAGAAAGTGAAAGTGAAAGAGAAAGAGAGGGAGAGAGAGCGAGAAAGAGAGCGATAGAAGAAGAGAGAAATATAGATAGAAAGAGAGAGAACGAGTGAATGAGCATGGGGAGGGTGGGGAAGATTGCGTCAATCGCCATATCCATTGCCCGTCGGTAACTGATGGAGCCTAACTTGAGGTACGACATTCAATTCTGTTCCGTGGCCAAACGTCAACTTGCTTCGAAAGGATGGTCAATCAGTCAGGACTTGAACAATGAGCGATAAGTCAGGAATTCAGTGTTGTAGTCATAAATGTTGATTACAACACTGATGAAAAATGGTGCTGCGGTCTCTTGAAGGCCGAACGACATTAGTAAAAGAATGAAATGGAGTGTAATGTGCTGGGCTGAGCCGTTAGCGGCCGGCTGGGATGTTCCTATAACCGAAGTCAAAGGTCTTCTCTTAATACAAAACATCGTGGTATCCCAGTGGATACCGTGTCAAACTTATGAGCAGGTGGTCGTGTATTCGATTCCCGAGAACCACTGCGGGCTTCCTACGTTGGTTCCAAACAGTCCTGGAGTCTGACCTTAAAAAAAAAAAAAAAAAAAAAAAAAAAAAAAATAAAAAAAAAAAAAAAAAAATTGCCCTACCAGGGGTTTCTCACTTCCCACATCGTGGGAGGGCGACGGTGAGTCATACGAGGCAATTTTATTTAGCTGAAAGGAAAAACTGAATGAAGTCTTCTGTCTGTAGGCATATATATATATATATATATATAATATATATATATATATATATATATATAAAGCAATGATGAAAAGGACAAATGAAAGAGGTACGAATTGAAAGTTTCATGAGAACCTGCCATAGCTCAGTGGTACCCCGCACGTCTGGTAACTGCGTGGGGATGCCGGGCATATGTTCGAATCCTGGCCACGGAGAAGAGGTTAGGAAGGGTATCCACTCGGAGTAACGGCTTCCAACCACTGCTCACCTCAGACTTGAGGTGACCTCAGATGACCTCAGGGTGTCGTCACTGGACTTGGCATACCGTGGACACAGAGTCTCCTGCATTAATGTTTGAACTGTTCCAGACCACCTGGAAGGCTGAGGTCCGGGCGGGTATCAGTTCTGCAATCAATCAATCAATCAATCAATCCTGAGTCCAGTGCTGAACAAAGGCCTCTTTCACAGCATTCCATGACTCACACGACTGCGCCAACCTCCGCCACGTCACTCCCGCAAACTTCTCTATCTCGTCTCTCCACCTTCTGTCTGGTCTCCCTCTTCCACGCTTCCCATCTCGCGGCGTCCACTCAGTAACCCCTCTTGCTCCATCGCTCATCAATCGTTCGCGCTAACTTACCTGCCCGATTCCACTTCCTCTCTTTTATCGCCTCCACAATATCCTTCTCTCCAGTCTGCTCGCTCACCCAACTTGCCCTCTTTCGGTCTCTCGGCAAAAAAGAAAAAAAAATACCGTTGTTTGATAATTTACGTCTTTCTGTGTTCAACAGCGCAGTCAGCTCCCGCGTCATAAAATATTCCCGACTCATTAGCTGGTGAGGAACCTACGCCAGGAGGCGCTGAGTAGCTTCGGCCGAATCCGTCATATTTGCCCTATTATGCGCTGTAGGAACTGTTGGGGGGGGAGTAAGTAATAATCACTGCTAGAAATCAGAGAGGTGTGCGGGATTCGAACCCACAACTCAGCACGGTTTCGATTACGTCACCATCGGGCATTGGACCGATTTTTCCAGATTACTTTAACGATTAACAATCATTCCCAAATAGCATTTGATCATATCGACGCTCTAACTAATTAACCAATGCTCTAGATTACTGGACGCCTTAATCCTGTTGACCTCGCTTGGCTAACTCCCCTCGTGACCCGTTTCCGCTCTTAATCCCGCCCGAATGCGATTAGTCTATTGGTCATTTGATTAGCAGTAATATGGCGTGCCCAGTCATCGGATCGCGGAGTGATAAGCTCAAGGATGGACTAATCAGACGGCAGCTTGATTACTGAGCCACCGGGGGTGGGGTGGGGGCGTTCGATATCCGGGGTGTTGGTATGGGTGTGGTGGCCAGGGGTGGGGGGCACTGAAATTACACTGATGGGCGCGGTGCTCGCCTCGTGTTCGAGAACCGGGATGTGGGTATGGGTGTGGTGGCCAGGGGTGGGCGCTGAAACAACACTGATGGGCGTGGTGGCGTG
>NC_134784.1:31592137-31594637 GCF_046742065.1 Oratosquilla oratoria
AATGTTTCCATTTGTTAACTCACCACCATAAGAAGCCAACCATGTTTTCCTCTCGTAATCCAACTGCCTCTAAACTTACTAAAAAGGATCGCGTTCATTAACAACAGTAACTCATAATTAATGACTACGTAGGGTTTTTACCTGATGACGTTACATCTCGGTAAACGCGAAAGGACAACAGTGAACCACACCGTAACAAAAACGATGAACTTGTTTTTCTGGACTGAGATCCTCAGCGAGTTCTTTTCACGAAAGTTTTGGGTAAAAAGTCTTCGTTGAAAAGAACTTTAATAAACACTCTTCCCATACTCTCTCTTTGTCCTCTTATTCAACCTCCCTCGTTCTCCTTAACCCTAACCCTTGTTCTTCATCCATTCCTCTTACTCATTAATTGAGGGCGTCATACGCCAGGGGTGGCGTTGTTTCACTCCCACGCCGACGCCAGACCCATCCACGGTCTCTTCGGGTAAGCTCTCATACAGACACCCTTCCATCCCACACCAGACAACTCCCGAGAGGTTCGATCCACTTGCCCCACCAGCCATAACTTCTGCGGGCGTCCACTTCATCGTCTCCTCCATCGAGGGTTGTCTCTTGTGGAGACAACGCTGAATAGGATCAACATCATCAGGGAAACGTGCCACATGATGCCTATATTACCCGGAGTTGACGTTCACGAATTATGCTTAAGGTGACTGACCTAGACTGAGTCTCACAGTACGGAGCTGCCTAGTGTAGGCCTTATGGTCTCTTGCAGTCTCCTTCATTCTTATGTTCTTATGTTCTTACAGTCTCTGGTTTGACACGAAGTCATTTCAGCGATATCCCATAATTCTACAAAATGCATTAATACCTCTTACTCCTTATTCCCATTTTCGGTTCCTCCTCAACATTTTCATCTGTCGTTACTATATTGTCCCCCCCAAAAAAGGGGGGGCGGAGATAAGTAAAACACCAAAATTATTTACACTCTCTCAACTGGAATGAATGGACTCTTTCAGAAGTAATACATACTGGTGACGTAATCGAAAGCGTTCTGGTCTCGCATTCGCTTAGTTATGGGTTCGAGTCCCGGACTCCTCTCCGATTCCCAGCAGAGACTGTTTATTACCTGCCCCAACTATCTCAGCGCATGGGGCAAGAGTGACGGCTACGGCCGGAGCTATTCAGCGCTTCAAGGCGTAAGCTTCTAACCACCACCTGCCTTTTCTTATTCCCACCTCTTGTCCCTCCTAAGCTATTTCGCCTTTCATTGCTACATTTTCAATAAATAAACAAAATAAAATAAATAAATACGATAAAATAAATAGAAAAAATAAAATAAAAAAGGGGGGGAGGAGTCAAAGGCAAAATATATTATCATTCTTTTTTAAGTGATACGCTATTTTTGGAGTAATACATCTTGTAGTCCCTTCCAAAATCAGACCAACGATTCCAGATTCTCTGGAAAAAATACAAAAGAGACTTAGGTCGAGTCAGGTCGATTCATTTGACTAGAAAAGGCACCGATGACACGATTCTACTCACGGGATCGAAGCCAACGCAGTGGGAAGTGAGAAACCCCTGGTAAGACAAAGGCCTGTCAGTGGCAGCAAGCCGCTGGGCTTGTTAGGCCGGTGTTGGGTCGCCTCCTCACCTGTCTAGGGATGTTGGGAACCAACGCAGCAATCGCGCAGTGGGTGAATCTTTCTTACCTGAGAAAGAAAAAGATATTCGAGGTGAGAAGCAAGAAAATATCACACAACTTCCAACAAGTATATTGACAACAATAGAAATAACAATCACAATGCTATTAAACATAAGAGCATAAGAGTGGAGGAGACTGTAAGAGACCATATGGCTTACACAAAGCAGTTCCATGTCCCTGACCTCCTGTTATCCTTATCCATAAAGTCATCTTATCTTCTGTGAAAACAACCAATTGTTTCAACGCTCACTGCTTTGTTACTAATGTTACATTAAATTACGAGAACAGAATATTATAACATTACCAGTAACCGATTTCTACTGACACCAGTGATAGGTAGTTACATACAAATGCGTCATAGCACGCAGCGGGTCCAAGGAATCGAACTCACGACCATCTGATCATGAGTTCGACACGGTATCTACTGGGATACCACAAGGCCCGAACAAGACTGAAATCCATTTCTTCGTATACAGAGAGGAAACATCCAGATATCCTCCTTCTCCTCCTCCTCTTCTTCCTCTTTCAATTCGTCCTCCTACTCCACTTCTTCCTCCTCCTCCTCCTCCTCCTCCTCCTGTTCTTCCTTCTCCTTCTCCTTGTGCTAACTAGTAACATAAAAAAGACCCACAGTAATAAACACAAATTCTTGCTTTACGCTGGTGACGTAATCGAGTCCCGCACTTCTATTCGATTCCCAGCAATGACTTTTAGTCACCTGCCCCAACAGTCCCCATAGCGCATAACAGGACAAATGTGAAGGCTTCGGCCGCAGCTACTTACCGCCTCCTAGCGTATGCTCCTCACTACCTT
>NC_134784.1:31599637-31622137 GCF_046742065.1 Oratosquilla oratoria
ATGTATGTGATACATTATTACTTCGGTTTTTGTAGCGAGCGACAAGACTTACGCAGCAGGATTTGTTAAAATCACCCCTTTATTTGTCGCAACATATATATATATATGATATATATGTATATATATATATATATATATATATATTATAAAATTATATATATATATAATATATATATATATATATATAATATATATATATATACACATACTTAAAAACTGTCATGCAAATATTAATCCTTTTCAGCAATTGTCATGTATAATGCATATTCTGTTTTGTATATAATCCATTGTGTTATAGTCGAGTAGTTAAGACTACAACATATTTCGCTAGCCTCACGGTGAGTGCGTGTACAAAGACTCTGTAATTAAACGCCTTCAAGAGACCGCAGTTTATCATTTACCATCAAATGTTGTAGTCGAACAGTTACGACTACAACACAGAACAGTTTTGATTCTCCTTTCCCTTATGCGGGCCCTACACTATCGATATTATTGCGCAATATTCCGTACTGTACAAAATTATTGACAGTGTAGGGATGGTGTTGAGGAGGGAAATGTGTTTCGCCTGCAAATTTGATGTATTTTATACATTGTGTTATTCTTCAAACCTATCCCTACACTCTCAATATCATTGTACAATACGGAATATTGCGCAATAATACTGACCGCATAGGACTCGATTTAATCACTACCCATTCGTACAGTCATCCATTCCCTCCCTATACCCAGAAATGGAGTAATGGTGTTCACTGGGACTCCCCCGCGAGAGGCTAACCCGAACAACCCCTCAATCTGGCAGACTCCGCCCGAGGGAGAGTCGTAGACCAATCTGAAGCCCATTTCCAATCCAATCATACCAACAAGACATGGAGGGGCAAAGTTTGAGGTTTTCTCGGCCTAGGAATTCACAATCCCTAAGCCTAAGCGTAAACTCAGATGCAGGCGACGTACCACAGAGCAAACGCAGACTTCATGTTGATGAATTAAGTACGGTTTGAACTTCTCTCTCTCTCACTTGAAATGTTTCCAGATGTATTACCTCAGCATTTCAAGCGTGAAAGAAGTTCAAATTGTACTTCAATTCAGCAATAGGAAGTCTCCCTTTGCGTCGCCTGTGCCGCCTGCGTCGCCTGTGTCGCCTGTGTCGCCTGTGTCTCATCTTGCGTTCAGGCAAACACTCGCTCCCTCTCCCCGTTTCTGTTAATCAGTCACCATCTACGCTGCTTAATGAGCGGCAGTCACCGCCCTGAATGAAGCCTCTGCAGATCGCGACCAAACATGGAGAGGGATGCATCCTTCTTCATACGAATGAAGTGTTTGGCGTCTGGTCCAACAAGACCCATACAGCGCATAGAGGTAATAAAGACTTTATGGAATCATTTCGTTCTGCATTTGGTTGTTCGAATCCTAATAGGACGAGAAATGGATGTACGAAATGGGGAAAGCGGTACAGGCTGACGTAGAGGGACGGGAGGACGTGGGGTTAACCAGCGATTCTTAACTTGGGGTGCCAGCACCTCCCCCCCCCCCCGGGGCTGCTAAAATCAATTCTAGGGGTGCTGGGAAGTGCCGAATACATGGCAGTACTTCACTTCACTTTCCTTTATCCTTCTAGTCATCAGATGTTAACTAGAGTCAAGGGAGTGCTAGACTGCCTAGACCTGACTACTACAGGGGAAGATCCCTTAGGGTAGGAAAAGGTTAAGAAGCGTTGGGATAGGAGAGGAAAGGAAGGTGGTGGGGGCTGGAGGAGGAGGAGCAGGTGGAGGAGGAGGGAGGGCAAAGGTCACGGCGGTATATCTGACCTGGAAAACAGTACTTGACCTTCATGGAGTCGACAACCACGATCTAACGAGCCGACAAAGGCCACAAGGAGGTAGTGAGGATCCTACGCCAGGAAGCGCTGAGTAGCTGCGGCCAAAGACGTCACCTGTGTCCTATTATGCGATTGATGAACTGCTGGGGAAGGTAACAGTCACTGCTGAGGATCGGAGTGAAGTGTGGGATTCGAACCCACTATTAAGCGAACGCAAGACAAGCACGCTTCAAATTACGCCACCAGAGCGCTGAGGCAGGTATTATCGGATTATGGGCTCAATTACTTGATATTTACGAGGTAAAAAATGAGGTCAAGGTTGTTCTGCTGTCATTTGTCTAACGCTGCAGAGCGCACTTTGCTTGCTTTATATAATTGACTTATTAAAATACCGTTCTTTCTGAGTGAATAAATATCGAGAATGGCATACTAAAGCAAGGCGTTGATAAGGCAAAAAGGGCCAATTGTAGATACACCCCCCACACACACACACACAAACCGAACGATGAAGGCCCGAAGTGTTCCGCGCCGTCCCTCAGGCCATAGTAACGTTTTGCTGTGACTCAATTTACGGAGAGAGAGAGAGAGAGAGAGAGAGAGAGAGACAGAGACAGAGAGAGAGAGAGAGAGAGAGAGAGAGAGAGAGAGAGAGAGAGAGAGAGAGAGAGAGAGAAAGAGAGAGTGAGAGAGAGAGAGAGAGAGAGAGAGAGAGAGAGAGAGAGAGAGAGAGAGAGAGAGAGAGAGAGAGAGAGAATTAGGAAGTTTTTGTTTCTTGGCTAGAATGGAATACTTCAAGGGCGTCTCCCTGTCGAAGAGGCTTAACCATGTCGAGCAACTTTGGGACAGACGTTCGAGGAATTAGAGATTTGCATAGCATGGCGTATAGTCCGGCAGCACACACCTCGAGGACAGCTGAACCTCGTCCAGGATCGAAACATTAAAATGGAGACTGGAAGAGACCATAAGGCCTACACTAGGCATTTCCACGTCCATTACCCCCTGCCATCCCTATCCATAAAATTATCTTCTCAGAAAATAACCCATTGTTTCAGCGCTCACTAAATTGTTACTAAGTCAATTCCCTTTGTTAACCGCTCTGTTGATAAACCAATTCTTGCCTAATTCTCTCTTAAACCTAAATTTATCCAATTTAAATCCTTTACTACGAGTCCTGCCCTGCTGCCTTAACACGGTGAGGCTCTTCCTTTTACTCCTCTACATCAGGGATTCTCAACCTTTTTCCCGTTTTCTACGTAACCCGAGTCCCCAGACCATCGACCCGTACCCTCATTAACCTGACACAGAATATAGAATAGTAATATATTAAGACTAATTAAATATACAATGCTACCGCAATGGATATCAAGTGGTCAAAATTGTGATGACTTTATTCATTAGGTAAGTATTAACATAAAAAAAGAATGATGGTACATTGTTACAACTTGATGAAGGTGGAAAAAGAAGTCACGGGTTCCGAGTTCCTGAGTTTATTCCAGACCGGTTTCGCTCTATGCTTCCTCTGAAGAAGCATAGAGCGAAACCGGTCAGGAATAAACTCAGGAGCTCGGAACTAGACCCGTGACTTCTTTATCCACCTTCATAAAAAAGAATATACAACGATACTACACACACAGGAGTGAAACTGTAGTTATTTATTTACCAACCATTATAATTTTTTCTCTATCTGCACATTTCAATGTTTAAGTAATCTTTCGCTAGTCATCTAAGCTCTCCGGTTCTTATCCAATTTTCCGATCAGAAAATAAGAGTGACCCGCTGAGACTTGAATGATGTTCGCTAGAGACAACACCAATTGCACTGACGTGGCCCGATTCCGAGCAAATGGATTTTCGCCAACACACTCGCAGAAAGAGTAATCATTTTATGCGTGTATACAGGGTTCTCAAATGGTGTGTGTGTGTGTGTGTGTGTGTGTGTGTGTGTGTGTGTGTGTGTGTGTGTGTGTGTGTGTGTGTATTCACCATAGTCTTGGATCACGTGTTGGACTCGTGATCGACAGCTATTCCCCTCCCGAAAGAGAGCTCAGGTCATATATGACCGATCTATGGATAATATTGTGACCTTACACACACACACACACACACACACACACACACACACACACACACACACACACAACTCCCCGCCCACGAGATTTGGAGTAACGACTCGCAGCGCAGCGATGCTGAAACTATTTCATCCCTGGGCGGCATTCGAACCCGGATCTCCGTAGTGGCAGCCGGGAACTCTACCAACTGCGCCACGAGTTGTGTGTGTGTGTGTGTGTGTGTGTGTGTGTGTGTGTGTGTGTGTGTGTGTGTGTGTGTGTGTGTGTGTGTGTGTGTGTGTGTGTGTGTGTGTCGGGGGTCGGAGCATGTGTCCAGGGGCGGCAACTGTATCCTGGATTTGCTGCCCACAAAGCTGACAAAAAATATTGCTAATAAAAGGAGGTCAACGAAGCCCTGAATGTTTTAACGTAATCGACGATTTTTGCGTTAGAATCAACAAAATATGAAATAGTTCCCTTTATCTTTCATACAATAAGGACATCAAATACAAATGTTAAAATTTGTTATATCATTCCGCAAGCCAAGAGCTTAAGTGTTTACATGAAAAAAAAAAAATACTCAAAATATCTACATTTCTCTTGTTAATTTGTTTACCCATGCTTCGCTGAGAACTTTGCCCAGGGCTAGCCCTCAGGTGCTCTGCGTGTATATCGATGTACTTGTAGTTATGTAATGTCGTTATCGCACGTTCATATAATTTTTCATACTCGCAATAACACAAGTTATTGAATCCCGCTCAAGACTGAAATAATTTTAGTATAGCTGTGCTGCGAGCCGGCACTCCAGCTCTTGTGGGCGGGCAGTTTTGTGTGATTAACCATGGTCTTGGATCACATGTTGGACTCATGATCGACAACTATTTCCCTCCCGAAAGAGAGCTCAGAGATCATATATGACCGATCTATGGGTAATGCTGTGACTTTACACGCACACACACACACCCATCTCCCCGCCCACGAGAGTTGGAGTAACGACCCACAGCGCAGCGATACTGAAATTATTTCAGTCATGGACGGAATTCCAACCCGGATCGCCGTATTGGCAGCCGGGATCTCTACCACTGCGCCACGAGTGTATATATATGTGTGTGTGTGTGTGTGTGTGTGTGTGTGTGTGTGTGTGTGTGTGTGTGTGTGTGTGTGTGTGTGTGTGTGTGTGTGTGTGTGTGTGTGTGTGTGTGTGTGTGTGTGTGTGTGTGTGTTTACGGTCACAGTATTACCCATAGATCGGACATGTATGAGTTATCATCCGGGAGGGTAATAGCTGTCAATCACGAGTCCAACACATGATCCAAGGCCCTGGAGGTGAATCACATATCCACACTCCTACATGATCTCCGACATGACAATTTCATCATCTCATTTTTGTATCTAGATTTTACGAGTTACAATCTGAACGAAATACAAATTAGAGCTTCATGTTTTTTTTTGTTTCGGTAATAGAAAAATACGAATAATACTCGCTGACTGAGCGGGTTAGAGCGTCGCTACTTGCGGCGAAGGTCGAGGTAAAGGCAATTCAAACCCTGCCGCCAGCGAGATGGACCAAGGGCATGGTTCATTTAATTCCACTCTATAAAGTCCTTTGTGAAGGGGCACTGTCCTAGCCTCCTGGTGGGGAAAGTTCGCAACGTTAAATCAATTCATCGTAATATTTCTCTGATTTTTTTTTTTTTTTTTTTTTTTTTTACTGCATGGAAGGAAGGGGCGATTAAGTGAAGTAGCCTTGCTGTGGATGTGTTGTGTCTTCCTGCATTGCTTCTGATCCAAGGTAGTGAGCGAGATATAGGGGTGACCCGTCATCCATGAGGAGCTAAAAGGAGATGGAGGAAAAGATGGTGGACGGGAGTGGAGTGGGTGGGAGTAGGTACGTGCCTTTGACTTGGCTACCTCTCTTATATGGGGGAAAACCTCTTGCTGTATAGCTTTACTGTTATGCCGACTACAGTCCCTTGAGGTCTGTCGGAGCTGTCGACTGATTGTGGGTGATTGACGAACGATCCCAATCTAACTACACAATTATACCCTTGCCCAACACAATACACAATTTCACAACTCAAGCAGATGGACCAAACGGCAACTCTGATTATCCCGATGTTGCTCCTTAACCCCATCAATCCGGTGAGGACCTTTACGCATCATGTTCCTGATGTGGACAACAGTCGATTTTACGCAGTAGCAGGGGGGGGGGCGACTCGAGCCTGAAGGCCGTCTCGATGGACCTTTACCCCCATTGAGACCCTAGTTCACCTGATCAGTTGCGCAGAATTGTCTGTTTTTAGTCTGAAGAAAACTGACAGAGTAGGTCACCGAGATGAAGGGGTCTTACACTCTCTGGAAAGACGCAGTGTGCGGGGCGACCTGATGGAGGTATTCAAATGGGTCAAGGGCTTTAACAAGGGTCATGCAGCCAAAGTTATCATATTAGGACAACAGGGCAAGACCCGTGGTAATGGATTTAAATTGGGCAAATTTAGTTTTAAGAAGGAAATAGGCAAGAACTGGTTTACCAATTGAGTGGTTAGCGAATGAAATAGACTTAGTTATCATGTAGTGAACGCTGAAACTATCTGTTGTTTTAAGAGAAGGTTATATAACTTTACGGATGGGGATGATAGGTGGTAACGAACATGAAACTGCCTAGTGTAGGCCTTAAGGTCTCTTGCAGTCTCCTCCATTCTTATGTTCTTATTCTTAATACATACAAATAATTCAGAATGTGTCCCTCTCTTGTAACTTCAATGTTTCATTATGAGCTAATTCAGTCAAAAAAACTCAATATCTAATACTGGATAATGATTCACATTGCCCAACACTAAACAACTATGAAACACAAATCACTCTCTACGTATGATATAAAATGAAAATATCTACTGGGAAATGAAATAGACACAAGACAAAACGTTTTCGATTTTTAGGACGTCCTGAATGAATTATTAAGAATACCTGAAGTTACATCTTTATTTCGGCAGTGCGGTATGGATAGCTTATGATATTTGTATATGTGGACTGGAGGGTGCAAAAGAAAACACAACTCTAAGCTTCAGCGCAACATGAGACGCAGGCGACACAGGCAACGCAGCACAGAGCAAAGACAGACTTCCTGTTGCTGAATTGAAGCACAGTTTAAAAATTCTCTCTGACTTGAAATGGTGAAGGGGTACGTCTGGAAGCATTTCAAATGAGAGAGAAGTTCAAACTCTATTTCAATTCAGCAACAGGAAGTCTGCCTTTGCTCTGTGCTGCGTCGCCTGTGTCGCCTGTGTCTCCTGTGTCTCAGTTTGCGCTTGGGTTAAGGCTAGAATACAAAGCGTACTTGAACAACAGAAGGGTTCACTGTGTAGATGTAGGTTCACTGTTTACAAAAGTCAACCGGAGGTGGAGGAAGGGTCATCAAAACGCCAAACCTTTGCATAAATGCTGAATGGCCTATGAGAAAAATGCAGCTGAATGCTGCACGAGACAAAAGATGCATTTCGTCAAAATTGAAAAGGAGAGAAAAAAAAATCACAAAAAAAACATGTGAAAAGATAATTCTTTTTTGTGAATTTATACCCTTTCTACTACTGAACCTGAGAAAGAAAGGAAAAGGGCGAAAGTGTGATAAAGGGAGATAACAGTACATGACTATAGGTTTCCTTGGTGTGTGCAAAATGGAGGAACACACATACACACACACACACACACACACACACACACACACACATACACACACGCACACAAAGAGAGAGAGAGAGAGAGAGAGAGAGAGAGAGAGAGAGAGAGAGAGAGAGAGAGAGAGAGAGAGAGAGAGAGAGAGAGAGAGAGAGAGAGGGGAACACCATGACTGAGGAAAGGCAATCGTCGTGAGTGAGATTAAACCGGGACTTGTGCAGTTCTCGAGGACAAAGGATAAAGAGAGACAGACAGACAGACAGAGAGAGAGAGAGCGAGAGAGAGAGAGGAGGAGAGAGTGAGACAGGAGAACTGCCATGTTGTTCTTGTTCTTCCGGTGTTCTGCCCTCAGGGTCTCTATTTTGGCTTTTCTTTTCTTTTTTTAGCTTTTTTGTTGTTCTTTAGAAAGTGTCAAAAACAAACACGTCAGAAGTGAGAGCATACACAAAGAAGTAGGTGACGTTGGGAAGAAGGATACTACATACACACTTATGATATTCTGTTTCACCTCCCTTCTGGTGATTTGATGCCACTGTCTTGCTGCCAAGGGGTTGCCATGATTGCCTAGTTAGAGTCACAATTGAAGATACGGTACGGAAGGAGTAGCTTCTTAATTTTTTCTTTTCTTTTCTGTTTGGGTAAGCGCGATGGTTGTAAGTTCGGTTAAAATGATTATCAGCCTTGTACTTTGCAGCTCGAAGAAGCAAAACAGAGAATTAGTGTCCCGGACAATCGTTTGACGATCATCGTTGAGCCGTGAACGATCATCGTTGAGCGATCAACCTCGTATTTTCTTGCTCGAGGCAATTTTCTAGACAATTGTTGGACGATCAATAGTGAGTCGTGAACGATCATCGTTGAGCGATAATCGTACCGAGCAAAACGTACTTTTAGGAGCAAACTGCGAGGTTGCGTGTAAACGCCTCCATTCACTTATACTGTAATTGAACCGCCAGTGTGAACAGGACCTTAAAAATGTAGGACAGAATGAGCAAAATGGCAGACCCTACAAATACCCTTGGTTACAAGTGAGTTTGATAAGAAAAAAAAAAAAAAAAAAAAAAAAAATATAAAAAAATATATATATATATATATATATATATATATATATATATATAGTGTGTGTGTGTGTGTGTGTGTGTGTGTGTGTGTGTGTGTGTGTGTGTAATAAATATAATAGAAATTAATTACCTAAATAAACGAGGTGAATGTCATCATCGTCATCATCATCAACACCACAATTTTTTTTCCACGATATCTGATTGGAACTTTTTGCCATCTCCCTTTTGCTCTTCTACTTTTAATTATTCTATTTCATCTCCTTTTCCCTCTTCTTCTTTTTCCACTTTCCCTTCTTCTTCTTCTTCTTCTTCTAACAGGGTCAACCAAGTCACTTGGAAGCTTTCATACACACACGAACAGACGCCAAAATGCGGCCCGGAATCAAAACCGTGCCGCGAAGGGCAAACGACACTGTTTGATGTACGCGCGACACTCACTCAGGCATAATCAACATATATATATATTCTCTGCACGTGAACGTGCTTTGACACAGACCGCCAGAGCCGAAGGAACAAGAAGAGAGTGAGGACTGAGAGACAGGGCAAACAGCACTTACGCTTCAGTCTTGATTTGAAATTGAGCACACAAGGAAGTCAGGAGACAAGATTGCACTGAAGGAAGTAGACAGGCCAACAGACAGACAAGATGACTGACGGATCCATTGACGAACAAACAGACAGTGAGGTTATTTGTTTGGTATTATTTGTCTATTTATCATTTGTTTGATTTCCATTTATTATTATTTATTTGTCAGTTTATTATTATTTACTATTTACCTGTTTGTTTATCATTTAACTATACCTATGTATTATTTATTTTATTTATTATGATTTATATTATTATAATCTTTATTTTATCTTATCTATTTCTTTTTTATAATTTATTTATATATTTTTTCGCATCCGACCTAGTTATGGACCAAAAGGTCTCCTATAGGCATGCTCCGCCTTTGTAATCCCTTGCAATCACTCACTTTTGAATAGTATTCAAAAGTGAATACTATTCACTTCTGAATAGTATTCAAAAGGGTAAAGGGGTACAAGCGTGATGCAGGCAAGGTCATCATATTAAGACAGCAGGACAGGACTCGTAGGAATGGATTTAAATTGGACAAATTTAGGTTTAAAAAGAAAATAGGCAAGAAATGGTTTACCAATAGAGTGGTCAACGAATGGAATAGACTTAGTAACCATGTAGTTAGTGAACCCTTAAACTATGGGTTGTTTTAAGAGGAGATTTTAACTTTGGGTATGGGGGTGACAGGTGGTAAAGGAACATTGAACTGCCTAGTGTAGGCCTTACGGTCTCTTGCAGTCACCTCCAACTCTTATGTTCTGCGATTTTGATTTAAAACTGAGCACAGTACACTGTCACAAAGACTGGGAAGTAACGAAGCAAGCGGATGGACCAGCAGACAAATGCCAAACGTTTCGATTATTGAAAAGTACTTGAAAACGTTTTAACAAACAAAACGTTTCACATTTATTGAAGATTTCTTCCTCACGCTGTGTCCGTTCGGCCCAAGTTCTCCAAGTCTCGGCAAAGACGATCGACCTGAGCTGAGGAGCCACACCTTAGGTACTACACTCATCGCTCCAACCTCCCCTCCCCTCCCCATCCACTCTCTTCCCCTCCCCTCCCCTCCTCATCCCCTCTCTTCATCTTCCCTCCCCTCCCCTCCCCTCCTCATCCCCTCTCTTCCTCTCCCCTCCCTTCCCCTCCTCCCCTCTCCCCTTCACACTTACTGATCCCTGTACAATACCCTCCCCTCCCTCCCCATTTCTCTCCTCTCCTCCACACCTACTGATCCCTCCTCCCTTACCCTCCCCTCCCCGCCACTCCCTCCCTCTCTCCTCCCTTCCCCTCCTCTCCCCTCATCTCCACACCTTATCCTTCCACCCTACCCGCCCCTCCCTTCCCCACCTCTCCCCTCCCCTCTACACCTGCTGATCCCTCCACCCTCCCCTCCCCTTCCCTTCCTTCCTTCCCCTCACTTCCCTTCCCCTCCATACCTACTGATCCCTCCATCTTACCCTACCCTCCTCTCCCTTCCTCCACCTCTCCCCTCTCCACACCTACTGATCCCTCCACCCTCCCCTCCCCTCCCTCTCCCCTCCTTTCTCCTATCTTACCCTCCCTCTCCCCTCCTCTCCACACCTACTCATTCTTCCTCCGTACTCTTCCCTTCTCTTACCTCATCCCCCACCCCTCCTGCCCTTATCCTCCTCTCCCTCCCCTCCCCTCCCCTTCCCCTTCACTCCCTTCCTCTCCCGTCCCTTCCCCTTCTCCCACTCCCTTCCCCCCGCTCTCCCCTTTCTTTCTCTTCCTGTCTCCTCTCCTCCCCTCCCTTCCCATCCCCTTCCCCTCTCCTCCCCTCCTCGTCGTTCGGCGCAGCAACGAAGGTGGCCCCGGGGCGCGATGGCCGAGCGGTCGACAGGACCCTTCACACGGACCCGCTGTTCGCTGAAACAGGTAATTGGCCCCGGCGACACCTGGCGCAGCGGGTGGTGGCAGAGCTGGAGGAGGAGGAGGAGGAGGAGGAGGAGGAGGAGAAGGAGGAGGAGAAAGAGATGGAGGAGAAGGAAATGGAGGAAAAGGAGATGGAAGAAAAGGAGGTGGAGGAGAAGGAGGAGGGGGAGAAGAAGGCAAAGGAGAAGGTGGACGAGAAGGTTGTGGAGGAGGTGGTGGAGGAGGTGGTGGAGAAGGTGGTGGAGAAGGTGGAGAAGTGGGTAAAAGAGAAGGAGATGGAGGAGAAGGAGGTGGAGTAGGAGGTGAAGGAGAAGGATGCGGAGGATAATGAGGTGGAAGAGAATGAGGTGGAAGAGAAGGGGGTGGAGGAGGAGGAGGTGAAGGAGTGGGTGGAGGGAAGACGCTGAGGTAGGACGAAGAGAAGACAGGGGGATAATGTGGAACAATTAAGAGATGAAAGAACGAGAAGAGGAGAGACAGGGACAGGGGAAGGTGATGAGATTACGCCGGGAGACGCTGAGTAGCTCCGGCCAAGGCCGTCAACTTTGCCATATATTCACTAGAGCGAAATGTAGTAAAACATTTGTAATCACACAAATAACTCACAGTCAGAGTATAAGAAAACTTACTGTACTTCCTGAAGAGGGTTGCAGCCAGCAGCCGATATACAGAAGTTAAAGGTTTTCCCAAGTCTACTTTTGCTCTGACTGTGGGATATTTGTGTGATTAGTAAAATTCACAGCTGGAAATCAAAGAGGAGGGCTAATGTGGATCAGGAGATGGAAGAACGAAAGACTAGAAAGGGATCAGGGAAGACGAAGAAGAAAAATAAGAATAAGAATAAGACGAAGAAGAAGAAGAAGAAATAGAGGCCATAAAAAAAATGAAAAATCGACTTCCTACAAGCAAAGACGCGTTCTTCATCATAGTGGTGTTTTCATAAGAGAAAAAAGAGAAGAAATAGATGAAAAAAAAGGAGAAGAAGAAGAAGAAGAAGAAAAGGAGAAAAACACTTAACAAGAGAATAAGAAAAGAAAACCTGCTGTTATATGAAGACGAATGAAGCAAGCAATACTAATAAACAGTGCACTATATCTCACAATTAAAAATATCCTAAAAATTTGGAAAAAAAAATTCTCCCCACCGTCCTCATCTATCTGTACCATCTATTTACTTATCTAAACACACACACACACACACACACACACACACACACACACACACACACACACACACACACACACACACACACACAAACATATACAGGTGAATATATATATATATATATATATATATATACATATATACAGATTATATATATATATATATATATATATATATATATGTGTGTGTGTGTGTGTGTGTGTGTGTGTGTGTGTGTGTGTGTGTGTGTGTGTGTGAATGTATATAGTCATGAAGAGCTGGAGTCCAAGAACCATTGTTTAGAAGTAAACGCCGGACTTATAACGACGAGTCAAACGTTTACTTTCTTCTAAACAATATATATATATATATATATATATATATATATATATTTAAATAAATATATATATATATATATATATGTATACACATGTACGAGTATACATATATACAATTACTTGCATCATTCCCTATTTCTGTCCTTCACCCTTCCCGGGTGGTTCCACTTCTCTTCACAAAGATTCATTTAGCCAATTTTTCCCCACATTTCCGCCTGATTTCCTCTTCCCGACGACCAGCTCCTAGACCAATCCTCTTTCCCCCTTCGCCTCCCCGACCGCCCTTCCACTCCCTCCGCCTCCAAACCGCCTCCTCTCTTTTCTCTCTTGCAGAGGCTCTTTCCTTCCCTCGTTAGGTAAATTCACTCTCTCTCCGTCGCTCCTCCTCTCCCTTAGGTCGTCCTCGTTTACTGCAGAGGGAACACGACGTTCTCGATCCGAGAATCTTCTTCTTCTTTTTTCTCCCCTTCTTCTTCTTCTTCTTCCTCACCTTCTTCTTCTTCTTCTTTTCTTCTTCTTCTTCTTCTTCTTCTTCCTCACCTTCTTCTTCTTCCTTCTCCCCTTCTTCTTCTTCTTCTCCCTCCTCTTTCATGTGATATCATCACCATTTTCGTTTCCTATACTGAACAACTTTCTCTATCTAAGAACTATCACCACCTCCTCCTCCTCCTCCTCCTCTTTCTCCTTTTCCCCTACATCTCCATCATCATCAACTACCGTCTTCAATCCAGACTTATCTCTTTTTTCTCTTGTGTTCAGACTTTTTCTTTATTCCATTCTTTCTTCCTCTTGATAGCTTCACTGGTTCACTGGTTTTGGCCATCCAGGATTTGAGGTAAGTGTCATAAAGGAGAAGAGAAGGAGGGAGGCGATATTGGTGTGTGTGTGTGTGTGTGTGTGTGTGTGTGTGTGTGTGTGTGTGTGTGTGTGTGTGTGTGTGTGTGTGTGTGTGTGTGTGTGTGTGTGTGTGTGTGTGTGTGTGTGTGTGTCTGTGTGTGTATTTACCTAGTTGTATTTTACGGGAAGGGGAGCTATGCTCGTGATGTCCCGTTTTCATATCGCATTTTATCATGTGTGTGTGTGTTTATGTATGTATGTATGTATGTGTGTGTTTATGTATGTATGTATGTATGTGTATGTATTTATGTATATATGTATGTAAGTATGTATGTATGCATATAAATATGTATGTCTGTATGTATGTATGTATATGTATTTATGTATGCATGTATGTATGTATGCATATGTATATATTTATGTATGCATGCATATAAATATGTATGTAGGTATGTATGTATGTGTGTGGACACGTGATTGGTCTTGGCTCGACCTATAGGACATGCTTTGACCTTACGCGCGCGCACACACACACACACACACACACACACACACACACACACACACACACACACACAGACCAGACCACACACACACGCACACGCACACTCACACACATACACACACACACACACACACACACACACACACACACACACACACACACACACACTGCCCATCACAAATTCTCATCATATCCAGATATTAATTTTGTTGTCTTGCCCTGATACCTTTTGCTCTCTCACAATTGATTTACATCTTCTCGATCATTTCCCGAGCCAGCCAGTGCCGATGCCACCACCGCCATTCCTCTCTGCATTTTTAATGACCGGATCATCAAGACACACCTCCCCTCTTACCCTCAAGAATTTGATTCCATTTAACGTCGTGAATTCCCCCTATTAGTAGGCTAGAACAGTGCCCCTTTACTGAGGACGCTGTAGCGTGGAATTTAATCAAACATGTCCTTGGTCCAACTCGCTAGCGGTAGGCCAGGACCTGCCGTCACCTCGACCTCCGCCGCAAGTAGCGACGCTCTAACCCGCTCGGCCAGCAGATACAGTCTACATATATTCTTTCGCCCAGTGAACGAACGTTGCCTTCACAATCACCACCACTTTTCCCTCCTCTTCCTCCTCCTCTTCCTCCTCCTTTTACTCCCCCTAGTCATACATCTCCTCCTCCTCCTCCTTCTCTTCCTCCTCTTCTCCCTTCCCCTCAACCCACCCTTCTCTCTCGTGTGGTTCCCTGTAGACCATCATCTCTCCCTCGTCTCTTTTGTGTCCTCGTTATCTCCATGGCCTTCTCCTCCTTCCCCTCTTCCTCTTACTCCTCCTCCTCCTCCTCCTATTGGTCCTCTGTGTCTTTCTCCTCCTCCTCCTCCTCCCTCCTCATATTGTGCCTCTACCTCCTCCTCCTCCTCCTTTACTACCTCTTCCTCCTCTCCTACCTCCTCCTCCTCTTCATCTACTTCCTCATCCTCCTCTATTTCCTCTCTCTCCCGTTCCTCCTCCTATTGCTCCTCCTCCTCCTCCTATTTTCTACTTCTACCTCCTCCTCCTCCTCCTCTACATCTGTCTCCTCCTCCACTTCTTCCTCCTCATCCCCTACTCTCCCTCCTCTACCTCTTCCTCCTCCCCCTTCTCCTCCTATTGCATCTCTACCAGCTCATTCTCCTTCCTCTTGTCTACCTCCTCCTTCTCACTCTTGGCAATTAATCTCACTTTTTTTATTTCTAATTCCAGGAACATTTTGACATTTTTTGTATTGGCTGCATGTTGCTATGGCAAAGTAGCATGCGGTTGATACTTTAGGGTCTATATGGGGCGCCCCTACGGACCAGAGCCACACATCATTTTGTGTGATAGAGGAGGACTCTGCTCACAGAGAAATGATGAAACTTTTATTATACTGCTACTGTCCCTCCGTTATGCTGTCCCCAACCCCTTAATGCTGTCCTTTACCATTTCTCTGAATTTCACTTCCTTGTTTCGCCTACCCTGTGGTGGGGGAAAGAATACTGCCACCAAGTATTTCCACTCGGATCGTAAGAGGCGAGAAAAACGGGACAAGGATTGCGACCGGTTATCCTTCTCCCTGTCGCCCTACATGGGATATTCCTAAAAAAAGTAGACATAAGAAGGTCTAGGAGTTTTCCAACCAGCACCCTAAGGTTTGGTTCTTTTAATGTACATGGATGTGGTACAGATGAAAGTAAACGGGAAGAGATAGGTAGTATGTTTGTGAGAAGAAAGATGGATGTGTTGGCTTTGAGTAAAACTAAGTTGAGAGGGAAGGGCGAGTGTGAGTTTGGGAGTGTAGTTGGGAGGTTATCAGGAGTGAAGGGAGGGCGAGGGAGAGAAGGGGTGGCTATACTAGTAAATGAAGAGATAGGTAAACGTGTGGTGTAGTGGAAGGAGGTTTCTTCAAGGATAATGTGGATGAAGGTGAAACTGGAAAAGGAGATGTGGGTTTTTGTAAGTGCATTTGGGGCTGGTAGTGAGAAGAGTGTAGAAGAAAGGGAGGCTTTTTGGATAGATTTAAATGAGTGCATAGAGGGATTAGAGAGGAACGTCAATGTAGTAGTATTGGGAGACCTTAATGTTAGAGTAGGAAATGAACCAATTGACGGAGTGGTTGAGAAATGTGGAATTCCAGGAAAGAATCGTAGTGGAGAGTTGATGGTGGAGATGTGTCTAGAGAGTTGATGATAGCAAACACAGTGTTTCGGAAGAAAGTCAAGCAACATGAGGTGTCTGAGAAGTATGATGGGGGTTACTAGGCTGGATAGAGTGAGAAATGAGGAGGTGAGGAGGAGAACAGGGGTGGTAAGGGAGTTGGGAGATGGGAGGAGAGGACAGAAGACAGGGGTGAATGGAGAATGGTTGTTTATGGATGATGTTGTGGTGCATGGGGTGGAATGGGTGGGGGATGGGGGATGAGGTAGTATGTGTGAGAAAATTTGACGTAGCCCGAAGGGATTTCTCCCCGTCTTCTCCTTTTCTGCATGAGGGGACGGAGAGGGGGGGGAGGTCGCCGATTTAATGAAGCGGCCTTGCTGTGGATGTGCTGTGTCTTGCGACACTGCCTCTGAACCAGGGCAGTGGACAGGATGCAGGGATGACCCGTCATCCAGGAGGTGCCAAGATGAGAGGGATGGTAGAGGGTGGAGGGGAGTGGAGTGTATATAGGGATGGAATGGGAGGGAATGGTTTTTATGCCTTTTTCGTTTTGGCTACCTCCCTTGTACGGGGGAGAAAGCCTTTGGTATATATATTTATGTATGTATGTATGTATGTATGTATGTATGTATGTCTGTATGTATGTACAAAAGAGATAAAGAGAGTATGAATACTCTTACATTGTTGGACTGGTAGTATTCAATGTTTTATTTATTCTCTTATTCATAACGGCCTTACTGCGGATGTGCTGTGCCTTACTACATTGCTAACTACCCGAGCAGTGGGCAGGTGACAGGGAAGATCCTTCATCCACGAGGAGCTAAGATGAGAGGGTGGAGAGGGTGGTGGATAGAAGTGGAATGGGAGTGAGTGGAAGGTACCTCCACTATATATCAATCAACCTATCAACCAGTAAGCTATCGAGTCCACTACTTACACGACTAAGCCAACCTCTGCCACGTCACTCCTGCAAACTTCTTTATATCGTCCCTCCACCTTCTGTCTGGTCTCCCTCCTCCATATTTCCCATCTCGCGGCTTCCACTCAGTGACAAACTTGCTCCATCGCTCATCAGCCGTTCGTGGTGACTTACCTGCCTAATTCCATTTAGACTTTGGGATACATAATATTCCTCACCAAGGAATTTTTAATCAATTTAATGACATAATACATCTCTATTGCTACTATCAGATCCACTTTTTCCTCACAGATTCATATATCCTAACCTACAGACCGCTCACTATTTGCATGCAAGCGCGCACAAATACACACATACACACTCACATATACACATACAAACACACGCACACACACACACACACACACACACACACACACACACACACACACACACAGAGAGAGAGAGAGAGAGAGAGAGAGAGAGAGAGAATAACATGCTTTCGTGTGCAGATTAGACTTTTTGTTGGAATAAATCTGAAAATTATGATGATGATAACGGCTACATACACCTGTGAAAGGCAAGAGTTAAGGTTTAATACCACATAATGATATATAATCCTCCTAAAGGTGCGCCTGGCTTCGGAAGAAGTACCCAGATCCCTAAATGCCAGAGAAAGAGAGAGAGAGAGGCAGTGAGAGAGAGAGAGAGAGAGACAGAGACAGAGAGAGAGAGAGAGAGAGAGAGAGAGAGAGAGAGAGAGAGAGAGAGAGAGAGAGAGAGAGAGAAAGAGAGAGAGAGAGGGGGGAAAGGAGAAACCCTCTTGCAAATCGTATGAAATTGTGATGGGCTCAAATATTAGCCTTGTGTGTGTGTGTGTGTGTGTGTGTGTGTGTGTGTGTGTGTGTGTGTGTGTGTGTGTGTGTGTGTGTGTGTGTGTGTGTGTGTGTGTGTGTGTGTGTGAGTGAGTGTGTGTGTCTGTATTTACCTAGTATTTACCTAATTGTATTTTGCGGGAAGGGGAGCTACGCTCGTGGTGTCCCGCCTTTGTATCTCGCAGTATCTAGTTTGCTCTTAAACTCATGGATGGTTTTTGCGCACATTATTTCATTGTCCAGTTTGTTCCAAGTGTCCACCACTCTATGTGGAAAACTGTTTTTCTTCAGATCTCTTCTGTAGCTATGTTTTTTTATTTTCTTTCCATGCCCTCTAATGCTTCTCCTGTCCCAGTTAACAAGTCATCTCTATCGAGTATTTCTGTGCCTTTCATGATTCTGTAGATGGTTAGTAGGTCACCTCTCCCTCTTCCTTGCTCCAGAGTCGGTAACTCCAGTTTAGCCGATCTCTCCTCATATGACAAGTTTGCAAGTGCAGATGCCATTTTTGTTGCTGCTCTCTGGATTCTTTCTATTTTCTTTATTATTCTTTTTGGTACTGGGTGACCACAATGTCGCCGCATATTCTAGTCTAGGCCTTATCTGTGTGATCAATACTTTTTTTTTATAATTTCTTTGTCCAAATATGTAAATGTCACTTTTATTGATCTTAGCATGTTGTAGGAATCTCAGACAATTTTGTTTATCTGTTTGTCATAGGACAAGTCGTTTGAGATAATTACACCCAAATCTTTCTCGGATCTCTCCTTCTTTACCTCCTTGGTTCCAATTCTATATTGTCCTGACATTCTGTTTTTGCTTTTTCCAAACTCCATTATGCTACACTTCTTAATATTGAAGTCCACTTCCCATTTCTGACTCCAGTTCCATACCTTATTCAGGTCTTCCTGCAGTGATTCGCAATCCTTTTCAGTTTTTATTTTCCTTAACAGTTTGGCGTCGTCTGCAAAGAAGCTCATGTAACATTTCACATCATCATCCATGGCATTCATATAAATAGCAAACGTTATTGGAGCCAATACAGATCCTTGCGGAACGCCACTGATCACCTCTTTCCAGTCTGAATATTTTTCTCTGAGCACTACTCTCATCTTTCTACCAATCAGGAAGTCTTCCATCCATTTAGTAGGTTCCCTTGTATCCCTCCTATATGTTCCATTTTTTCTAATAATTTTTTGTGTGGTACTTTGTCAAAAGCTTTTTGTAAGTCCAGGAAGGCACAATCAGCCCATCCATTCCTTTCTTGCACTATGTCTATTACTCTTGAGTAGAAACATATTAAATTTGTGGTACATGATCTTCCTTGTCTGAACCCAAATTGTCTTGGGTTTATTATATTGTTGTCTTCCAGGTGTTTTACCCATCTATTCTTGATGATTTTCTCACAAATTTTGGCTATAGTGCTTGTTAGTGCGACTGGCCTATAGTTAGTTGTTTCTTCCTTGTTTCCTCCATTATATATTGGTACAATGTTAGCATTTTCCCAGTCTTTTGGTATTTTTTCTTCTTTCAGTGAGCAATTTATTATGTTATGCATTTTGTTCGTTAGTTCTTCTTTGCATTCTTTTAGAATCCAATTTGCAATTCCATCCGAACCATGTGTGTGTGCGTACGAGCGCGCGTGTGTGGAACCACACCTGAACGTATTCATATTTCAATCCCTTTGCTAAATAAGAACGTCAAAGCGGAGCAGGCGAAGGCAAGTGAACTGATCTTGTGTATCTATATTGAAACCTTTCCTTGCCAGATTGGAAAAAGGTTCACCTCTTCACGCTCCCATGATCCACAAGAGTGACGAAATACTTTGAAGTTAGAATGGCTTTTTTTCTTTAACTTTGAAGTTAATGACTTGATTATTGATAGATTCTTCTTCTGTGTCGGTTTCCGGAGATTTTTCTTATTTATTTATTTATTTATTAATTTATTTATTTTAATTTGCTCTTTCAATGACTGAGTTTGATTATTGATAGATTCTTCTTCTGTGTCGGTTGCCGGAGATTTTTCTTATTTATTTATCTATATATTCATTTATTTATTTTAATTTGCTTTTTTTTTCGATTAATTCTTCTTCTGTCTCGGTTTCCGAAGAAGAAGGAGCCAAGAGTCAAAATCGAATTCTAGATGGTGGTTAGAATTAATCAACACACATAAGAATATAAGAATGAATGAGGCTGCAAGAGACCCTAAGGCCTAAACTAGGCAGTTCCATGTCCATTACCACCTGTCATCCTTATCCATAAAGTTACCTCATCTTCTTTTAACCAATAATTTCAGCGCTCACTGCATGGTTACTGAGTCTGTTCCATTCATTAACTTCTCTGTTGGTACATCAGTTCTTGTCTATTTCCTTGTTAAATGTAAATTTGTCCAATTTAAATCCACTGCTAGGCGTTGTCTTAATATGATGACCTTGTCTGAATTGGAAAAATCCATCCTTCCTGAACGCCCGGTCATCACACAGGTCGTAATATTAATTTCATGACCAACCATTGGCAGATTTAAATAGAAAACGGAGGACCGGTTTTTTCTTTTATCGTCGCATAAAGAAAACGAGAATAGTTACTACTTGCTTCTTTCGTTTGAGATTTAGTGTACGTTTTGTGATGTTTGTTTATTTACTTATTTTGTGGGGGAGACGGTGGATTGAAACAAAAATATTTGGCAGTAAGCAAGGCCTTCCCTGACTCTTCACATAAACTATCATTTGTGTGAATAAATATTTCTTATGGTATCTCCTTTTCTCTCTCTCTCTCTTTCTCCTTCCCCTTCTCGCTCCCCTCTTTCCTTCCCTTTCTCCCCTCTCTTTCCTTCCCTTTCTCCCCCTCTTTCCTTCACTCTCTCTCTCTTCTTCCTTCCCTTTCTCTCTCTCTCTCTCTCTCTCTCTCCCGCTCTCTCTCTCTCTCTCTCTCCTTCCTTCACTCTCTGTTTCTCTCCCTTCTTGCTTCCCCCCCTCTCTCTCTCTCTATCTCTCTCCTTCCTTCTCTTTATCTCTCTCTCTCTCTCTCTCTCCTTCCTTCTCTTTATTTCTCTCTTTCTCCCTCCCGTTTACTCTTTCTCGATCATTCTTTCCCGCCACTTTGTGAAATATGTGAAATATTAAATCATGTGAAATATTAAATTGGTGTGCATGATAGAAACCATGATATCTTCTATCTGTCTTTTGTTAGAATATTCTCTTTCACTGTGCACTTTCTTTCTAATATATCGAGTGCCGCCGCATATCTAAACAACATAAACACCACAGGTTAAGCTGCTTCTTGGATGCAGCAAATTCACATTTATGAATACTTTTCTTCATCTAGGTCACCTGTTCACCTCTTTGTCTGTTTATATTATATTATATTATATTACATTATATTATATATATATATATATATATATATATATATATATATATGTATATATATATATATATATATATATATATATGTGTGTGTGTGTGTGTGTGTGTGTGTGTGTGTGTGTGTGTGTGTGTGTGTGTGTGTGTGTGTGTGTGTGTGTGTGTGTATTGAGACATTGTGACAAGTGGGAAAGGTGGATGATGAAAACAGGAATTCCTGTCTTCATCACCCACCTTTCCATATATATATATATATATATATATATGTATATATATATATCTATATATGTATATATATATTTCCTTCTTTTTATCATTCTGCATACGACCATTAGGAATTCAGATGTCTAAAGTTTGCTTTACCATTCAAGACCATTATTATTGAAATTTTGTGTTATAACTGATAATCTTTATGACAGTCGAATGTATGATTCGAACCCACTGCTTTCGGTCACCGTGAGATTACCTTCACATATCGATTCCAGGTTTTAAGGCTTTTATGGTCTCTGTGGTGGTGTGGGTAAAGGCTCTGTGAAGGTAATCTTACGGTGACCGAAGGCAGTGGGTTCGAATCCTACATGCGACTGTCATAAAAATTATCAGATTAATGTCGCTGTCACTAGCAAGTTTCTCTCGTGTGTTATAAAATCAAGGCCCTGTTCACATTAGCGGTTTGAACCACGCGGAAACCGCGTTGGTACCGCATAGTCAATGAAAGACTGCCCAGTTGTGTGTGAACACCTCCACTGAATTACACTATATTTGAACCGCCGCGGTTCAAACCGCGAATGTGAACAGGGCTTAGTGTTTCCAGTGTTGTTCCTTTCAGCCCCCAACTTGAAATGTTTTGTTTTGATTATATATGTTATGGCCACTTTGCAAAACGTCCAGTCATTTTGAGAAATGACCAAAAAACAGTGGTCAGTTTGGAAAATTATCATGACTATTTAGACGCTTTCCAAAATTATCACAATTTTTGGTAATAATTTTGCAAAATAATCAGTAATTCTGTTTCGGTAGGATATCTCAATTTCTAGTTTTGTTTTTCTGTTTTTCCTAGACCAGAAGTGGGCAACCTCTTTGAGTGTGAGTACCAAAATCAGCCAAATATTTTTTGTGGAATTTTCTGGCGTGACAATAGAGTAAAATTAAAGGGTTTACATATCCGTGTAGGCATCATCGCTCCCTTTACTTCCTTTATATAAAGGCCCCAGTCATACGTCCAGGGGAGGATACTATATGGTTACCGATCGTCATACAAGTTGGAGATTATTTGTTGTTATTATCATTATTATTAT